>NC_091059.1:40958370-41267870 GCF_000393655.2 Nicotiana sylvestris
CAGAATGCACGAACAAATCTTGGGGAGGGGAATAAAAATAATAAAAGAAAAAAAAAACAAAAAGGTAAAAAGTTAGCGCGGATTCTGATAAATAATATTGCAATATTTAAACACATTGTGCTGGAATATAAATCGCTTCCTAATTTGGGTGCCTCGTTGTGCCCGAGGTAAGCCTAGCGACAAATTAAATTTGGAGAACTTATAATGCTAAATGCCTCATTTTATTGGTAAAAATAAGACGAGTCAAAAACAACTGAATAACAAAAGATGTCACTAATGGCCAGCGGCCTTATTATATTTAAGAAAGCGGAAGAGTAAAAATCCTAACTACTTGGTCCCCGAAGGACCTTCCTCAGGTTGAATGTTCTTGTTGACCAGATCCTCCATCTCGCTCAGATTTTCTAGTAAAAATGCCTTTGCCAGGCGTTCTCCTTCGCTTCCCTCAATGTTTTGACAGTCGGTGACTCTTTTCCTCACTTTCCCTTCCAATTCCAGCAAGCTGTACTCCAGGTATTCTAGCTTCTCACTAGCCTTGGTGACTCTCTCTTTCCATTCGTTGATTTGGTTACTGGATGGGAGGTTCCTCCACCAGGTCAGCAAGATTGAGGGTATGTTTACCATACCGAAGTCGGGAACTTTGTCGTTCATTTCCTGCAAAATAAAGGGTTAAGACCTCACCCCCACCAGACTCGACTATTTAATACCAATAATTAGCATAAGGCGTTTAGTTCTCCAAATAAATGCACATAGCGTGAAGGTGTCCGTTTGGGTTTCAAGAAACCCGATGGACTTTGGTTTAGGTTGTCTTAATGAGTCATTATGCGGACAACATAACTGACTCGGCTAGGCTTGACAATGATGCATGAACAGTTTAATAGAGTAAGGTTTCTACTTTGAAGTGCTAGACAAGGTACCCTTGAGCGGACAACTCAAGAGGGAAAGGCGCGGAACCATCGACTACACCGTTGATCGACTGGTTTTATCGCAAATATGCCTTTGCCACATTTAGGGGTTATGATATCGGAAGGGTGCAACCACTCATTATAAGCGTTGCTATAGGATTTGTTTTGGCACGAGTGGGATATGATGTTGAGAGATGCAATTACAATAATGAAACAAATTACATGTATTTTCACGTTCATAAAGTAAAGATTACAATAAATGCTCGAAAATGAAAACGAAATTGAGATAATGGTAAAGCAGTAAAGGGGAAAGCAATTAAAGGAAAAGAAAACAGGAAGAGTCAAGTTAGTATTCACGGAGAAATGATTAAAAGCAGGAAATAAAGGTAATAAAGGAAGCAATAAAGTCATAAAAAGAACGTAATGGTAAAAGCCTTAAAGCATCTCCCCAGCAGAGTCGCCATGCTGTCGACTCCCCCTTTTTCCCTCCTAAAAGAAGGCGAAATCGGGTTTACGACATTATGAACAAAACAACTCTTATTCCCTTTCGAGGAATCGGGTTATGGAATTTGAAGAGTCGCCACCTAATGATTATAGTGCATTAGGACACTTTTAAAGAAGATAACATTTTTTGAAAGATAAACCAGAGTTCGGGTAAGGGCTTGAGATTATCTCGAGGGGAAGGTGTTAGGCACCCCTAAAGATCCACTAGTGTGGTTCCCGTCCGTGCTTAATTATGACTTTAAGAAGAGTAGGAATAAACAAGCAAAGTTTGCACATAACAAGTTGAAAAATTTTGAAAGAAGAAAGACACAAGTTATTTTAAAAGGAGAAAGCTTAGTTGAAGAAAACACTAATTTAAGAAAACATTGATAACTAAAGAAGGAGAAAAGGGGTCCTAGGTTTAAATATAATATGAATCAGTTTGGTGCAATACCCAGCAATCATTCTCGCACGAGATATTAACGCACCGTCATCATCTCCATATTCTACCCTTCCCACCCCGTAAAGGTTAATTAAACGTGTGGATTGGTCGCGAGTGCTTATTGCGTGCTATTACCCGTCCCGTCCTATAAGTCCTAGAGGGTATTTAGGAACATTATTCCTATAAGGTAAGGACTAGGTTGAACCCTTAGGTTGAACCCTTAGGTTTAAATGTCAAAATACTAGGCGACATACAAAACAAATAAGACTTCATGTAAGGGATCAAATAAAAGCATGTAAGAGGCTCAAATGTCCCTCCACGGATAGACATATAATTAGCACGTCTCAATCACATTTAAGGTCTAAAGAAATGAGAGTTAAAAGCAGGAATATTAAAGATAGGTTTTGGCAGAAATCAAAAGTTTGATCGAAATTTTCAGAAGTATAACTAAAAATGGCAGTAGGTATATAATAGTTCAGGAATTAGTAAAAGACAAATTGAAACACTTTCAAAATATAGTAATGATGTAGTAAAATAGCACGATTCTGGACAAGCAAACAACCCAGTAGAAGACATGATAAAACATATGCATGATTCCGAGAGTATGTCAAAATGGGACTGGAGTTTTAACAGAAATCAGAGTAATCCTCAGCGAGGCAAACAAGGAATGGAGTTCAGTAGTTTAAGAAAGAGACAGAGTAGTCTGAAAATTGGCAAAACAAAATCAAACAATTTTATTATGCCTAAAGCTTGCCTAGGCGTCGTATGTATTGCCTACTTGAAAGGTGAGCATGCATATTAATCCAGGTTTAAGGAGAGGAGGCATAGTTCATCAGACTTATGTTGTTAAATTAGACAAATTAGTGAGGCGTTCAGCAATTGCAACTCAAATGAAGATCCTAAGTAACATGATGTCTAATGCACATAAAGCTCCTAAAACATGGTCCCTAAATGCAGTAGCAATTTGTATAACAGGTTGTTAATTAATCGTGATTACAAAGTGAGTATAATAACGAGCTGAAAGTAAAAGAGCCTAAAACAGGATTTCTAATCGTGTGAGATGCATGTCCTATGCAGGATATCTATTGCACAAATAAGTAAGTAAAACCCTATAGACATGTTCTCTACCCATTAACCAAGCATGCATAATCCCACCCAATTTCACTATAGCCCCAATTATTCATTACAAGTTATTACAGACGAAGTAATCAGATTACAGTAGCGAAGAGTAGAAAAATAAGAAGCTATTCTATAGGGAGCCTTCAACCAGGCCCAAGTCTCCAATCCTCACTTCTTTCGAGTTTCACAACCTTTACCAAGGTTTGGGTGCGGCAAAGCTCCCTAAAGGCCTATTGGGACCCATGGCCAATACCAGGCACCTAAAATAAATTAACAAGACAAGTGCAAGTGTGGAATTACTAGCCTTGTGCATCAAATTTCAGTGGGTACTCAAGGTACCCAAAGCAATGCTTACACTAAGGTGGCTGACCCTAAACTTCTAAGAGTAGTGAGATAGTAATGGAGTTTCAAAAGATTGAATTGAAAAGCAGTTTGAAACAGAAGATACAATGTCAGGTAAGCACAAGCAGGGGCAGAGGAGAAGGGGACAAGTAATTCACGAGTGAGAACACAGTTACACAAACATCAAAGAGAAGCACTTCAGCACTTAAACAATCAGGCAAGTTTCAACCAAAGAGGTCAGAACTTCATGCTGATAACTACACCGGGGTTAGGGGATAAGGAAAGACATGCATGAGACATATAAGGGGAGTAATGGGCATGCCGGATTAAGATAGTCATGTTAATCGACATAGAAGCATGCTAATTGCAGCAAGAACAACAAAAGCATAAGTAGAAATATACGAGAAACAAAAGGAAGTGCAATACCCATAGAAAACATATTGCTTTGAAGCTGTAAATCAAATAGGAGACATACCAGTTGAAGGCAAAGTAATGCAGGACAGTAGTGAGTTATAATATGCAAAGTGGTGAAGTGAGCAGCAATATAGAGAGTGTGCAGCGATAGTAGTGAAGTGAGAAGCAATATAGAGAGAAATGGAACAATGAAGCAGCCTGAAACTCAGCCTGAGTTTCAAGCTAGTTGAGCAGCCAGTAGTCACAAGGGGAGAGAGATTGTGTGAAACAAAGAGAGAGTACTGAATTACTTCTTTTGTGTAAGAGAGAGTTCAGAAAATGATTCCGTCCTCCTATGCTAGAGAGAGGGTAGAGTATATATAGTCTTCAAATAAGTGAAAACTAAGGTAACACATATAGACTGATTATAATTATAGAAAGAAAACCTATTAGAATCAATTAAAACTCAAATTGCCTTCAATTAGGGAGTCACAACTCAAACGGTAAAGAAAAATGCATCAAATAAGGAAGGTACAACATAATTACAAGTAAGGAAAGTAAATAAGCATATAGTGTGCATATAAACAGACTGATTTTGAAAGCAATTAGTTAAGGAAAATCACGGGTGAGATGGAAAATCACAGGGAATCATCCTTAAGTAAGGAAAGCATCTCACAATCAAGGAAACAATTCAAATCAGTGGAGCATCTCCAAGGAAATCATATACGGATAATCAAGGATTCAAAGAGATGAACAGAATTATTTAGAATAACAATTAGACCTATAAACACAATAGGTGTGAAAATCAAAGAACACTAAGCGAGAAGATCACAGTTTCAACACAAGACAGGAGCCCTAATAGAAACTTAAAGCATGGAACTCAGATTAACCAGAAAATCACAGAAACAAGCTCATAACACAAACATAAACAAATAATACAGGCATAAGCACATAATACTCAAAAATAAGCAGAAGATATAGTGATTTTTGAAAGGGGTTCGGAAACCCTAGCTTTTGAGAAAAGAACAAAACGTTTAAAACTTGAGAATCAGGAAGAAGGGAGTGTAAAACACAAAAGGATAAGTTAAAAATGCTTTAAAAAGATAGATATCAAGAGACTTAGGCGGAAACTAAGGTTTTTTTCAATAAATCGGTGAGGTAAGGAACCTGGCTGTGAAACTCGTTAATAATGGCGTTCATAGTGCCATCGGACTGAAAACCATCGGAGAAAAGGCTGGAGATAAGCCAAGCAAGGCTTCCAGTGACCATCTTGCATGGTGGAAGTCTCTGGAGCCTCAAAACTTAGAGAAGATCAGCGAGACACAGCTCCATGGCGACTGGTGGTCGAGAGAAGTGAGGACGAAGCATGGCCGGAGAGGCTATGAAGCTCGTCGGAGAAGGAGGAGGGAACCAGAGGGCTCTAGAGAGAAGGAGGAGACGAAGAGACCAAGAGAGAGACCGGTCTCCCTGAGAAATGAGGTGTCAAAGGGGTGGGGTCGTTTGATTTATTTGGGAAATAGAATCTGGGCCGTTGATCTCATTTGATCAACGGCTCAGATCAGATCAAGGCTGGATCAGGTAAATTAATTGGGTATGGGTAGGGTAATCTAGGAATACAGGTTGGGGTTGAAATTGAGGGTGCAATTTGGGCTACAATTGAAATAAAAAGGGACTGCAATTTAAATAGCCAATTTTCCTCATTTTGATTTTATAAAAATAGTAAATAGTGTTTAAAATCAAATTAAAAATACAGAGTTAATAAGAAATGCATAAGTATTGATTTAAAAATATTAGAAATGATTTTGTGGTTACGAATGCTATTAAATCGAGAAATAGGCTAAAATTGCAATTTCATGCAATTTTAGTTTAAAAATACCAAATGGACTTGTAAAATTATGCAAAAATCATGTAAATTATATTTTGTGTAAATGCGAGAATAAAATAAATTATTCGCCAAAATGACAAGTTTTGGGAATAATTATTGTTTTTTATAGTGCAAAATAGGCCATAAATTGGTTTTAAAAATCTTTAAAAATTTGGGAAAATACCAAAGCCTTTGGGCGTGCTTGTATATGCATACATATGCTATTTTGAAAGTATTTTGAGTATAAAAATACATAGGGAAAAATTGGGTATCAACAGTTACGTTTTCAATTGTGATGCTTCAGGCGTTAGATTAGGTTGTGTGCTGATGCAGCATGGTAATATTGTGGCTTATGTTTCTAGACAACTAAGAAAGCATGAGAAGAACTACCCCACCCACGATTTAGAGTTAGCCGCAGAGATTCATGTATTAAAGATGTGGAGGCATTACTTGTATGGCATTCATGTTGACATCTATATGGATCATAAGAGCCTCCAGTACATTTTCATGCAAAAAGAATTAAATCTATGTCAAAAGAGATGATTGGAGGTACTTAAAGACTATGATGTTGATATTTTATACCATCCTGGGAAGGCGAACATAGTAGCCGACACCCTCAGCCGTAGATCTATGGGTAGCCTGTCATATTTATAGCTAGGATGACATTGGAATTACTCTTCAGGATACGACAACATCCTATTTAGTAACTGAAGTAAATAAATACCAGTACGAGGATTTTGTGTTAGTTCATTATAGAGATACCACCCTTCAGAAGGAGAAGACGCCATTTGAAATTACAGAAGATGGGGTCCTCAGATATCGAGGATGATTGTGTGAGCCTAATATTGCAGGGCAGCATTGGCAGGTTATTGGAGAAACTCAATATTCTCGTTATTCTATCCATCCAGGAGAAACAAAGATGTATCATGATATCAGGGAAGTTTATTGGTGGGACGAAATGAAAAATGATATAGCAGAATTTGTTGCTCAGTGTCCTAATTGTCAGCAGGTTAAGATTGAGCATCAAAAACTCTGTGGATTATTGTAGGCTATGGAGATTCTGACTTGGAAATGGGAAATAATCAATATGAACTTCATCATAGGCTTACCTCGTACCCAGTGTAAGTTCGATTCGATATGGGTGATTGTTGATAGGCTTACTAAGTTAGGACATTTTCTGCCCGTTAGAACTACATATTCCTCAGAGGATTATGCGAGGCTTTATATTAAGGAGATAGTACGACTGCATGGGGTCCCTGTATCTATTATCTCGGATAGAGGAGCTCAATTTACAACTAACTTCTTGAGGTCCGTCCAAAAGGATTAAGGACTCAAGTAAGTCTTAGTACAACATTTCTTCCCCAAACAGACGGACAGGCTGAGCGTATTATTCAAACAGTGGACGATATGTTATGAGCTTATGTAATAGACTTCAAAGGTAGCTAGGATGATCATCTGTCGCTTATTGAGTTCACATATAATAATAGTTACCATTCCAATATTCAGATGGCTCCATACAAAGCTCTTTATGGACGGAAGTGTAGGTCGCCTATAGGGTGGTTCGATGTTGGAGAATCTGAATTACATGGGCCAAACCTGGTTCAGCAGGCCATAGAAAAAGTAAAATTGATCCGGGATCGACTGTTGACAGCTCAGAGTCGTCAAAAGTCATATTATGACGTGCGGCGACGAGATTTAGAGTTTGGGGTTGATGACTGGGTATTCTTAAAGGTGTCACCTATGAAGGGTGTGATGAGGTTTGGCAAGAAAGGCAAACTTAGCCCATGTTATATTGGTCCTTATAGGATCATTCGGAGAGTGGGCCAAGTAGCTTATGAGTTACAATTGCCCTCGAAGTTGGAGTCTGTCCATCCGGTTTTTCACGTATCTATGTTACAGAAGTACATTGGCGATCCTACCCGCGTGGTGCCCACAGATGATGTACATATTACAGAGGACTTGTCATACAAGGAAATTCCGGTTGCCATCTTAGACCGACAAATCCGCAAGCTGCGGAATAAGGAGGTAGCCTCCGTAAAAGTACTTTGGAGGAACAACAATGTGGAATAAATGACTTGGGAGGCCGAGGAAAATATGAAGTCTAGATATCCCTACTTATTTCCTCCTCTAGAGAAGGGTCCGACTGAGACGTCATAATCATAAGGTAAGTGTACAAATTCTTTTATTGGTTATTGTCATTGGCCGTCTGAGGCCATTGTCGTTATTGATAATTGTGGTCATGTGTGGCGTTGGATTATTAAAATTATACAGGGAGAGTTGGTAGTGGTGTTGTTACAAAGGCGACCTTGCCAAAGTTATATAGATCACAGGGAATTGAACATTCGAGGACGAAATGTTTCTAAGGGGGGAAGGATGTTACATCTTGAGGTTAACGTATTTAAGCTATTTATAACAAGCGACAAGTAATTTTCATGAATGATAAAGGGTACACGAATTAAAGAAAATGAGTTTAGTTGAAAATGGCCAATTTGGGATAAAGTGCAGGTCGAGCGATACTACCCGATATTTATGGACTAGTACCATACAAGGTACCATATGGCCGTGATAATATATATATGTATATATATATATATATATATATATATATATATATATATATATATATTTAAAATGAGTAGTATTTTTAAGTAATTTGGGATATTTTTTTAAATTATGCGGGTAATTGATTAATTACCGGATAACAGAACATTACCCAATTAACTAATAAGTGGATAAAAATTTATAAATTATACCCCCAATACATGGCAAGAAGCCACAAATCAAGAAGTGACTAAGTTGTCACTTATGCCTAAGTGGCAACCTAGGAATGAATAATTATCCAAAAACAAGACACATATACAAGTCTTACAATTCAATATGGAACAAATAAGGAGGACACAAAGTAACATTACTCATTTCAAAAAGAAAGCAAGAAGGATTCCCTTCTTAATTTGAAAGGTTGGAAGCTAATTCTTCATAAAGGAAAACATTGAAGCAGAAGCAATTTCGTCCAAATTTCAAAGAATCAAAGCAAGATTTCGTTCCTCAATTTCAAAGCGCAGAAGCTTAATCTGATTTTTGGGTTCTAAGTTCAATCCACGAAGGTTTCCAACGGAATATTATACGGAGATTTTCCTACTCCAGGTATGTTAAGGTCATCCCTTCTTTCTTTTGGCATGGTCCAAATTATATAGAAGAAACGAGCAAACGCATAGTTTCCATAAATTACTTTACTCATAGAAATATTAGGGGTGTCTATATTCTTGATTCCCCATGAAAATTATTATTTTCTTCTGTTCATGGGTCTCAGAATAATATGCAGTTGAAAAAGTTTATCCGAAAGGAATATTGAGATTATTACGTATTTTTCATGCATTTCACCCATTTATACATGTGCATTGACACATGACCAGATGTCGTTATATATGCGTATATATGTAAATATATGTATATGGTATATGGGAAAAGGTTACGGCGTACGCACTACCACCTAATCAGCTGGTATATGTTGATGATGTTGCCCACAGTGGCAGGGACGATATGATGGGATTCCCTCTGTGGCTTGATGATATTATATACACTCATACCTATGACACGACATTTATACGCATGTGCATGACGTTATAAATGTTTTAGAATTTATAAAGTTATTTAGATTTAAAGATGTGTTTCTTTATTCCATGTTTCATCTATGTCTTTTACGTACTAATTTTCATGCCTTACATAATTAGTACATTTTTCGTACTGACACCTTATTTCATGGGGCCTGCGTTGCATGCCCGCAGGTGCAAGTAGGCAAGCTGATGGTCCCCCTTCTTTGGATCCCTGATCAGCGAGAGTTGGTGTACTCCACTTGATCCGGAGCTGCTTTGATTTTGGTACGATACGTTTGTATATATATATGGGTATGATGTGGCTCAGTCCCATCTTTATACAGTTATGTTTCTATTAGAGGTCTGTAGACAGTATGCCTCGTTGGGTTGTATGTGGACTTGTCGGCTTTTAGTTTTGGATGTATAGTTGTCTATAGCAGCCTTGCCAGCTCGCCCATTGTATTCTGCATATATACGTACATATGCCTAGTTGGCAGGTTTTCTTCATGTATGTTATTTTCGTAATTCAGTTGATGTTATTTAGGTTCATATCTTAGACGTAGGCTTAGGGGTATTTGACAGGTTGGACTCAGGCGTCCGTCGCGGTCCATTGGTTTGGGTCGTGACACAATGATGAAGTGTCCTAGCTTGCCACATTTATGACAGAGGTCATAATTTCTTGGTTTGCTAGAACTTCCCCTTGTTGGAATTCCTCCATTTTTATGAACCATCTTCTAGAATCTTCTTGTCAAGTAGGCCATGTCCCCGTATTCACCACTTGAGTCATGTCCGTCTTGAGGACTAGGTTCTTTTCCCTTTTGGGCTATCTTCTTTCATTGTCCTTCTTCTTCTTCTTCTTTATTTCATAAGTTTTCAAGTTTCCAACAAGGTCATTCATGGTCAGTGTTTGCAAGTCCTTAGCCTCTGTAATGGCGTTAACTTTGCTTTCCTAAGAACTGGGCAGTACACTAAGGATTTTTCTAACAAGCTTGTTTCTCGAAATACTTTCACCAAGAAAGTGAAGCTCATTGATGATGGAGGTGAATCGAGTATGCATATCTTGGATGTATTTATCATCTTTCATTCTTAAGAGCTTAAATTTAGTTGCGAGCATATCAATCTTGGATTGCTTCACCTGCATTGTTCCCTCATGAGCTATCTAAAGAGCCTCTGAGATCTCTTTTTCTGATTAACATGCTGATATCCTGTTATATTTATCAGGACCAATGCCACAAACAAGAATTTTCTTGGCACGAAAGCTCTTTTCTATGGCCTTTATATTAGCGTCATTAAATTCCTTCCTGGTCTTGAGGATGACTACACCTGATTCGCCAAGGTTCTTGGTAGGGACAAAGGGTCCGTCACATATAACATCCCATAGCTCAGAATCTTCAGCCATGATGAAGTCGTGCATCCTCGTTTTCCACCATCCATAATATTGCCCGTCGAACCTTGGAGGTTTGTAAGTAGACTGGCCTTCTTCGAAGTTTGGAGGATCAGCCATGAGGATCCTTTCTAGGTGCTAACCTGGTAAAAAGAACCTGATCTGATACCAATTGATAGAATATAAGGGTCCACCAAACTCTATAGAGAACTAGGTTCTCTATCAGATTCAACAGTACACACGCACACCCACGACAGTAAATAAATGACAAGAGGAATTTTACGTGGAAAATTCCCAGCTCAACGGGATAAAAAACCACGACCTCCCCTTGTAGGATTTCAACTTCAATAGTAAGCAACTTTTAGATTACAACCTATGCAACCTAGGAATTAACCTCTTAATGCCTCACTAACTTATAATACTCTATTACAAGCCACTTTGTAATAGCTCTATTACAAAGACTTTACAGCATGACTGTCACGACCCAAATCGATGGGCCACGACGGGTACTCGATACCTTACTTAACTGAGTACCAGCATAACATATCTTTCTTATTGTTCTTTCATTGGCAAATGGGCCAAACGGGCCGTCATGGGCTAACCAGAATAGACATAGGCGAATACTCAATATAGGATGACCCAACCTAATATATATAAAAATATTATACATGTGACATACGGGCCTATAAGGCCAACATGATCATTTGTAAACTCAAAACATAGGACGGCAGGCCATACAAGCATCCGTATACATGACATCTGTCTACAAGACTCTAAGAATACATACTTATCATAAAGGTCGATACAGGGCCCCGCCATACCAAACAATACATGTCTAAATTATACTGACCAAACAAGCAACTCCCGAGCAAATAGAGCGCACCAACATCTTCCACTGAGCTGATAGCCTAATTGGAGGACTCTCGACCTGTCTATCAGGACCCGTGGACATGAAATGTAGCATCCCCAAGCAAAAGGGACGTTAGTACGAATAATATACCGAGTATGTAAGACACATAAATAAGTACATAAAAGACATGGAAGAAATATAGAGTAAATGACTCAACCTGTAAGTCTGGATAACTCTATAATTTATGGAATACTTATAGTGTTATGCATATGCGTATGAATGTCATGTTGTGTATAGGTACATGTGTTCATAACATCATCAAGCCTTTGAGGGCATACCATCATATCATCTCGGCCACTGTGGGCAAAATCATCAACGTATACGAGCTGATCAGGTGGTGGTGCATATATATATATGCGTATATAATGCCATCTGGTCATGGGTCAATGTGCATGTATAAATGCATGAAATGCATATTAAATACGTTAATAAAATCTCTCGGTACGTTATAAGACCATTACGCCCCTGATTAATATCATGAAATAAACTTTACCAACTTATGTATTTTTAAGACCCATGAACAGATGATAAAATAATATGACACATGGGAGAATATGAATATACACATCTCTAGCATTTATACGAATAGAGTAATTAATGGAAGTTGTGCATTTGCTCATTTCGCTTGTGTCGTATAGATCATGCCAAAAAGAAAGAAGGGATAGCCTTAACATACCTAGAATAGGGATAAATCCATATAATATTCTTGAAAAATGTTGCACCGTACTCCGTTAGAACCGCAAAATTTTACGTTGCTAAAATGCTAATAATTCTCGCTGGAATTGATTTGGTCATACGAAATTTTGTTGGAAGCTTGTTTTATTGTCTGTTCTTGGAATGCATTGAATAAGGAAGAAAGGTATGTGATTCTCACTTGATTATTCAATGTCCAAGTGAAACCAATTTGAATGTCTTACATGAAGTAGACTTATGACTAAGAAACTACACTTATGACTAAGAGACTACTATTACATGTAAGTAGACTTAGTAATAAATCTTACTTTTAGATGGTCATCTAAGACAATATGACTAAGAGTCATATGTCTTAGTAGTGGCTTGCTGGTACGTGGGGGTGGGGTGGGGATTTTAAATCTTTATCCACTAATTTATTAATTAATTAGGTAATACCCGCTACTCGATAATTAACCAATTACCCACATAATTAAGAATTATCTCAAATTACTTAAAATTCTACTAATTTTTAATACACTTTATACACCATGCTATTATGGTCATATGGTACCTTGTATGGTACTAACCCATAAATATCAAGTATTTTAGCTCGGACCGTATTTTACCACAAAATGTCAAATTTCGACGAAATTTATTTTCTTCGATTTGCTTACCCTCTCACCTTCATGAATTTACTCATCAATTGTTTGAAATAGCATAATACTCATAATCTCACAATAATCTCATTTCCGAACTTACATCGATTAACTTACGATGAAACTTTATCGTACGAAAATGCGGGATGTAACATCTCATTTTCGAGCTTCCATTAATTTATTTATGGCGCACTTTCACATACGAAAACATGGGGTGTAACATCATTCCCCCTTTAGAACATTTGTCCTTGAATGTTGACTGATGCACTTATCATTTTCATAACCCATAGCTCTTGCGAATACTCTAATATTCTCCTTTCCATTTAGAAAATTGTTCTTTGAATAAATCCAAAGGCCAGGGAATTCCTCCCCCCTTTAAGCCTCTTTCTCACACCACGACTTGTAGTCGAAATCCTTCTAATCTTGTAACTGTTGCTATCTTCTATCATGCAGCCTGTACGATTATAACTTTGTATGTGCGCCTATGCGATGCTTCTTTCCCCTTTCCTCCAGCTCTTAGCCAATTTCTAGGCCTCACTTTGTGAACATATACAAAATTAGGTCAAGTTGTCCCTCTGGGCATCATTAGCTTCACTTTACTATACCATAACTCTTACTTCGATTTATTGTTAATGAGGTCTGCGACCAAACTCCAGGTTGCTCTTGTTGCTTATCCTATATGAATAAAGCTAAGTCTTTTAACGCTTCTCCATTACTGTTCATCTTAAGAATGATGGTCTAATCTCATCTCATACTTTATTTCTTTTACACATCTATTGTCGATTCACCTCAATGTTGATCTACAATATTCCAATTATAACTTAAAACTTCTTACGTAATACATTGCAACTAGATCTTATTCTGTATCGAGGAATATTTGAAGTGATTTTCCCGAGCCACTTAGGGGCGATACTGTACTTCAATAAGTGTATTTTATAGCATCCCAATGTGATTCACCTTACATTTTTAATTCCGTACAATCCATGAAATCCTCTTCAAATCATTACTCAGTAGAATGCCCAAACGTAATCCTTTATCTATCACAATCACATCCTCATTCCACTACCAGGGAAGCATTCCATTTTTTTCTAAATATTATTAGTCTTAGACTCTTTTGACTTCATTTAGGCTATACTAAACTTTCTATAACTTAGAGAAACCATTATCTCTCTTGCTTTCAGCGGCTTAATCCCGAGGACTTATCCATTCTCGTCACCTTCTTACTCGCCCTTTCTCGTTCTTACTCATGTCATAAAACTTTGTCGCTTTACTATACTTTTTTTTGGGACCTATACATATCTATTTATACTATTCACGACCTTCTTCAACTTGCTTGCACCATAGATTGCCTTGTGTTATTTTGGAACATCAAGTGAGGCATCACATCGTCTCTAACTCTTCTTTACTTTCGTGACTAGATCTCTCAGTACTTAGAAACCATAAGCTGGAAGGTACGCCACTGACGATGCTGCCATCATTCCTAGATATTGAATCCTAGTGCTTCTAGCCTTCTATACGAAGAATGGACTATTCACGATCTTCTGCCTTTGAGTATCTTGTACGTTGTTCACCTTTACCTTACTTACCTTAAAATCTCGTATCGTATCTTTTACCTTTTTCATGACCTCCCTTTCACATAGGTATAATTCACGTCCATAACTTGAAGTTCTATAGTAATACTTGCACCTCTAGTGCCTATACAATCCTGTGGGAGCTCCATATTGAATTCTTATGAGGTTGGCATTTTTCTAACTAGCTTTATCATAAAGTTTGTTATAGACTGTGCGTCCACCAGACTGTATAGAGAACCGGGTTCTCTATGTGTTTCCTCTGAAAATACTGATGAACCAAACTGTATAGGGATCTGGTCCTTTATCAATTTGGTACAGTGCTAAGTTTGTATGAGCCCACCAAATAGCAGAGTACCTGGTCCTTTATGGGGTTCTGCTGTGAATGCTAGTAAAGTTGTATGTAAATAAGGCCGAGGATTTTTATGTGGAGAAATCTCACACAAGGGGATCAAAAAATCATGACCTACACTGGTAGGCTTTTAACTTCACTAACTTGCAAACTCCCTATTACAAGCCACTTTACAATAACCCTATTGCAGAGACTTCAACTAACTTGTGATGCTCTCATCACAAGCCACTCTATAACTATCCTAGTTACAAAGAATTTGACTAACTTATAGTATTTCCACCACAAGCCACTTTGTCACACTACGGTTACAAAGGCTTTGACTAACTTATGATGTTTTCACCACAAGCCACTTTGTCACACTATGGTTACAAAGGCTTTTGCTTATGACTATCCCTAGTCACAACATAAATTCAGAAGTTTATGAATTTTGGTTTGTTCCTAAGACAACGCTTCTAAGAAAGCAAACTAGGAATTACAATGAAGAACACATAACAAAGACTCAACAACCTAAGGACATAAGATATCTTTGATCTTGGATCAGGTCCTTGAGGTTGAAGTAGCTTTGTTCTTGAGAGAGATTCTTGAGCACTTGAGAGAATTCTCACTTTTTTGTATTTTCAAGTGTTGGGACTTGAATCTTGTGCCTTGCATAAGGTTTATACTACACAAGACATCCTTAGTGATGTCCAATCTCAATGGGAAGTGACTGCTGCACTATCTATTACACTGTCTGCTGCATTGTGTGATGCACTGTTGCAGGCAGTCACTTTTTGCAATTGCTTTCCAGTTATAGTTGACTTGTACTTCTGTTAGAGAACCCTAAGGGACCAGGTCCCTGTTGTGTTCCTCTTTGTACAGTTGCGGACAGTCACTTTCTGCAGTTGCGCTCCAGCTGTATAGTTGACTTGTACTTCTATCAGAGGAGCACCAAGGGATTAGGTTCCTGATCTAGTTCTTGTGCACACTGCCCAGATTGTCTTGAGTTGAGTAACTTGAATGATGTTTTGTATAAACGCATTGTAGGTACACCTTGATCACATCACTTGAAGTGATGTGAGCACTTTAGTTGGTCAGAGAATGAGTGGGCGCTGGAAACAGTGTAGTGCGGCAGAATCTTAGTTTCCAGCTGTGTTCAATTGACTTTGTACTGCCGTAAGGAACCCACAAGAGTATCTGGTCCTTGTTTGGGTTCCTACCTTCTGAAGCTTTCCTACCTCCTAAAGTTGTAGCAAGTTCACATTTGGCTATAATCTGTTAGATACAATGTAATCCAAGTGAGTCATGTTCTCTATCTGGTTCTTGACATTAAGTTTGTTAGATCATCAAAACACAAGACAAATATATTGAAAACCTATTAATTTCCCCATTTTTGATGATGCCAAACTTAGCATTGAATACGAGAAGTTAGAGTTCAGAGAACCGGATTAAATAACAGGATACCACAGGTTCCCCCTGACTTTATGCCCTTACTTACACATGTTTCCTCATATGTTCCCCTGACTTTTTACTATCATTCTTGTTCTTTTATATGGTTCCATACAGAAATTTTGTTAGATCATCAAAACATAGATTAAAAGACCTTAAGCCCATCAATTTCCCCTTTTTTGATAATGCCAAACTTTTAACATTGATGACTATTTGACTGAACCAGATAAGGTACCAGCAACCGCATATGTTCCCCTGACTCTATTCTTAACCCTGATATATATTTCCCCTGACACTGACATATGTTCCCCCAGACTCGATTCACTCGATTCTTCCCCCTTTTGGCATCAACAAAAAGACGCAGTCAGACAAAAAGGCATAAAGAAGTCCAACAAAGCTATCTCATGCCACATATGTGCACACAATCATGATAGAAAAGAGAAGCAAAAGGGAAAACAAGCATTGTACAAGCAAAAGAAGAGTTGTTTTATTGAGAAAAAATTTGACTGTTTCAACAGGAGCAGCAACGGTGAGATCCAACATGCCATCAAAAAGACAAACAAAAAAGAAAACAACAGCCACAAACTCATCAGAGCAAAAGATAACTGGCTACTGAGAGGATCTTAGGGGACGCTAGAAGAGGGAGGCTTGGGATATAAATGGTTTTGAGAGCTAGGTAAATGCGGTCAGTTGCAGACAACTGTTAGTCAAGCAGTTTCTCCCGCAGGTTCTCCACTAGTTGCCTAAGTCCATAACTTGTCTCATACCTGCCATCTCCTAGATTGTCGGGCAAGCGTGAAACCTCACGAGACTTTTCTGGGTTCTCAGACTCTCCTGCCCAAGGCCACTGTCGCTTGGCATGGTCTTTATTGAACCAGGTCCTCCCACAATTTCCCACTTTTGTTTTCTAGACATTTCAACAAACTTCCCGTTCCTGCTTGCAACAACCACAATGGAACTTTTCAAAACAAATCTTTCTCAACCACAAACTTTTGTAGATCTTTTTACTAAGGAACTAGGTTCCTCCACAACATCTTTATCAACCTCAACGACTAGAAAAGTGTTTATCAACCACAATTTTCCCCTATTTCATCAACCTTTTCTTCTTTGTATTAATACTTTGCTTACTCTTCTGCAAGGCAGACTCAAAAGCCTATTTCTTCTACAACCACCTAGTTTGTTTCAACTAAAAGAGAATCAGGTTCTTTAACAGGTTCTTTTGTGATGGTGTCATGAACCGGAGACTCAAAAAGCACCAGAGTCCTTTCATCCCCTAAGAATGGAGTTTCTTTCCCCTGAGAATCAGGAACGGAGGAGAAGTAGGGTTTGCAACACATGGAAGTGAGACAGGGTTTGATGGATGAGTAGAGGTGACTGGAGATGAGGAGGAAACTGGTATGGGTACAGTAGTATTAGGGATAGTGAAGAAGTGGGTTTCTGGTGATGGTGTTAAGGGAGGAGGAGATGTGGGAGTTGAATTAATTTTTCTATCCTTTTTCTTTGAACAAGCATGTGAAAAACACATTACTACTAATCTGTGGTGCAGGAACCAGGTTCCTGACCTCTTTTTGTAAAAGAGTTTTTGCAGCTCTCCTCCGAAGTTCAACACTGTACCTTTAGCTTCTATGATCATCATGCGTGTTTACCTGCAACCGTATAGATGTGAGTTAGGCCTAGTCAGAAAACACATTAGACAATTTTACCTTAGTGTGACTATCATAGTCATGTCAGCAGAACCAGGTTCTCAATAAGGTTTAAGTAATCCTAGTGCCATCTTGTTTCTCAAAGTGTTCCCTGCTCAAAGCTTTGGTGAAGATATCTGCAATTTGATACTCTTGTGCAACAAAATCTTATACAAATAAGACTCATTTCCACATTGTCGCTTGATCCACAGTGAATGAGCACATCACATGGTAGCTACAACATATTCTACTTCAGTTGTTGAGAGAGCTACTGAGTTTTGTTTCCTTGTACCCCATGAG
The DNA here is from genome assembly GCF_000393655.2 of Nicotiana sylvestris. Lineage (NCBI taxonomy): Eukaryota > Viridiplantae > Streptophyta > Magnoliopsida > Solanales > Solanaceae > Nicotiana > Nicotiana sylvestris. The sequence continues at coordinate 40,976,458 of NC_091059.1, forward strand.
ATAAAACATGATCCGAGGAAATGAGCCATTTCTGACGTGCTTTTCCTGTCCACTAGATAGCCTATATAATCAGCATCAACATAACCAATAAGATTGAAATTGTCACCTGAAGGATATTACAGAACCAGGTTCTGTGTGCCCTTAAAATATCTTAGAATTCTCTTAGCAGCCTTCAGATGAGATTCCTTAGAATTTGATTGGAACCTTGCACATAGTCTCACACTAAATACAATGTCTGACCTACTGCAATGTCTGACCTACTGGCAGTAAGGTAGAGTAAAGATCCAATGATTCCTATGCTTCCATGTCAAACCTTTTCAAGAGTTCTTTGATGCATTTCTGTCTGATACACGTTCCCTTTATGGATTGCTTCACTTAAAGACCCAGGAAGACATTCAGTTCTCCCATCGTACTCATTTCAAACACACTTCCCATGAGTTTAGTAAATTCTTCACATAATGAGTTAGCTGTAGCTCCAAATATGATGTCATCCATATAAATCTGATCAATGAGCAGGTTCCTTCTTTGTTTCTTCAAAGATAATGCATTGTCAATCTTTCCTCTTGTGAAGCCATTTTTCCAAGAGAAACTTGGGTAATCTCTCATACCAGGCTCTAGGGGCCTGCTTCAATCTGTACAGTGCCTTATCCAATTTTGAATACATGTTCACGATGTACATGACGTTTAAAAGCCTGGAGGTAGCTTGATATAGACTTTTTCTTTGAGAAAACCATTCAGGAAGGCACTCTTCACATCCATTTGGAATAAGGTGAATTCCATATGTGAAGTGAAGGCAATGTGGATCCTAATAGCTTCCATGTGAGCTACTGGGCCAAGAGTCTCATCATAATCGATCCCTTCCTCTTGATTGAATCCGTGGATAGCAAGCCTTACTTTGTTCCTTATAGCATTTCCATGTTTATCCAGCTCATTCCTGAATACCCATCTGGTCCCTATGATGGTTCTGTTTGAGGGTATAGGTACCAGGTGCCATACCTTGTTTCTTTCAAGTTGATGCAGTTCCTCTTGCATTTCAGTAATTCAGTCTGCATCGTACAAGGCTTCCTTGATATTTTTAGGTTCTTTTTGGGATAGAAAGGCTGAGAAGGCTAGGGAATTTCTGGTTTTTGGTCTTGTCTGAACTCCAAAATCAAGGCAGCGATTATATTATCAAGTGAATGAGAGCTTTTGTATTTCCCATTTGGGACTGAATATTGATTGGTAGAGAAACTGGGTAAGTTAAATAGATTTCTCTGCACTCCTTGTTCAGTTACTTGGGGAGTGACTCGCACTGCATCTCCAACTATTTCTTCTGCTTCAGGGGTAGTAATGGAAGTACCTGGTTCCTCTTGAGAAGTAGAAGAGGATGTTGCATTGTCTCTCACCTGTCTCCTTCATCTTATTCATCAACTCAGCCTTCCCATTTGAAGCTCCAGATATTTCACAGGGACCAAAAGTGGTGCATTATCTTAATCATGACTGTTTCCTCCTTTTTAGAGGAGGATGTCTTATTGAATAGCACATGAACACTTCCTTCCATACAGTGTGCCATTTTGTTGTAGACTTTGTGGGCTTTGCTTTGAGGGGAGTATCCCAGAAGGATTCCTTAATTGCTTTTTGCATCAAACTTCCCAATTTGGTCCTTCCCATTGTTGAGAACACAAAAGCTCACAAAAGCTTAGCATTTTCATCCAAAGGCTCTCAGATGAGTCAGTTTAGGTTTCCTTCCAATCAACAACTCATAGGGAGGTTTTTTCAAGAGAGGTCTGATCATGCGCCTCTTTTAACTCCTGCTCAGTATTCCCATAGAAATTTTATGCTCCGTATTCTTCGAGCTTTGAATTTTGACAGACCATGGACCAGGTCCTTCTTCATCAATATCTCCAGAAGTGAGAAACTTTTATCCCCCTAATCCTTTGTGCCATGTCTTCGAATCATTATCAACTGCAAGCAGCTCATATCACCAGCTTAGACATGAGCTTCTACCTTGTTTTCTTCCCCATACCTAGAATGTACCCCTTCTTTCCATTTTCCAAAGGGTACATCCTTTCCTTGCAGGGATTTCAGTGAGAGAAGATTCATAGTATTTCCAGTAATGTGCTTTGAGCATCTACTGTCCATGATCCATTGCAGTCCGCTTCCTCCCACTGTTCCCTGCACATCTAAATTATGGGTTAGATTTAGGAACCCAAACTAGTTTGGGTCCCTTGTTATGATAAAAGGGATGGATAAGGGCTTTTCTAGTCCATGTAGGCAATATTAGTTTCTTGCGAGCGGTACCTGGTCCCCTGTTATTAGTCACTTTGTCAGCAAACACTTTATTTTTTTGAACAGATTGAGCCTTTGCCTGGTAATTTCTTTGAAGTGCCCATTGTTCCCACAGTGCGTACACATCCAGTTATCAGGAATTGTGACGTACTTGTTGTGAGGGTTGTAAGGAGTTTTCTCCTTTTGGAACCCGATTCCCTGCATGTTTCCACTATTGTTGAAGTACATAGCAGTGACAGCATCTGTGGACCAGGTCCACTTGAGAGATTTTTCAAGATCCCTTTTTACTCTCTTCAATTTAGCTTGAAGCTGCCTATTTTTCTCGAGTTCACCACATATCCTAGTTCTAGCAGCTTTCAACTTCTTTTCAAGCCTAATGTGTACCTCATTGGCTATCTCCTTTCCTTTTCCATATTTTTCAGGTTTTAACTTAGTCCAGGGTTTCACTATTGTTTCCCTTAGGTCTGTAATTTCTGCCAAATGATCATTCTTTTCTTTTCTGAAAATTTCAATAGTTTTCTTATGGTCAGTAACTACAGCCACTAAGTCGTCTCTAGTTTGTTCAGATTCTGCTAATTCTAAGGTCAAAGAATCTATATCCTCCACAAGACTATGAAATGCATTGATTAATACATTTGCTAAATACATGAGTTTTCTTGGAGAATAGAATTTCAGATTTCTCTGAACATCCCTGAAATTTACCTCTTTGTCGTGATCGTCTTCATCGTCATCTGATCGAGCCATTAAAACAAAAGTTGAGTCATATTCAGCTGATCTTTTTCTCTTGAAGTTCTTGGAGAATTCTTGCTTCAAGAGAGGACAATTTTTCATGAAGTGTCCAGCCTTTCCGCACTTTTAACAAAGATCATTGTTCTTTGATCTGTTAGAGATATCCCTTTTAGCACTTCTCCATTTCTTCTAACCATCTTCTGAAACCTTTTGGTTAAGTAAGCCATGTAACTGTCTTCCTTACTCGAATCATTGTTAACAGCTTTAAGTACCAGGTACTTTTCCTTCTTTGGTTCTCTCCTTTCAAAAGTTGGTAAAGCAGCCATGAGGATCCTTCTTAGGTGTTAGCCTGATAGGAAGAACCTGCTCTGATACCACTTGTTATAGACTATGCGTCCACCAGAATGTATAGAGAACCGGGTTCTCTATGTGTTTCCTCTAAAAATACTGATGAACCAAACTGTATAAGGATTTGGTCCTTTATCAGTTTGGTATAGTGCTAAGTTTGTGTGAGCCCACCAAATAGCAGAGTACATAGTCCTTTGTGGGGTTCTGCTGTGAATGCTAGTAAAGTTGTATGTAAATAAGGCTGAGAATTATTACGTGGAAAAATCTGATACAAGGGGATAAAAAACTATGACCTACACTGGTAGGCTTTTAACTTTACTAACTTGCAAACTCCCTATTACAAGCCACTTTACAATAACCATATTGCAAAGACTTCAACCAACTTGTGATGCTCTCATCACAAGCCAATCTATAACTATCCTAGTTACAAAGAATTTGAGTAACTTGTGGTATTTCCACCACAAGCTACTTTGCCACACTACATTTACAAAGGCTTTGAATAAGTTGTGATGTTTCCACCACAAGGCACTTTGTCACACTACAGTTATAAAGGCTTTTGCTTATGACTATCCCTAGTCACAACATAAACTCAAAAGTTTATGAATTTTGGTTTGTTCCTAAGACAACGCTTCTAAGAAAGAAAACTAGGAATTACAATGAAGAATACATAACAAAGACTCAACAACCTAAGGACTTAAGATATCTTCGATCTTGGATCAGGTCATTGAGGTTGAAGCAGCTTTGTTCTTGAGAGAGGTTCATGAGCACTTGAGAGAATTTTTGTTTTTTGTATTTTCAAGTGTTGGGACCTGAATCTTGTGCCTTGCATAAGGTTTATACTACACAAGACATCCTTAGTGATGTCCAATCTCAATGGGAAACGACTGCTGCACTGTTTGCTGCACTGTTGCAGGCAGTCACTTTCTGCAATTGCTTTCCAGCTGTAGTTGACTTGTACTTCTATCAGAGAACTCTAAGGTACCAGGTCCATATTGTGTTCCTCTTTGTACAGTTGCGGATAGTCACTTTCTGCAGTTGCACTCCAACTGTATAGTTGACTTGTACTTCTGTCAGGGGAGCACCAAGGGATCAGGTTCTTGATCTGGTTCTTGTGCACACTGCCCAGATTATCTTGAGTTGAGTAACTTGAATGATGTTTTATATAAAATCATTGTAGGTACACCTTTATCACATCACTTGAAGTGATGTGAGCACTTTAGTTGGTCAGAGAATGAGTGGGCGCTGGAAATAGTGTAGTACGGTAGAATCTTCGCTTCCAGCCGTGTCCAATTGACTTTGTACTATCGTAAGGAACCCACAAGAGTATCAGGTCCTTGTTTGGGTTCCTACCTTCTGAAGCCTTCCTACCTCCTGAAGCTGTAGCAAGTTCATATTTGGCTAGAATCCGTTAGATGCAGTGTAATCCAAGTGAGTCAGGTTCCCTATCTGGTTCTTGACATTAAGTTTGTTAAGTCATCAAAACACAAGACAAAGATATTGAAAAACTATCAGTCGTTATAGAATATGGTTGTTGTATTATCCCTTCGGTACCTCTGATACTAAGAGTGATCCTGTAATGTTCTCAATTACGATTTCTATAATTTTCTGGGTCCAATAATCAGATTCCTGATTTACTTCATTGATGTAACTCTTTAGTTTCCTCTTTCTTCTGATCAGCATTGATGTAGGCTTAAGCTACCTCCTGATCTCCGATTCATGGTATTAGTTATTACATTTAGCCTTTCATGGGTGCTGAGGAATATCCATGATACAATCCTTTAGTAATTCAATCCTTTGTCTATGACATGGGCTCAATTTTTTCTTTTAATTTATACTGGAATCTTCTACGACTGTATATGCTGCATGTATAAAACTCCAAACTTTTAAGTGTGTTCATAACGTAACTATCTTTGGATCATTAATCGAATAATTCTTTTTGTTCCATCTTAGCTTTCTTCAAACGTAAGCAATTACTTTTCCTGGTCTTTCTGCCTTTTTTTTGCGTGTATACTTAGCTTATCTTGGTGCCCATGCATATTGGAATTCTATACAACTCATATGATCTTAAATATCACTTCTGATTTTACTTCCCGTTCATTAGCCACAGTAGGTGTCATTTTCTTATGGAGTGTATACAATGTTGTTGTGAGACTGTTATTATAAGACCATTTCCTCCTTAGGTCACCCAGCTTAGGTTGAAGCCTTCTTCCTTATTTTCTCAGCTAGTCTTACGTTGTAGTACTTAGGGAGAACCTTGATTCTTGTAAAGTTGTGAGCTTATTATAGACCTATTGATTTCCTTCCTTCCCTATTATTATCTGTAGTTGCTTACCTCCAAGACCTTGTGCTTGTAGGGTTGCTTCTAAACTGATATTTTGACTATCTTCCCAGTGGCTTTCTCTTTTATTCCAGTAACACTCATATGGTACCTTTAACTACCCCAACTCCTATCTGAATATTTCTCAAGGATCACAATGTTATATCTGCAAGACCGAATTCACCATATTGGGTTTTACTATGTTTATCTTGCACGATCTGCTAACTTGTATGTAACCTCCTGTTTAGCTATAACTCGGCTCTTCCTGAATCAATTACTGACTACTCGTTGGCCCATTCTCATATTAATATTCCGCATAATCTTTCTTGGGTTATTTCTTTTATCCTAACTTACGTCTCGCACTGACTCCTTATCTATCAATAACATCTTGGGCAGGGACCCTTACTTCCTTTCCTTGACGTCGTGTTTGTATAATATTCTGGAATCGTAGCATATCTGTAGGCTTTGAATAAGTGCAGTCTCGTCCCTTTTTCATTTTTTTAACGCATTCTTCCTTTACCATTCCATAATTACTAGAACCCCTTAATTCTGACTTAATGCCACACCATTCCATATTCCCCCCATTAGGGGAGTACTATGGAGCTACGGCGATCTTTCTATAGGTGTTTTTCCTCTTCATCTTTGGCGTCTTTTCACATTATCAATAACCGTCACTTGCCCTGCGGTAATCCTTCTGTACCAAGGATAACAAATGTCCTTACTCACGAGGGAAACACCTAGTGTAACTGGCACCTACAGTCCCTTAAGCTTAACTTTGCTCACATTGCTTACTTTTAGGGAAGCGTCTTCCTGAATGACCATTCTCTGAATTCCTCATGAATCTTCTTCTGTGATCCATTCTATTATCGCCGGAACGTAATATGAAATTATCATGATGCTGACTATTATCAAACCACTTATCCCCTAATTCATGTTTAGTTTATCTTGTTCACCATCCCATATTATTTTCTATTACCCTGGGGATTAACTCTCCCTTCTGGTAGATGTGTTGGAGTCACAAACTTACTTCTCGAAATGAGGATATAACTTTATGGCCTATACTCTTTTGTTGTCTCAAGGTCTGGCTCCTCTCGTCGTTTCCTTAACTTGACTATATATCCTATAATACCGTCTTTTTTTCTACCGTTGTCATCAATGCATCACATCTTACTCATAACGCTTTATTAACTCTCTTCTCATTTCCTACTAACATTTCTGTCTAACACTTTATTTGAAAATTTCAACAGGACATTCTTTTGCTTTTAGCTCCCCTTGCTCCATCTACTGGCTCTTTGGGTTGCCTAACATTCTTTCTTTACTAGGGACGGGAGCCATACTAAGGTAACATTTTCCTTTCAAGGTTTCCAGTGCATATCTTTATAGTACTCATATCTAGTTGTACTATTTTAGAGTATACCATCTAAGTGTATCATAAGGAGATTTTGTTAGCACGTTTACAATATCCTTCAAAAATGTCAACTAATGCAAGCAATCCAACTATCATTTTGAGTTACTCTAACCCCAGCCGGTTCCTGATATTCGTCCTTCTCTTAACTATTTCTGTTAGCTCCCAGGGAGCATAATTGAGATGGGGGTGACTAATTGTACATACCTCTGTTATAATTGAAGGTATCTCAAAATGCTTATATTTATCCGCTTGAATTGTAAATACTGTTAATCTTCATTAACTGGGTACCTTGTACTCTTCTTCACCTTGCTTCTTTTACTTGTTGAAACTTATGTCTACCTTCCGATTCTCTTATTCCTTTTTATCGTAAGAGTGGATAGATATTTTCACCTTAGGGATCCTTATAAAGAAACCTACATGTCTTAGTACACATATGATCTGCTGAATACCTCAAAGTTAGCCATCATAAGCATGATGCAAAAATTGAGTTCCTCTGACTCAACTCTTCCAAAGTTATATCTCTTACCAACCGCCTTTATGGATGTAGGCATCGTCGTATTATGAATAAGACAGAGTTAGGAAATTAAGTTCTTACAATTGAGCTCTATGACACGATCTAGAGTAAGAAGAAAGAGTGACAGTCCTAAATTCCCTATAGCCTCCTGCATATAAGTGTGGTGCGCGACACACCCATAAACAAGAATCGACTAGACATGACTTATAGCCTCCCTAGGATAGAACTGCTCTGATACTACTTTTGTCACGATCCAAATTGATGGACCGCGATGGGCACTCGGTACCTTACTTAACTGAGTACCAACATAACATATCTTTCTTATTGTTCTTTCATTAGCAAATGGGCCAAATGGGACATCATAAGCTAACCACAATAGACATAGGGGAATACTCAATATAGGATGACCCAACCTGATATATATAAAAACTTATACATCTGACATATGGGCCTATAAGGCCAACATGATCATTTGTAAACTTAAAACATTGGTCGGTAAGGGCATACAAGCATCCATAAACATGACACCTGTCTACAAGCCTCTAAGAATACATACTTATCATAAAGGTAAGGACAAGGTCCTGCCATACCAAACAATACGTGTCTAAATCATACTGACCAAACAAGCAACTCCGGAGAAAATGGAGCGCACCAACATCTTTCGCTGAGCAGATAGCCTACTTGGAGGACTATCGACCTGTCTATCAGGACCTGCGGGCATGAAACACAGCGTCCTCAAAAAAAAGGGACATCAGTACGAATAATGTACCGAGTATGTAAGGCACATAAATAAGTACATAAAAGACATGGAAGAAATATAGAGTAAATGACTCAACTTGTAAGTTTGGATAACACTGTAAATCATGAAATACTTATTATGTCGTGCATATGCGTATGAATATCATGTCGTGCATAGGTACATGTGTTCATAATATCATCAAGTCTCTGAGGGCATCCTATTATATCATGTCAGCCACTATTAGCAAAATCATCAACGTATACCAGCTGATCAGGTAGTGGTATGTATACAACGCCATAACCTTTCCCATATCCCATATATATATGTATATGTATATATATGTATGTATGTATATGTATATATATGTATGTATGTATGTATACGCGTATATAACGCCATCTGGTCATGGGTCAATGTGCATGTATAAATGCATGAAATACATATGATATACATTAATAAAATCTCTTGGTACGTCATAAGACCATTATGCCTATGATTAATATCATGAAATAAACTTTACCAACTTACATATTTTTGAGACCCATGAACAGATGATAGAATAATATGACACATGGGAGAATAAGAATATACATATCTCTAGCATTTATACGAATAGAGCAATTTATGGAAGTTGTGCATTTGCTCGTTTCGCTTGTGTCGTATAGATCATGCCAAAAAGAAAGAAGAGATAGCCTTAACATACCTGGAGTAGGAAAAAATCTGTATGATATTCTTGGAAAAGGTTACACCGTAGTCCTTTAGAGCCGCAAAATTTTACGTTGCTAAAGTGCTAATAATTCTCGCTGGAATTGAAGCAAAATTTTACGTTGCTAAAGTGCTAATAATTCTCCCTGGAATTGAAGCAAAATTTTGTTGGAAGCTTGTTTTAGTGTCTGTTCTTGAAATGGTTTTAATAAGGAAGAAAGGTATGTGATTCTCACTTGATTATTCAATGTCCAAGTGAAACCAATTTGAATGTCTTACATGAAGTAGACTTATGACTAAGAAACTACACTTATGACTAAGAGAATACTATTACAAATAAGTCTTACTTTTAGATTCCCACCTAAGACAATATGACTGAGAGTCATATGTCTTATTAGTGGCTTGCTGCCATGTAGGGGGTGGGGTGGGATGAGGATTTTAAATCTTTATCTATTAATTTATTAATTAATTAGGTAACATCCTGCTATCCGATAATTAACCAATTACCCACATAATTAAGAATTATCTCAAATTACTTAAAAATCGACTTATTTTTAATACACTCTATACACCATACATTCATGGTCATATGGTACCTTGTATGGTACTAACCCGTAAATATCGAGTATTTTAGCTCGGGCCGTATTTTGCCCCAAAATATCAAATTTTGACGAAATTCATTTTCTTTGATTTGCTTACCCTCTCACCTTCACGAATTTACTCATCAGTTATTTGAAATAGCATAATACTCATAATATCACAATAATCTCATTTCCGAACTTACATCGATTAACTTACGATGAAACTTTATCGTACGAAAATGCGGGATGTAACATCTCATTTCTGAGCTTCCATTAATTTATTTATGGCGCACGTTCACGTACGAAAACATGAGGTGTAACAATGACTAACTCTAGCCAAGACTCAAACACTCAGGTTTAAGATTTACAAATGGGTTCCTATAGAATGCTTCTAAACAAGCTAGATAGGAATTACAATTGAAGAACTATTGCAAAGTTACAACTCAACTAAGGACATATGACTTGATGTGGGAACCGGTCCGTAGTTGATTTGTTCTTTGTTCTTGAAGCACTTGAAACTTTCTTGCTGGATAGTCACGTGAATGAGCTTCTGAAAAGTTCGAGTGAATATGTTTTACCTTCCTTGATTGTATATATACATGTGTGACATCACTTATAATGATGTAAGCAAGGTAGATAAAAAATCTTCCCTAGAAAGTGGACTACAACATTGTTCCTGCACTGTAGCGTGTGCAAGCAGCAACTTTCCAATTGGAGAGTTGACTTCACACAGTCTCCTCGGGAACTGGTAGGGACCTGTTCCCTAAACTATTCCTTCCACTCCGAAGAGTTGAATCATAACCCACGCTGAATCCCAACCCAAAACCTTGTGATCCTAAGATCTTGTAAATGTGTAACAGGTTCCTTATCCGATTCTGGATAGTAAGTTTGTTAGATCATCAAAACATAGAGCAAAGTACTTATGACCAAAGTACTTGTAACCTATCAAAAACAAGTTCGGTCACTAGAAGAAAGGAAGATACATCTATTTGGTGCTTGAATCCTAATGGACACTTCTCATGCTCCTCTACCTTCAAAGCACCCAGACAAAAAAAGAACAAGAACCCGCAGCTTTCTATGCTATGGAACAAGAACCCGTACCATTCGAAGTCTCATTCTTGATGTGGAGGATCCTAAATAACACTTCCCATTGAGGAACATTTACACAGATTTGGACTCAGCATAGTTATCAGATGTGTTTGATGTAGAGAAGCCAAAGAGGAGACTACTAACCACGTTTTTATTCATACTAACATAGCTTCTAATGCATGGAGAAGAATATCTAGTCCCGTAGGTATTGATATCACACCAGTGAGTATCCATAATAATCTTAATAAATGGTGGAAGCTCAAGCCTAACAACGAGGTTTATATGATGCTTTTACCAATTACCCCAATCATTATATGTTGGGAGATGTGGAAAGCTATATGCTCCAAAAAATATGGCTAACATGCTAAATCACTGACAAGAATTTGGCACCAGGTTACCTTCCAAGTTAAGGTATCTCTCGGCAAAATGTTCAGTATAAAGGAATTAAAAGTGGAATTGGGACATGATATGCAAAATTGCCATGGATTAAAAGTCTAAGCTTATTAGAAAACTTGTGAAGTGGAATGAAACTCTCTATAATTCTCTCACTCTTCACACTAACGGGAGCTACGTGGCTAGGGCAGGCAAAGCTAGTGCAAGAGGAGTTGTTAGGAGAAGAAATGGATAGATGGTCATGCAATTTGCTATACCTCTCCAATTCTCAACTAACAATTATAGTGAGACCTATGGAACGTTGCTTGGAATTAAATGGTTCTATGTACATCACATAGATATCTTGTGCCTTCAACTTAACTCGCAACTATTGTCAATATGATAAATGGCAAGCTAAATCCCCTATGGCACTTGTACAATGAAGGAGCAAATCCAACACAAAATCAGGAAAAAATAAATTCAAGTCCATCACTGTTATAGGGAAGGAAATAAGGTGGCTGATTCACTTGCAAAATATGCCACAACACTATGCCAAAATGAAGTCTATCTCCAAGAGAAAGAATTACCTTGGGAAGCTAAAGGAGCACTTAAAATGGACAAATTGGGACTCCCTTCCTTCAGGATAAGGGCAAGAAAATACTCCGGGTGGTACTTTGATCCTCCTTGAACATCTTTCATCTTTTCTTCGAGGCATGTTTTGATTCACCAAGTAGTTATGCCTTTTGTTTCGGCACTGCCAACACTCCTATAAGGAGTTGGTTTTGCTAAAATTTTTGTCTAATGTTGGTTATGCTCCAACATTGTTCCTAGTTGGTTTAAATTAACTAGGCTCTATGGAGGTTAGGTTTTATGCCCCCCTCCTTGTTGTACTAATTTTCCTTTGAGTTATTAATATACAAGGTAGCGTCCTAGTCCAAACCCCCACCACCACAGGAGCTGAAATCCTAGGTGAATGGATTGAATTAAAAAAATTAAAAGAAAAAGTTCGGTCATAGTCTAATAGTCCACTAGAATCATGATTTTTCTAGTGCACGCCCACACGCTTGTCACCTAGCACGTGCGTCACCTTAATACATCTCTTATAACATAGTTCACAGGGTTAGATACCCTTATATCCAAGTTTGGATATGTTACTAACCTCGAACAAGCCAAATCCAATACCGAGCAAACCAAACAATACTCTAGAATTGCCATCCTATGCATAACAACCTCTGAACGGCTCAAAACTAACAGAAAGAAACTCAAATACATCAAATAATGCCTACAAAAGCAGTCCCAAATAAAAAGGTCTATTCTTTACACATTTATTCAAAGTCAACTAAAAATTCAAATCTGGGCCCACAACTCGGAACCTGACAAAACTCACAAAATTCGATAACCCATTCAATTACAAGTCCAATCATACTAATTTCACTCAAATCCGACTTTGAATCGATGTTCAGAACTCAAAAATTCACTTTAGGAAAGTTTAGACAAAACCTCCCAATTTCTCTTTCAAATTCATAATCCAAATGCCAAAATCAAAAATAGATTCATGAAATATAATCAAGAGCAAGTCAAGAATGCTTACCCCAATCCATGTGGTGAAATTCCTCTCCAAAGTCACCCAAAACCGAGCTCCAAATCGCAAAATGTGATAAAAAGAACCAAAACCTTGATATTGTCATGACCCGGAATTTCCACCGTCGGGACCGTGATGGCGCCTACATTTTACTTGCTAGGCAAGCCAAGTTAGAACAATTTATCCATTTTTCAACAGTTTAAATTAAATAATGAGAAAGAACTGAAATAATCCAAAGTGAAGTACGAAAGTTATAACAACTAAAGTATCTGATACAACCATGGACCCGGTGTCACTAGTGCACGGGCTACTAGAATAGTACAAATAAGAGTCTAAAATAAACATAAAGCTATGTGAAGGAAAATAGACAAAAAAAGAAAGGGAACTCTAGGAGTTGCGAATGCTGAGTAGTTGTACCTCAAGTCTCCACAAGCTGGCCAATCTGAGCACGCTAATAACCGACGTTGGGACCGACTCCAAAGTCTGCACAAGAAATGCAGAGTGTAGTATGAGTACAACCGACTTCATGTACTCTGTAAGTGCCGAGCCAAATCTAGACGATGTAGTGATGAGACGAAGGCAGGTCACTTACACTACAACCTGTACGCAGTGTATAGTAAAACAGGATAAAGAAATATGGAACGAAATAAGATAGTTAACTGAAGGCAAGTAGCTAAATTTTCAAAGGAAACCAGTGCCGGTCTGAATTACCAATCCTTAAAGTTCCGTATGAAGGATACCGAGCACCAACACAGTATAGAGATATAGAAGCACATAGGTTGTTACAGTGCGGAACCCGATCTCACCGTACAACACAATCCTCCCTTATTCCACCGTAATAATATCACAATCATAACAAATAATATATATGTTGCGGCGCGCAACCTGATATCACCATATAGCAAAAATAAGTATCATAATTAACCCTTATTTCACCGTATCAATCCACCCTTATTTCACATGTTGCGGCATGTAACCCGATCCCGCCATGTCAATACAAAATATTCAATAAGCACAGTCAAATCAATAACTCAAATCACAAAAACCTATACGATTAATGAATACAAAACTGAATCAGAAAGGAAACCTTGTACAACATGAAAATTCACATATGTAATACTACACCGCAGGAAAAGTACAATAAATGAAAATTAGAAGGTGCAAGTAAGTCAATTAAGGCAAATAGCAGCGAGTCATGAAAGCATAAAAGGGATCTAACATTGCTAACAGGAGAATCAGTGATTGACATAAAGCAAATAAGCATGGAAAGCATTTAAAGCATATAAAAGTTAAAACAGAGAAGGAGATAATTAAGGAAAAGCGGAAAATCAGGGAAAACAAGTAATTCGGTGGCGTATAAGCACTCGTCTTCTCGCATATACGCTACAAAATATGAAATTCACATAATACATAGTCCAAGGGTACCTAGTTCCCTCAAATCAAGGTTAAACTCAACACTTACCTCATTCCGCAGTCAACTCAGAGCTCTACTAGGGGCTTTCCCCTAGAATCTACCTCCAAACCACTCGTATCTAACCACAATTGACTCAATAATATCAAATATTGCTAATGCATAAATTTAGAATTCCCACACTTTTCTCCAAAAAGTCAAAAATTGAACTTCGGTCCGCTTGGTCCAAACACGAAATTCAGACCAATACGTGATTACCCATTCACCCCCGAGCCCAGTTATGCAATTTGTTTCGAAATCTGACCTCAATTTGAGGTCTAAATTCCAATTTTACAAAAATCCCTAATTCTACCCAAACCGCAATTTCTACCATGAAAATCCTAGATTTTAGGTTGAAATCTTATGAAATGTAACAAAATATTGAAAGAAAATAGGTTAGAATCACTTACCAATGAATTGGGAAAGAAACGTTCTTGGAAAAATTTGCCTTTAGGGTTTCTAGGTTTGAAACTTTGAAGAATGAGAGAAAATCCCGTCAAGTTCAGATTTTGATTAGGTGCAGGTGTCGCAATTGCGACCTTGGTTTGCAATTGCAAACCCGCAAATGCGGATAAATCTTCGCAAATGCGAAGATTCAACATTCATGTTGCCTTTGCAAATGCGAACAAAATGTTTGCAAAGGCGAACCTGAAGGGATCGCAATTGTGACCTCAAATATCGCAAATGCAAAAGTCCACCCCCAGCCCCCTGCTTGCAAATGCGAAGTTTTCTTCGCAAATGCGAGGCTCACATTTGCGAGCCAAACCTCGCAATTGCGAAGTCTACAGACCTGATGCACCAGCATTCCATTTAAGTTCAACATTACTCCGTAGCCTATTTGAAACTCACCTGAGCCCTCGGGGCTCCAAACAAAACATGCTTACAAGTCCAAAAACATCATACGAACTTGCTCGCGAGGTCAAATTGCCAAAATAACACCTAGAACTATGAATCAGACACCAAATCAAATGATATTTTCAAGAAAACGTATGAACTTCTATTTTAACACCCAGACGTCCGAATCACATCAAACCAACCCTGTTTCTCACCAAATTTGACAGACAAGTTATAAATATAGTAGTGGATCTATATATGGTTCTGGACAAAAATACAAACTCGGTATCAACAAAGTCAAACATTGGTCAAACTTTTAGATTCATTAAGCCTCTAAACTTCAATTTTTCAACAAAATACGATGACTCGAGATAGGAACTTCCAAATTCAATTTTGGGCATACGCCAAGTCCCAAATCACGATACGAACCCCCCGAGACCCTCAAAGCACAAATCCGACTCCATTTGCTCAAAACATTGACTGAAGTCAAATCAAATGGATTTTTAAGGGAATATTTCATATTTTATCAATTTTAAAAATAAATCTTTTTGAAAAAACACTCGGACTGCGCATGCAATTCGAGGAAGGATTAAAGAAGATATCTGAGGCTTTAAAATACAAATTTAAGGTTTAAAACTCTAGATAATCTATTGGTCATCACATTCTCCACCTCTAAAATAACCGTTCATCCTCGAACGAACATAGAAAAGTATCTGGCCGGTGAGAAAGTGTGGATATCTACTCCGCATGTCCGAATCGGACTCTTAAGTATCTGCCTCAATCGACTGCCCTCTCAACTACATTCGAACTGAAGGATAACACTTTGATCTCAACTGTCAAACTTGCAGGGCTAGAATAGACACCGGCTCATCCTCATAAGATAAATCCTTGTCCAACTGGACTGAGCTAAAATCTAACACCTGGGATGGATCATCGTGATACTTCCAGAGCATGGAAACGTGGAACACCAGATGGATTGCTGACAAACTAGATGGCAATGCGAGCTTGTTAGCCACCTCAACCACTATTTGAAGAATCTCAAAAGGTACGATATACTTAGGGCTTAAATTGCCCTTCTTTCCGAACCTCATCACACCCTTCATGGGCAAAACCCAGAGCAATACCCTCTCTCCGACAATGAATGCAATATCACAAACTCTACGGTCGACATAACTCTTCAGCCTGGATTGAGCTATGCAAAGTCGATCCTAAATAATATTGACCATATCCAAGGCATCCTGTACCAAATGTGTACCGAACAATTGAGACCCATGAACATATGATAGAATAATATGACACATGGGAGAATAAGAATATACACATCTCTAGCATTTATACGAATAGAGTAATTTATGGAAGTTGTGCATTTTCTCATTTCGCTTGTGTCGTATAGATCATGCCAAAAGGAAAGAAGCGATAGCCTTAACATACCTGAAGTAGGAAAAAATCTGTATGATATTCTTGGAAAAGGTTACACCGTAGTCCTTTAGAGCCGCAAAATTTTACGTTGCTAAAGTGCTAATAATTCTCGCTGGAATTGATTTGGTCGCACGAAATTTTGTTGGAAGCTTGTTTTAGTGTTAGTTCTTGAAATGGTTTGAATAAGTAAGAAAGGTATGTGATTCTCACTTGATTATTCAATGTCCAAGTGAAACCAATTTGAATGTCTTACATGAAGTAGACTTATGACTAAGAAACTACACTTATGACTAAGAGACTACTATTACAAATAAGTCTTACTTTTAGATGCCCACCTAAGACAATATGACTAAGAGTCATATGTCTTATTAGTGGCTTGCTGCCATGTAGGGGGTGGGGTGGGATGGAGATTTTAAATCTTTATCTACTAATTTATTAATTAATTAGGTAATATCCTGCTATCCGATAATTAACCAATTACCCACATAATTAAGAATTATCTCAAATTACTTAAAAATCGACTTATTTTTAATACACTCTATACACCATACTTTCATGGTCATATGGTACCTTGTATGGTACTAACCCATAAATATCGAGTATTTTAGCTCTGGCCGTATTTTGCCCCAAAATATCAAATTTTTACGAAATTCATTTTCTTCGATTTGCTTACCCTCTCACCTTCACGAATTTACTCATCAGTTATTTGAAATAGCATAATACTCATAATATCACAATAATCTCATTTCCGAACTTACATCGATTAATTTACGACGAAACATTATCGTACGAAAATGCGGGATGTAACATCTCACTTCTGAGCTTCCATTAATTTATTTATGGCGCACGTTCACATACGAAAACATGAGGTGTAACAATGACTAACTCTAGCCAAGACTCAAACACTCAGGTTTAAGATTTACAAAGGCGTTCCTATAGAATGCTTCTAAACAAGCTAGATAGGAATTACAATTGAAGAATATTACAAAGTTACAACTCAACTAAGGACATATGACTTGATATGGGAACCGGTCTGTAGTTGATTTGTTCTTTGTTCTTGAAACTTTCTTGCTGGATAGTAACGTGAATAAGCTTCTGAAAAGTTTGAGTGAATATGTTTTACCTTCCTTGATTGTATATATACATGTGTGACATCACTTACAATGATGTAATCAAGGTAGGTAAAAAATCTTCCCTAGAAAGTGGACTACAACATTGTTCCTGCACTGTAGCGTGTGCAGGTAGCAACTTTCCAGTTGGAGAGTTGACTTCGCACAGTCTCCTCGGGAACTGGTAGGGACCTGTTCCCTAAACTGTTCCTTCCACTCTGAAGAGTTGAATCATAACCCACGCTGAATCCCAACCCAGAACCTTCTTATCCTAAGATCTTGTAAATGTGTAACAGGTTCCTTATCCGATTCTGGATAGTAAGTTTGTTAGATCATCAAAACATAAAGCAAAGTACTGATGACCAAAGTACTTGTAACCTATCAAAAACAAGTTCGGTTATTAGAAGCAAGGAAGATACATCTATTTGGTGCTTGAATCCTAATGGCCACTTCTCATGCTCATCTACCTCCAAAGCACCCAGACAAAAAAAGAACAAGAACCCGCAACTTTCTATGCTATGTAACAAGAACCCGTACCATTCGAAGTCTCATTCTTGATGTGGAGGATCCTAAAAAAAACTTCCCATTGAGGAACATTTACACAGATTTGGACTCACCATAGTTATCAGATGTGTTTGATGTAGAGAAGCCAAAGAGGAGACTGCTAACCAAGTTTTTATTCATACTAACATAGCTTCTAATGCATGGAGAAGAATTTCTAGTCCCGTAGGTATTGATATCACACCAGTGAGTATCCATAATACTCTTAATAAATGGTTGAAGCTCAAGCCTAACAACGAGGTTTATATGATGCTTTTACCAATTACCCCTATCATTATATGTTGGGAGTTATGGAAAGCTAGATGCTCCAAAAAATATGGCCAACATGCTAAATCACTGACAAGAATTGACACCAGGTTACCTTCCAAGTAAAGGTATCTCTCGACAAAATGTTCAGTATAATGGAATTGCAAGTGGAATTGGGACATGATAAGCAAAATTGCCATGGATTAAAAGTCTAAGCTTATTAGAAAACTTGTGAAGTGGAATAACACTCTCTACAATTCTCTCACTCTTCACACTAACGGGAGCTACGTGGCTAGGGCGGGCAAAGCTAGTGTAGGAGGAGTTATTAGGAGAAGAAATGGATAGATGGTCATGGCATTTGCTATACCTCTCCAATTCTCAACTAACAATTATAGTGAGACCTATGGAACGTTGCTTGGAATTAAATGGTTCTATGTACATCACATAGATATCTTGTGCCTTCAACTTAACTCGCAACTATTTGTCAATATGATCAATGGCAAGCTAAATCCCCTATGGCACTTGTACAATAAAGTAGAACAAATCCAACACAAAATCAGGAAAAAATAAATTCAAGTCCATCACTGTTACAGGGAAGGAAATAAGGTGGCTGATTCACTTGCAAAATATGCCACAACACTATGCAAAAATGAAGTTTATCTCCAAGAGAATGAATTACCTAGGGAAGTTAAAGGAGCACTTAAAATGGACAAATTGGGACTCCCTTCCTTCAGGATAAAGGCAAGAAAATACTCCGGGTTGTACATTGATCCTCCTTGAACATCTTTCATCTTTTCTTCGAGGCATGTTTTGATTCACCAAGTAGTCATGCCTTTTGTTTCGGCACTGCCAACACTCTTATAAGGAGTTGGTTTTGCTAAATTTTTTGTCTAATGTTGGTTATGCTCCAACATTGTTCCTAGTTGGTTTAAATTAACTAGGCTCTATGGAGGTTAGGTTTTATGCCCCCCTCCTTGTTGTACTAATTTTCCTTTGAGTTATTAATATACAAGGTAGCGTCCTAGTCCAAACCCCCACCACCACAGGAGCTGAAATCCTAGGTGGATGGATTGAATTAAAAAAAATTAAAAGAAAAAGTTCGGTCATAGTCTAATAGTCCACTAGAATCATGATTTTTCTAGTGCACGCCCACACGCTCGTCACCTAGCACGTGCGTCACCTTAATACATCTCTTATAACATAGTTCCCAGGGTTAGATGCCCTTATATCCAAGTTTGGATATGTTACTAACCTCGAAAAAGCTAAATCCAATGCCGAGCAAACCAAACAATACTCTAGAATTGCCATCCTACGCATAACAACCTCTGAACGGCTCAAAACTAACAGAAAGAAACTCAAATACATAAAATAATGCCTACAAAAACAGTCCCAAATAAAAAGGTCTATTCTTTACACATTTATTCAAAGTCAACTAAAAATTCAAATCTGGGCCCACAACTCGGAACCTGACAAAATTCATAAATTCGATAACCCATTCAATTACAAGTCCAATCATACTAATTTCACTCAAATCCGACTCTGAATCGATGTTCCGAACTCAAAAAGTCACTTTAGGAAAGTTTAGACAAAACCTCCCAATTTCTCTTTCAAATTTATAATCCAAATGCCAAAATCGAAAATAGATTCATGAAATATAATCAAGAGCGAGTCAAGAATGCTTACCCGAATCCATGTGGTGAAATTCCTCTCCAAAGTCACCCAAAACCGAGCTCCAAATCTCAAAATGTGATAAAAAGAACCAAAACCTTGATATTGTCACGACCCAGAATTTCTACCGTCGGGACCGTGATGGCGCCTACATGTCACTTACTAGGCAAGCCAAGTTAGAACAATTTATCCATTTTTCAACAGTTTAAATTAAATAATGAGAAAGAACTGAAATAACTGTAATAATCCAAAGTGAAGTACGGAAGTTATAACAACTAAAGTATCTGATACAACCATGGACCCGGTGTCACAAGTGCACGGGCTACTAGAATAGTACAAATAAGAGTCTAAAATAAACATAAAGCTATGTGAAGGAAAATACACAAAAAAAAGAAAGGGGACTCTAGGAGCTGCGAACCCTGAGCAGATGTACCTCAAGTCTCCACAAACTGGCCAATCTGAGCACGCTAATAACCGCCGTTGGGATCGACTCCAAAGTCTGCACAAGAAATGCAGAGTGTAGTATGAGTACAACCGACTTCATGTACTCTGTAAGTGCCAAGCCTAATCTAGACGAAGTAGTGATGAGGCTAAGGAAGGTCACTTACACTACAACCTGTACGCAGTATATAGTAAAATAGGAGAAAGAAATACGGAACGAAATAAGATAGTTAACTGAAGACAAGTAGCTAAATTTTCAAAGGAAACCAGTACCGATCCGAATTACCAATCCTTAAAGTTCCGTATGAAGGATACAGAGCACCACCATAGTATAAAGATATAGAAGCACATAGGTTGTTACAGTGCGGAACCCGATCTCACCGTACATCACAATCCTCCCTTATTCCACCGTAATAATATCACAATCATAACAAATAATATATATGTTGCAGCGCGCAACCTGATCTCACCATATAGCAAAAATCAGTATCATAATTCACCCTTATTTCACCGTATCAACCCACCCTTATTTCACATGTTGCGGCATGTAACCCGATCCCTCCATATCAATACAAAATATTCAATAAGCACAGTCAAATCAATAACTCAAATCACAAGAACCTATACGATCAATGAATACAAAGCTGAATCAGAAAGGAAACCTTGTACAACATGAAAATTCACATATGTAATACTACACCGCAGGAAAAGTACAATAAATGAAAATTAGAAGGTGCAAGTAAGTCAATTAAGGAAAATAGCAGCGAGTCATGAAAGCATAAAAGGGATCTAACATTGCTAACAGGAGAATCAGTGATTGACATAAAGCAAATAAGCATGGAAAGCATTTAAAGCATATAAAAGTTAAAACAGAGAAGGAGATAATTAAGGAAAAGCGGAAAATCAGGGAAAACAAGTAATTCGGTGGCGTATAAGCACTCGTCTTCTCGCATATACGCTACAACATATGAAATTCACATAGTACATAGTCCAAGGGTTCCTAGTTCCCTCAAATCAAGGTTAAACTCAACACTTACCTCATTCCGCAGTCAACTCAGAGCTCTGCCAGGGGCTTTCCCCTAGAATCTACCTCCAAACCACTCGTATATAACCACAATTGACTCAATAATATCAAATATTGCTAATGCATAAATTTAGAATTCCCACACTTTTCTTCAAAAATCCAAAAATTGAACTTCGGTTCGGTTGGTCCAAACACGAAATTCAGACCAAAACGTGATTACCCATTCACCCCCGAGCCCAGTAATGCAATTTGTTTCGAAATCTGACCTCAATTTGAGGTCTAAATTCCAATTTTACAAAAATCCCTTATTCTACCCAAACCCCAATTTCTACCATGAAAATCCTAGATTTTAGGTTGAAATCTTATGAAATGTAACAAAATATTGAAAGAAAATAGGTTAGAATCACTTACCAATGAATTGGGAAAGAAACGTTCTTGGAAAAATTTGCCTTTAGGGTTTCTAGGTTTGAAACTTTGAAGAATGTGAGAAAATCCCGTCAAGTTCAGATTTTGATTAGGTGCAGGTGTCGCAATTGCGACCTGGGTTTGCAATTGCAAACCCGCAAATGCGGATAAATCTTCGCAAATGCGAAGATTGAACATTCATGTTGCCTTCGCAAATGCGAACAAAATGTTTGCAAACGCGAACCTGAAGGGATCGCAATTGCGACCTCAAATATCGCAAATGCGAAAGTTCACCCCCAGCCCCCTGCATGCAAATGCGAAGTTTTCTTCGCAAATGCGAGGTTCACATTTGCGAGCCAGGCCTCGCAATTGCGAAGTCTACAGACCTGATGCACCAGCATTCCATTTAAGTTCAACTTACTCCGTAGTCTATCTGAAACTCACCTGAGCCCTCGGGGCTCCAAGCAAAACATGCATACAAGTCCAAAAACATCATACAAACTTGCTCGGGCGATAAAATTGCCAAAATAACTCCTAGAACTATGAATCAGACACCAAATCAAATGATATTTTCAAGAAAACTTATGAATTCTATATTAACAACCAGACGTCCGAATCATATCAAACTAACCCTGTTTCTCACCAAATTTGACAGACAAGTTATAAATATAGTAGTGGATCTATATCCGGTTCTGGACAAAAATACAACCTCGGTATCAACAAAGTCAAACCTTTGTCAAACTTTTAGATTCATTAAGCCTCTAAACTTCAATTTTTCAACAAAATACGATGACTCGAGATAGGAACTTCCAAATTCAATTTTGGGCATACGCCCAAGTCACAAATCACGATACAAACCCCCAGAGAGCGTCAAAGCACAGATCCGACTCCATTTGCTCAAAACATTGACTGAAGTCAAATCAAATGGATTTTTAAGGGAATATTTCATATTTTATCAATTTTTAACATAAAGCTTTTTGGAAAAACACCCGGACTGCGCATGCAATTCGAGGAAGGATTAAAGAAGATATCGGAGGATTTAAAATACAAATTTAAGGTTTAAAACTCTAGATGATCTATCGGTCATCACATTCTCCACCTCTAAAACAACCGTTCATCCTCGAACAAACATAGAAAAGTATATGGCCGGTGAAAAGGTGTGGATATCTACTCCGCATGTCCAAATCGGACTCCTAAGTATCTGTCTCAATCGACTGCCCTCTCAACTACATTCGAACTGAAGGATAACACTTTGATCTTAACTGTCGAACTTCCAGGGCTAGAATAGCCACCGACTCCTCCTAATGCATGGAGAAGAATTTTTAGTCCCGTAGGTATTGATATCACACCAGTGAGTATCCATAATACTCTTAATAAATGGTGGAAGCTCAAGCCTAACAACGAGGTTTATATGATGCTCAACTAACAATTATAGTGAGACCTATGGAACGTTGCTTGGAATTAAATGGTGCTATGTACATCACATAGATATCTTGTGCCTTCAACTTAACTCACAACTATTTGTCAATATGATCAATGGCAAGCTAAATCCCCTATGGCACTTGTACAATGAAGTGGAGCAAATCCAACACAAAATCAGGAAAAAATAAATTCAAGTCCATCACTGTTACAGGGAAGGAAATAAGGTGGCTAATTCACTTGCAAAATATGCCACAACACTATGCCAAAATGAAGTCTATCTCCAAGAGAATGAATTACCTAGGGAAGCTAAAGGAGCACTTAAAATGGACAAATTGGGACTCCCTTCCTTCATGATAAGGGCAAGAAAATACTCCGGGTGGTACTTTGATCCTCCTTGAACATCTTTCATCTTTTCTTCGAGGCATGTTTTGATTCACCAAATAGTCATGCCTTTTGTTTCAGCACTGCCAACACTCCTATAAGGAGTTGGTTTTGCTAAATTTTTTGTCTAATATTGGTTATGCTCCAACATTATTCCTAGTTGGTTTAAATTAACTAGGATCTATGGAAGTTAGGTTTTATGCCCCCATCCTTGTTGTACTAATTTTCCTTTGAGTTATTAATATACAAGGTAGCATCCTAGTCCAAACCCCCACCACCACAGGAGCTGAAATCCTAGGTGAATGGATTGAATTAAAAAAAATTAAAAGAAAAAGTTCGGTCATAGTCTAATAGTCCACTAGAATCATGATTTTTCTAGTGCACGCCCACACGCTCGTCACCTAGCACGTGCGTCACTTTAATACATCTCTTATAACATAGTTCCCAGGGTTAGATACACTTATATCCAAGTTTGGATATGTTACTAACCTCGAACAAGCCAAATCCAATGTCGAGCAAACCAAACAATACTCTAGAATTGCCATCCTATGCATAACAACCTCTGAACGGCTCAAAATTAACAGAAAGAAACTCAAATACATCAAATAATGCCTACAAAAACAGTCCCAAATAAAAAGGTCTATTCTTTACACATTTATTCGAAGTCAACTAAAAATTCAAATCTGGGCCCACAACTCGGAACCTGTCAAAACTCACAAAATTCGATAACCCATTCAATTACAAGTCCAATCATACTAATTTCACTCAAATCCGACTCTGAATCGGTGTTCAAAACTCAAAAATTCACTTTAGGAAAGTTTAGACAAAACCTCCCAATTTCTCTTTCAAATTCATAATCCAAATGCCAAAATCGAAAATAGATTCATGAAATATAATCAAGAGCGAGTCAAGAATGCTTACCCCAATCCATGTGGTGAAATTCCTCTCCAAAGTCACCCAAAACCGAGCTCCAAATCTCAAAATGTGATAAAAAGAACCAAAACCTTGATATTGTCACGACCCGGAATTTCCATCGTCGGGACCGTGATGGCGCCTACATTTCACTTGCTAGGCAAGACAAGTTAGAACAATTTATCCATTTTTCAACAGTTTAAATTAAATAATGAGAAAGAACTAAAAGAACTGTAATAATCCAAAGTGAAGTATGGAAGTTATAACAACTAAAGTATCTGATACAACCATAGACCCGATGTCACAAGTGCACGAGATACTAGAATAGTACAAATAACAGTCTAAAATAAACATAAATCTATGTGAAGGAAAATACACAAAAAAAGAAAGGGGACTCTAGGAGCTGCAAACACTGAGCAACTGTACCTCAAGTCTCCACAAGCTGGCCAATCTGAGCACGCCAATAACCGTCGTTGGGATCGACTCCAAAGTCTGCACAAGAAATGCAGAGTGTAGTATGAGTACATCCGACTTCATGTACTCTGTAAGTGCCGAGCCTAATCTATACGAAGTAGTGATGAGGCTAAGGCAGGTCACTTACACTACAACCTGTACGCAGTATATAGTAAAACAGGAGAAAGAAATACAGAACGAAATAAGATAGTTAACTGAAGACAAGTAGCTAAATTCTCAAAGGAAACCAGTACCAATCTGAATTACCAATCCTTAAAGTTCCGTATGAAGGATACCGAGCACTAACACAGTACAGAGAAATAGAAGCACATAGGTTGTTACAGTGCAGAACCTGTTCTCACCGTACAACACAATCCTCCCTTATTCCACCGTAATAATATAACAATCATAACAAATAATATATATGTTGCGGCGCGCAACCTGATCTCACCATATAGCAAAAATCAGTATCATAATTCACCCTTATTTCACCGTATCAATCCACCCTTATTTCACATGTTGCGGCGTGTAACCCGATCCTACCATATCATTACAAAATATTTAATAAGCACAGTCAAATCAATAACTCAAATCACAAGAACCTATACAATCAATGAATACAAAGCTGAATCAGAAAGGAAACCTTGTACGACATGAAAATTCATATATGTAATACTACACCGCAGGAAAAGTACAATAAATGAAAATTAGAAGGTGCAAGTAAGTCAATTAAGGCTAATAGTAGCGAGTCATGAAAGCAAAAAAGGGATCTAACATTGCTAACAGGAGAATCAGTGATTGACATAAAGAAAATAAGCATGGAAAGCATTTAAAGCATATAAAAGTTAAAACAGAGAAGGAGATAATTAAGGAAAAGCGGAAAATCAGGGAAAACAAGTAATTCGGTGGCGTGTAAGCACTCGTCTTCTCGCATATACGCTACAACATATGAAATTCACATTGTACATAGTCCAAGGGTTCCTAGTTCCCTCAAATCAAGGTTAAAGTCAACACTTACCTCATTCCGCAGTCAACTCAGAGCTCTACCAGGGGTTTTCCCCTAGAATCTACCTCCAGACCACTCGTATCTAACCACAATTGACTCAATAATATCAAATATTGCTAATGCATAAATTTAGAATTCCCACACTTTTCTCCAAAAAGTCAAAAATTGAACTTCGGTCCGCTTGGTCTAAACACGAAATTCAGACCAAAACGTGATTACCCATTCTCCCCCGATCCCGTTTATGCAATTTGTTTCGAAATCTGACCTCAATTTGAGGTCTAAATTCCAATTTTACAAAAATCCCTAATTCTACCCAAACCCCAATTTCTACCATGAAAATCCTAGATTTTAGGTTGAAATCTTATGAAATGTAACAAAATATTGAAAGAAAATAGGTTAGAATCACTTACCAATGAATTGGGAAAGAAACGTTCTTGAAAAAATTCGCCTTTAGGGTTTCTAGGTTTGAAACTTTGAAGAATGTGAGAAAATACCGTCAAGTTTAGATTTTGATTAGGTGCAGGTGTCGCAATTACGACCTGGGTTTGCAATTGCAAACCCGCAAATGCGGATAAATCTTCGCAAATGCGAAGATTGAACATTCATGTTGCCTTCGCAAATGCGAACAAAATGTATGCAAAGGCGAACCTGAAGGGATCGCAATTGCGACCTCAAATATCGCAAATGCGAAAGTCCACCCCCAGCCCCCTGCTTGCATATGCGAAGTTTTCTTCGCAAATACGGGGCTCACATTTGCGAGCCAGACCTCGCAATTGCGAAGTCTACAGACCTGATGCACCAACATTCCATTTAAGTTCAACATTACTCCGTAGCCTATCTGAAACTCACCGAAGCCCTCGGGGCTCCAAACAAAACATGCACACAAGTCCAAAAATATCATACGAACTTGCTCACGCGATCAAATTGCCAAAATAACACCTAGAACTATGAATCAGACACCAAATCAAATGATAATTTCAAGAAAACTTATGAACTTCTATTTTAACAACCAGACGTCCGAATCACATCAAACCAACCCTATTTCTCACCAAAT
The DNA here is from genome assembly GCF_000393655.2 of Nicotiana sylvestris. Taxonomy (NCBI): domain Eukaryota; kingdom Viridiplantae; phylum Streptophyta; class Magnoliopsida; order Solanales; family Solanaceae; genus Nicotiana; species Nicotiana sylvestris. Next base: position 41,003,495 of record NC_091059.1, read on the forward strand.
TTGGCAGACAAGTTATAAATATAGTAGTGGATATATATCCGGTTCTGGACAAAAATAAAGACTCGGTATCAACAAAGTCAAACAATGGTCAAACTTTTAGATTCATTAAGCCTCTAAACTTCAATTTTTCAACAAAATACGATGACTCGAGATAGGAACTTCCAAATTAAATTTCGGGCATACGCCCAAGTCCCAAATCACGATACGAACCCCCCGAGACCGTCAAAGCACGGATTCGACTCCATTTGCTCAAAACATTGACTAAAGTCAAATCAAATGGATTTTAAGGGAATATTTCATATTTTATCAATTTTTAACATAAAGCTTTTTGGAAAAACACCCGGACCGCGCATGCAATTCAAGGAAGGATTAAAGAAGATATCGGAGGCTTTAAAATACAAATTTAAGGTTTAAAACTCTAGATGATCTATCGGTCATCACATTCTCCACCTCTAAAACAACCGTTCATCCTCGAACGAACATAGAAAAGTATCTGGCCAGTGAAAAGGTGTGGATATCTACTCCGCATGTCCAAATCGGACTACTAAGTATCTGCCTCAATCGACTGCCCTCTCAACTACATTCGAACTGAAGGATAACACTTTGATCTCAACTGTCGATTTGGATATTTTCGACTGGCTCCTCCTCATAAGACAAATCCTTGTCCAATTGGACTGAGCTGAAATCTAACACCTGGGACGGATCATCGTGATACTTCCAGAGCATGGAAATGTGGAACACCAGATGGACTGCTAACAAACTAGATGGCAATGCGAGCTTGTAAGCCACCTCAATCACTATTTGAAAAATCTCATAAGGTCCGATATACTTAGGGCTTAACTTGCCCTTCTTTTCAAACCTCATCACACCCTTCATGGGAAAAACCCAGAGCAATACCCTCTCTCCGACAATGAATGCAACATCACAAACTCTACGATCGACATAACTCTTCTGCCTGGATTGAGCTGTGAAAAGTCGATCCTAAATAATCTTGACCTTATCCAAGGCATCCTGTACCAAATGTGTACCGAACAATCGAGCCTCCCCCCACTCGATCCATCCAACAAGCGATCAGCACCACCTCCCATATAATGCGTCATAGGGAACCATCTAAATGGTCGATTAGTAGCTATTGTTGTAGGCAAACTCCGGTAATATAATGACCCAATCAGTTGTTTTACTTTCTAGAACCTTGTTCCCCTAAATAAGACTCCCTGTATGCACTTTTACTATTTTATGTCTTTCAGGGATGTTTATTTTGAGATTTGGAAGGGTTCGGGTTAAAATCGGAGCAGTTGGTTCCTTAAGGTTGGCTAAAAGGGACAAGTTTCACTTTGGTCAATGTTTTGAGTAAATGACCTCGAAATCGAGATATGATTATTCTAACTGGTTTGTACAATGATTTCAAACTTGGGCGTATATTCGGATATGGTTTTGGATGACCAGGGATCATTTCGGCGTTGAATAGTGAAAGTTGACTCTTTGAAGGTTTTAAAGTTCTTTAAATTTGGGTTGGAGTAAATTTTGGTATTATCGAGGTCTGATTGGGATTCCAAGAATGAGAATAGTTTCGTATCATGATTTAAGACTTGCACGCAAAACTTGGTGTCATTCCGAGTAGTCTAAGTATGATTCGATGCATTCCGAGCGATTTGGAAACTTGAAGTTCATAATTTGAATCAATTTGGTTTTGGGGTGTGATTCTTGCTTTTGTTGTTGTTTTACGCATTTTGAGAGTTTGAGAAGGTCATCCCTATTATGCATATAGACTTGTTGGTATAGTTAGATGGGGTCCCGAGGGGCTCAGGTGTGTTTCAGACCACCCGGAGCCAAGTTGAAGAAACCAGATTTTCTAGTTCTGGTTTCCTTCTTTGTGAACGCAGAAGGACCATCATGTTTACGATGAAGGATTTAGGTAGTGTGGCAATTATCCCTTCACGTTCTCAATAAGGGGGTCACGTTCACAGAGCCTTGAGGTCCCAGACCTATGCGTTCACGAAGGCCTCCTCGTGTTCGCATAGAAGGTAGAGACATGGGGGGAGGGGGGTCAGTGCCATTGCTCTTCACGTTCATGAAGGTGCCCTCGCGTCCGCGTAGGGAAAGACTGGTAAGCCTTCGCGTTCGCGAGGACCTGGTCACGTTTGCGTAGACCAAGATTTCCTAGGCCTGTACAGTTTTCCTTCACGAACGCAAGGCATGTTCCACGTTCGCGAAGAAGGGGGCATCTGGGCAGCGTGTTTTATATCGGGACTTAGCCATTTTGGGACATTTATAACACCACTTGGGCAATTTTGGAGCTTCAAAGAGGAGGATTTAAACCTAGTTATTGGAGGTAAGTAATTCCTAACCAATGTAAGTTTAATACATTGATTATGGGTATATTTTAACTTGTAAATTTGTGGAATTTATGGGTTTAGATGAAAAATCTAGGTTTTGATAAAAATGGGATTTAACCACAAAAATGGTTATGGAATGGGGTGAAAATTATATATTTGAGTTCATGAGGCTATGGGTAACAACTTTCTTCGAAAAGCTTTGGAATCCGAGCATGTGGGTCGGGGAATGAATTTTAGGAACTCTTCAATTGGGATTGGGTAATCACTTTAATAGATAAAATATGAACGTTTGAACATGTATTGATTATTTTATATAACATTTGACTAGTTTCGAGTCGTTTCACACCAAGTTGAGGGTTTGAAGCACATTTGTGGACCGAAAGTGAATTTGAGAATGAGGTAAGTCTCTTTTCTAACCAAGCAAGAGGGAATTAACCCCATTGATGAATTGATTTAATATGTGTTTCTATTTGTGGGGGGGGGCTACGTATGCACGAGGTGATGAGAATCCGTACGTAGCTACTAATTATGCTTATGTATGGATAGTTTAGGACCCAAATCATGTGATACTTGCGATATTTGCACCCTACTTGCTAATTTAAATGCTTAAATCATATCGAAACTTGATAAAGGAATTGTAAAAGGTCAAATTTCATTTACTTGAGTTTTGGATGGGTTACTTGACTGTTAATGAGAATTGATGTTTCCTTGAATATTAGCCTCTTAATAATCTTTCAATCAGTTATTTATAAAGTGTTTTTCTCTTCTTGTGGAGTAGGACGAACGCCTCAGTAATAGAATAGATGCAGCTATGGTTAGTGCCATTCAAACCTCGGTAGTACACATTTTATATATTTGTATGTTGGATCAGGCCGTATGATCTCGGCATAATTCATGCGTAATAATTCTTGAAGCCCAATTAAATTAATGTTGTTTCATTGGCTTGAGAGATTAATTCGTTAAATGATAGAAATTAATTTGGGATTTACTATTAGTGAAAGAATTATTCATTTATTTCTTGTTATTGAGTTTTTAGCTATATTTATATAGTTCATGCTTAGTTATAATTTCAATATTTTATTGTTAGCCCATAGTAAGTGTCGAAGTCGACCCCTCGTTACTACTTCTTCGAGGTTAGACTAGATACTTACTGGGTACATGTTATTTATGTACTCACGCTACACTTATGCACTAATCGTGCAGGATCTGAGGCAGATGCATCTGATTATCAGTCCGGCGCACATCCTTGACTTCCTCGAGACTTAGCGGTTAACTGCCTTCTGAGCCCGTTCTGCAGCAGCCGAAGTCTTCCTTTTGTTTTTACTTTCTGTCTATTTCACTTCAGACAGTAGTGTAGTATTTTTTTGTATATTCTACTAGTAGCTCATACATTTGTAACACTAGGTCTTGGAAATTATGCTAGTAGACACATGATGATTTTTTGGTTATTTTACTTATCTCATTTGCTCTTCAAATTGATTATCTCTCATCGTATTATGTTTATACTTCCTATTTATGCACTAATTAAAAAATAGCTATTTTAAAAAAATTAAAATAAATAATCATGTGGTTAGTTCATTGTTGGCTTGCCTAGCGGTAGCGTTGGGAGCCCTCACGGCCTATAGGAGAAATTGGGTCGTGACAGGAAAGAACTGACCCCACGAACCCTCAAAATCTATAACACAAGCGCATAGCAAATCCTCCAATATCTGAATAGTGCGCTCGGACCGTCCGTTAGTCTAAGGATGAAATGTTGTGCTCAACTCAACCTGCGTGCCAAACTCACGTTGTACTACCCTCCAGAAGTGCAAGGTGAAGTGCGTACCTCGATCAAAATGATAAACACAGGCACACCGTGAAGACGAACGAACTCACAGATGTAAATCTCAGCCAACCGCTCTGAAGAATAGGTAACTGCCATATGAATAAAATGCGCTGACTTGGTCAGCCTAACCACAATGATCCAAACTGCATCAAACTTCTTCTGAGTCCGCGAGAGTCCTACAACAAAATCCATAGTGATACACTCCAACTTCCACTCAAGAATTTCTAATTTCTGAAGCAACCCACCAGTCTCTGATGCTCATACTTTACTTGCTGACAATTTAGACATCGAGCTACATAGGCCACTATATCCTTCTTCATCCTCCTCCACCAGCAATGCAGCCACAAGTCCTAATACATATTGGCGGCACCAAGGTGAATAGAATATCGAAAACTGTGGTCCTTGATCGCTGCCAACTTGACACTACACTAAGGTAGGAAGAGCGGGTCACAATAGCTTTTACCCGATATGAGGGTCGGGATCGATTTCCTCAGGGAGCTAGTAGTGGAGTTGGATTGTCTGTCTATCCTAGAGATGTGTTTGTACTCCTAATGTCACTTGAAACATTTTTGGGTTTTCAAATTATAACTATTTTTGTAAAACTATTGATTACACTAAATTATGCTACGAGAATATTGCTATGTTGTATCTAATGGGAAGACGGGCACTAGGGTCGTGACACTACCTAGGTGGCTAATTGATGGGTAGATGTTACTAAGGTTCGATTGACATAATTGGGGCTTATGCTATAACCGTTCCACAGTTTTACCCACTCTCACACCTCTCGGTAAAGAGAGTGATTTTGCCCAATTAACTCTCTCGAAACCAAATGGGTAGGCAAATTAGACCAAACAACTAGGGTTCAAGTAGGATAATTACTCTCTCGAGGTCTAACCCGTTAATTGGGACTATCATTTCTCATGAGTCCATCCCAATTCCTTGTTGGGTCAATTTTTGGGGTCATAGGCTCGCTTTCTCAAGAAGAGTTAAACCTACAAAGCTTGAATCAGTGTTTGCAACCACCAATTCTAGATTAAAACATAAAATCAACCCAAATAGCAAACACTCATAGTCAATCTAATACTAGATGGCAACACCCATCAATTACCCACACTAGGATTGAGCCACAACCCTAGCTAATGGATTTAGCTACTCATGATGGATAAAGAAATTGAAGAAATAGATGAAGAACTAAGCATATTAATTAATTTCTAAAATTAAAATACAAGAATCTATCATAAATGTAAAGCAAAAGTGTCAAAAATGGCTACAAAATTCGTTCTCACAAGCGCAGCTGTTGTCTGATATATCTCAATACCTAAAAAATGTAAAATGTTCTATTTATACTAGGCTGGAAAAACTAGACAAAAATACCCCTGTAGGGTCAGTGCGGGCCGCATTAAATGGACTACGGCCGCACTGGGCTTCCTTCTGCTTCTCTGAACTTGGACACCGCGGACCACATAGAACGGACTGCAGCCACGGAGGGAGTTGATGCGGTCCGCGCAACCACGACCACGACCGCGGAGGGAGCTGGCATGGTCCGCGCAACCACGACCACGGACCGCATGGCACTGGCTTTGCAAACTCAATCTCTCTGAACCTCATGACCGCGAACCGCACAAAAGAGTAGTGCAACCGCGTGATAAGTTAAGATTTTAACGTGTTTTATGCCCCTACTTACTTATGCTTTTAGTATAAATTGCTACAAAATATTCCCAAAAAGGCTCACAGGTTGTGCTTGATTGCAGGTTTGAGCGATAAAGTGACAAAATATCCAAGATCGGCTCAAAAAGGAGTGAAACCTGCTCAAGTATCAAATACCAAGAAATTCAAGAGGAGAAAGCCTAGTGCAGACCGCGCAAAAGTGACTGTCGCCGCACTAGGAGGTTCAGAGACATGGTTATTCAGGCTGAAGTTCACGCGACCGCGGTAGGATTTTCGCGGTCCGCTGTAAGGCTACGCGACCGCACTACTTATTTGTGTGGTCCGCGTCCAGAGATTCAGAGAACCATCATTTTTTCCAAGACCCTGCCATGCGGGCCGCGGTCGTCACCGCGCGATCCGCGCTAGAGCCCCTCCACGGCCGCACTACTCTTTTACGCGGTCCGCGTCCTCTAGTTAAAAGATCTTAAAGTTGAAGTCAAAAGAGCCAGTGCGGCCGCGGTTTCTTTTGTGCAGCCCGCACTGACCCGCAGGGTTATTTTTGTCCAGTTTTTTCAACCTAGTATAAATAGGATATTTTACCATTTTAGGTCAAGTTTTGTATTCAGAAATGCAGCTGAGCTCGTGAGACCGATATTGTAGCCATTTTTGGCACTTTTGCTTCCCATTAACAATAGATTATTGTAGTTTCTTCTTAGTAATTAATTAATATGTTTAGTTCTTCATCTATTTCTTCAGTTTCTTCTTTAATTATGTGTAGCTAAACCCATTAGCTAGGGTTATGGCTCAACCCTTGTGTGGGTAATTGATGGGTGTTGTCATCTAGGGTTAGACTGATATTGGGTGTTTGCTATTTGGGTTGATTTTATATTTTTATTCAAGAATTGGTGGTTGCAAACACTGATTCAAGCTTAGTGGGTTTAACTCTTCTTGAGAAAGAGAGTCTATGACCCCAAAATTGACCCAACAAGGAATTGGGATGGACCTATGAGAAATGGTAGTCCCAATTAACGGGTTAAATCTCGAGAGAGTAATCACCCTACTTGAACCCTAGTTGCTTGGTCTCACTGGACTACCCAATTGGTCTTGAGAGAGTCAATTGGGCAAAATCACTCTCTCTACCGAGAAGTGTGATAGTGGGTGCAATTGTGCAACTATTATAGCATAATCCCCAAATATGTCAATCTATCCTTAGTCACATCTACCCGTCAATTAGCCACCTAGGTGATGCTACGACCCTAGTGCCCTTCTTCCCATTAATTACAACCTAGCAATATTCTCTTAGCATAATTTAGCTTTAATCCTTAGTTTTATAATAGTAGTTATAAATATAAAAACATAAAAAATGTTTGAAGTGACATTAGAAGCACAACCACAACTCTAGGCTAGACAAAAAATACAACTCCACTACTAGCTCCCTATGGAAATTCGATCCCGGACCTCTATTCGGGTAAAAGCTATTGCGACCCGCTCTTCCTACCTTAGTGTAGCGTCGAGTTGGCTGTGATGACTTTTTGGCGCCGTTGCCGGGGAGCTTACGGTGTTGACTATGTGTTTATTTAGTTTTGTGTTTTACTTCTCTTTCTTTCTTGTTTACTAATTTTGTTTGTGTCGATCAATCAGGTACAATGGCTCTTAATGCAAATGACCCTCTAAGCAATGTGATAGCGGGGGAGGAGGTAGAGGATCTAGAACAAGATGAAGTCTTACCTCAAGTTCCACGGAGAGGCTGAAATGCAAATGTAAATTCAAATGAGAACAACAATATTCCAGACCCTCCTCCAGTACCACCGAGAGTGGCTCCCAGAGTTTTACCAAATCAAGGATACGCCAGTGCTATTGTTCCTCCCCGAATCCCGGTGGGAAACTTTCAAATCACAAATGTTATGTTGACCTTGCTCGAGCAAAGAGGATATTTCACGGGTGCCTCCAACCAAAACGCCTACAAGCACTTGAAGGGGTTCGTGGATACATGTTGGGGTAGCAAGCAGACAAATGTGTCCAAGGATGCGTTGAGATTGAGGCTTTTCCCGTTCTCTCTTCGGGGTAAAGCAATTGGTTAGAAAGGCTCTACAATCATTCTATTACAACATGGGATGAATTGGTGGACAAATTCATTGCCAAGTTCTTTTCTCCAAGTCATATGGCAGCTCTTCGGGATGAAATTCTAGCTTTCAAGAAAGAGCCAACGGAACCTTTGCACGAGATATGGGAAAGATATAGAACAATAGTGAAAGAGTGCCCTAATAACGACATGACCGAGGCTATGATTCAACAAACCTTTTATCGGGGCATCAACACCACAAATCAATGCATTGTGAACCAATTGGCCGGAGGGAACTTTATGAAACTTTCTTACCAAGAGGCCTGTGATGTACTTGATGAAATGGCTAATACATCTTCGGCTTGGCAAAGCTGAGCGAATGTTCCCCAAGGTGACCCCACTGTCATCCATTTGCACAAGGAATTGCATGATCATGGCCAAGCCATCGCCGAGCTTACAACAACTATGAATAAATTGGCAAAGGCACAATTACAACAAGTCCAAAACCCGCGTCAAGTCAATGTGATGGAAGGTGTTTCTATGTTGAAAAGGAGGAAAATAGGACAACAACCTCAAGGTAATTGTGAAAAATAAGACAACAACAATGATGGTGGTGGTTATCCAAATGAGTGCTATGATGATCAAAGAGAAGAGGTCCAATATGTCAATAACTACCAAGGGAATAGAGGCAACTCTTCGAATCAACAATGGCGTCCTCAAGGAAATTGGGGCAATCAACAACAAGGTGGAGGTAATTGGAATAACAACAACCAAAAAAACAATTGGGGTAATCAAAGCAACCAAGGGAATTGGAATGGTAATAACAACAATTGGGGCAACAACAACAATCAAGGAGGGTGGAACAATAGCGGGAACCAAGGCAACCGGGGGCAAGGCTTTCAAAGGCCCCCCATGTACCAACAACTGAAAAATCCACCCCCCTTTCCTTCTCAAGGTACGAGTTCGTTCGGAAGTGATATGGGGAGAATTGAAAGCATGTTCGAGCAAATGATGAAAAAGAACAAAGATTCCGAGGCCCAATTAGCTTCGCATAACACATCTATCCGGAACTTGGAGGTGCAATTAGGCCAAATCTCTAAAGCATTGAATACTCGTCCCAAGGGTGCTATACCAAGTGATACGGTGGTGAACCCAAAGGGTGGGAATAATAATCATGTGATGGCGGTTACAACAAGAAGTGGGAGAGGCGGTGATGTGAATGCCTCAATGCAAAAGCAAGTTATGGATGAAGATGTTGAGTTGCGGGATGATGATGTACCTTTGATTGTTGATGATGTGGTTAATCAAAATGTGAACAATGATGTGCGGATTGATATTGATGATGAAGCTGAGGTAGAGACTCAAGATGCCGTGAACCCATCTAGGGAACATGTGATTGACATGCCCGAGCCGATTGTACAAAAGGCCAAGGCACCTTTGCCTAGGCCACCTCCACCTTCTCCTCAACGGTTAGCAAAGCAAAAGAGTGACAATCAATTCAAAAAGTTCATTGACATGATGAAGAGCCTCACAATCAATGTGCCCTTGGTTGAGGCACTTGACCAAATGCCGGGGTACGCTAAGTTCATGAAATATTTGGTAACAAAGAAAATGTCAAAGAAGTGCGAAACAATTAAAATGACTCATCAAGTGAGTGCCATAGTGCATTCAATGGCACCCAAGCTTGAGGACCCCGGAGCTTTTACTATCCCTTGTACTATTGGAAGTGCGGATTTTGCCAAGGCCCTTTGTGACTTGGGGGCTAGCATAAATTTGATGCCATACTCGGTTTTCAAGACTTTGGGAATTGGACAACCTCGACCTACCTCAATGAGACTTCAAATAGAGGATCGATCGATGAAGCGACCGTTAGGAATTATTGTTGATGTGCTTGTCCGGGTGGATAAATTTATATTACCGACCAACTTTGTCATATTGGATTGTGAGGTGGACTTTGAAGTGCCGATTATTCGTGGTAGGCCTTTCCTAGCTACGGGGAAGGCATTGGTTGATGTTGAAGTGGGTGAGTTAACTTTTCGAGTGGGGGATGAGAAGGTGGTATTTCATATTTGCAAATCAATAAGACAACCTAATAGCACGGAGGTGTGTTCATTTGTGGACATTGTCACAGCTGTGATAGTGGATGACACAAGATCCATGATCCATGTCGAAGATACCCATGAGGTCGTGCTTCTTAATATGGATGTCAATGATGATGCTAGTAGAGTGGAGTGCGTGAACGCATTACATGGTATGGCTTCATATTCTTATGAGCCTAGAAGGCTATCTTTAGATCTTGAAAACCGCAAAACTCCACCAACAAAGTTATCGATTGAGGAGCCACCAGTGTTGGAGTTGAAGCCACTTCCTCCACACCTCAGGTATGAATTCTTGGGTTCAAATTCTACTCTACTTGTTATTCTTTATTCTTGCCTTACTAACATGTAGGTTGAGGCCACCTTGGCGGTTCTTCAAAAGCGGAAAAGGGCAATCGGATGGACTCTAGCTGATATTCGGGGAATAAGCCCAACATTTTGCATGCACAAAATCATCTTGGAGGAGGATGCAAAGCCTTCCTTGGAGCATCAAAGAAGATTAAATGAGGCGATGCAAGAGGTGGTAAAGAAAGAGGTTATCAAGTGGCTAGATGCTGGGGTGGTTTATCCTATTTCTGATAGTTTGTGGACTTCTCCGGTGCAGTGTGTGCCGAAGAAGGGTGGTATGACCGTGGTGACCAATGACAACAATGAGCGTATTCCCACTAGAACGGTCACCAGGTGGATAGTTTGTATGGATTACTAGAAGCTGAACAAGGTGACTAGAAAAGATCATTTCCCATTGCCATTCCTCGACCAAATGTTTGATCGTCTTGTGGGCCGGGCTTTCTATTGCTTTTTGGATGGTTACTCGGGGTACAATCAAGTTCTAATTGCCCCGGAGGACTAAGAGATGACCACCTTTACATGTCCTTATGGCACATTCGCTTTCTCTAGAATGCCATTTGGATTATGTAATGCTACGACGACCTTCCAACGTTGAATGATGGCTATTTTCACCGACATGGTGGAGGATATCTTGGAGGTCTTCAAGGATGATTTAAGCGTGGTTGGGGATTCTTTTGAGGAGTGCTTGGTAAACTTGGATAGAGCGTTGGCCCAATGTGAAGACACAAACCTTGTTCTTAATTGGGAAAAGTGTCATTTTATGGTAGAAGAAGGTATAGTGTTGGGTCATAAGATCTCAAAGAGAGGAATTGAAGTTGATAAGTCCAAGATTGCGGTTATTTCGAGGCTCCCTCCCCCTACTTCTATCAAAGGGATGAGGAGTTTCCTTGGGCACGCGGGTTTCTACCGGAGGTTCATAAAAGATTTTTCTAAAGTGGTACATCCATTGTGCAAGTTGCTAGAGAAAGATGCAAAGTTCTTGTTCAATGATAGTTGTATGAAAGCATTCGAGCTTCTCAAGCTCAAGTTGACTTATACCCCTATCATTACCGTACCAAATTGGAGCTTGCCTTTTGAGCTCATGTGTGATGCTAGTGACGTTGCAGTTGGGGTTGTTCTGGGCCAAAGAGTCAACAAGATGTTTCATCCGGTGTACTACGTAAGCAAAACCATGAATGAAGCTCAAAGAAACTATACAGTCACCTAGAAAGAATTGTTGTCTATTGTGTTTGCTATGGAAAAGTTTCGACCTTACCTTATGGGGGCCAAAGTTATAGTGCACACCGATCACGCCGCCCTTAGGTATTTGATGACCAAGAAAGACTCCAAGACGAGATTGATCAGATGGGTGTTACTTCTTCAAGAGTTTGATTTAAAAATTGTTGACCGGAAGGGTAGTGAGAATCAAGTGGCGGACCACTTGTCCCGTTTGGAGGAGGAGGGAGGCCTTGTGATGGCCTTAAGATCAATGATTCATTTCCTGACGAACAACTCCTTGCGATGTCAATGAAGGATACGCCATGGTTTGCCGATATTGCCAATAACCTTGTGACCGGAATAATCCTGTGTGAGCTCTCTTCTAACCAAAGGAAAAAGCTCAAGCGGGATAGTTTGTATTTCTATTGGGATGAGCCATACTTGTTCAAGGTTTGCACGGATGGTGTGATTCATACATGTGTCCCGGAGGAGGAACAATTGAGTATCCTAGAGGCTTGCCATTCTTCACCCTATGGTGGCCATCATGGCGGGGCGAGAACGGCCTCTAAAGTGTTTAGTTGCGGATATTATTGGCCCACCTTGTTCAAAGATGCGGATGAATTAGTGAAGAGATGTGATGAGTGCCAAAGAGCCGGCGGAATTTCAAAAAGGGATGAGATGCCCCTCAATACAATTCTCGAAGTGGATATTTTTGATGTTTGGGGCATCGATTTCATGGGTCCTTTTGTGAGCTCTTGTGGGAACACTTACATTCTCGTGGCGGTGGACTATGTCTCAAAATGGGTTGAAGCCGTGGCTTTTCCCAACAATGAAGCCCGGAATGTTGTGGCATTTTTGAAAAAGAGTATTTTCACAAGGTTTGGCACTCCTCGTGCTATCATTAGTGATGGGGGTCTCACTTTTGCAACAACGCTTTCGATACGTTGCTTTCTAAGTACGGTGTCAATCATAAGGTTTCGACCCCCTATCATCCCCAAGCTAGTGGACAAGTGGAAGTCTCCAACAGAGAAATTAAGAGTATCTTGTCTAAAACGGTCAATGCTAATAGGACCGATTGGTCGAAAAAGTTAGATGATGCTCTTTGGGCTTATCGGACGACTTACAAAACTCTGATTGGTATGTCACCGTATCGGTTGATGTTTGGAAACGTTTGTCATCTTCCGGTGGAATTAGAGCACAAGGCCATGTGGGCTTTGAGGAAGTTGAACATAGACTGGGATGTTGCGGCAAATCTGTGGGTTGAGCAACTTAATGAGCTTGATGAGTTTAGATTCCATGCATACTCCAGCTCGTCCTTGTACAAGGACAAAATGAAATACCTTCACGACAACTATGCTCGGGGTAAGGAGTTCAAGGTTGGAGATATGGTGCTCTTGTTCAATTCCCAGTTACGTCTGTTTCTGGGTAAGCTCAAGTCAAAGTGGAGTGGGCCGTTTGAAGTTGTGTTCGTGACCCCATTTGGTGCTCTTGATCTAAGGAACAAGAATGGTGAAGTATTCAGAGTCAATGGACATCGGGTCAAGCATTATCTTGGGAAATTTGATGATGGCCACGTGGTGGCACTTCTCCATCTAAAGTGATATGCTGGTAACATGCGTTGTGCCGCGATGTTAAATTAGGTGCTTCTTGGGAGGCAACCCATGTCCTTTTTCTTTCTCTTTGACTTTCTTTATAGCTTAGGATTTTTGAGCTAATTGTTTGTGGATGTTTCAAGGATTGTGTTGAAGTAGTGCAAAACAACGTAGAAAAATTGCAATCTCTGAAGTTTTCCAGTGCGGCCGCGGTGCACTTTGTGTGGTATGCACTGGCATAAGCTGAATAAGATACTCTCTGAAATTTCCACCACGGCCGTGGTCCTATTAGTGCGGTCCGTGGTGGACTTACGCGGCCGCGTTCCATTTTTGTGCGGTCCGCGTAGGCTGCTTACTGAAGGGTTATAAAAACAAACCCAGCGCGATCCGCAGTTGCTTTTGTACGGCTGTACTGGTAGGTGAGTAAGGGCCCCACGGTTGTCTATAAATAGAGGTCAAGGGTCTCATTGTACCCTTTTTGAAATTTGAAAACTCAGAGACCTAATACTACTATTCATCCTTCTTCTAAGACCGAAATTCTTGCTTGCTTGGATAGATTTCATTCATTCTTCCTAATCCTGGTAACATTTCATGCATTTGTCAGTAATTAATTTCTTATTTTATCGTATTTGTTGCCTAGTAGTTGTAACTTTTTCTTCCCATTTTTCTTCGAAAATTACTAGTTTAGTTTAGATTTCTTGTTAGTTTTTGTGTGCTGAACATGATTAAGGATTGGGTAACTGAGTAGGGACAAGTAGTTCTCAATTGAACAAAAATGGACAAAGCATAAAACCCTAACTTAGCTCCCGTAAATCTGTATCACGCGGCCCGCAGTCGCCTTAGCGTGGTCCGCATTACCCTTTTGCGCAGATTGCGGTGCCCAACTTGACTGATATATAACTTGCTTCCAGCGCGGCCTCGTTGCACATTGTGCGGTCCGCACTGGCCCACCGCGGCCGCGACCCCATTTTGTGCGGACCGTAGTGGGAGATTCAGAGAAGTCTTTTTCTGGGGCATTGTTCAGTGTGGCCCACGATCGCCTTAGCGCGGTCTGCGGTGCCTCTAACGTGGCCGCACTCCTAATGGTGCGGTCTGCGGTGCCTGGTTCTGCAGCAGTGTCTGCAACAACTTTTTTTGCTGTCTGCAACTTTAATTCATTCACCTACTTCACTGCCTGTGATTAAACTAACAATGTTAGATGTGTTTGCTTGCAAACAATGGTAAAACAATGGGGAAGAGATGCCAAACAACCCGACCGAGGTGACTCCTCCCGGGGAGGTAAAGGGAAACAAGTTAAACTCACTCCCCGACCTAAACTGAAAATAAGGAAAGAAGTTGTTATAGATGATGAACAATCGGGGAGTGAGTATGTACCCTCTCAAGACCTCTCTTCTGACTCAGGGCCAGATCCCTCAGTCCCAGCTTCACCTACTACCTAAGCTCCACAACGTGTACCTTCTGAGTCATCTGATGGCTCAGCAGCAGGAAGCGGTGAATCCTCTACCTCCCCCACAGCTTCAGTATCTGGGGAGAGTGCAGAAGGTGGGACTAATAGTGATGATGAGGTACCGGACAGTGGTGTGCCCCAGGTTGGGGGTGTTGAATGAACTAAAAAACCTGAAGTTTGGGAAGATCGATTTGTCAGCCAGGTGGCGTTCCACAAGTTTAGGGAATGATGGCCGTCACGGAAGTTGATTCTTGAGAGGAGCTTCATTGACAAAGACCTTCTACCCCTACACCCCAATGTGCATAGACAGTTTCAGGCTCGAGTGGGTTGGAGTTCTTCAAAAACAATTGTGTGAAGGCGAATGAGCATATGGTCAAGAAGTTTTATAGCAATGTGGCCCATATCTTGAAGTGCACTAAGGTGACCAAAGTGAGAAATAAAAATGTGGTATTCACCGGGAAGGCACTGAATGAATACTTGGGGTTCAATGATGAAGATGAGTCCATTTACAATGAAAAGTTAGCAATGGGCGAGGAGGTTCGTCTGTGGTTAGGTTCATACCTGGCAATCCCGGGTATGGTTCCAGAGTGGTTACAAGCAGAGGCCAAAATACTTCGGAGAACTTTCACTTCAAGGCTAGAGGGTGGTTGACCTTTGTGTGCAGTCGGCTCGACCCAACTACCCATGATCAGACTATTCAACTTGCCCGAACGGTTCTTATTGCTTCTATTATGGCAGGATATCCTATCAACGTGGGCAATGTGATGTCCCGCTTCATTTCTGCAGTGGGGGTTGAGCATGACCGGAACTACCCTTTTCCTAGAACCCTCACTATGTATTTCCGGGACTTGGAGGTGGAGAAGAGACCGTTTGACGTCAAGGTCAAACCTGTGGCTTCGTTCTACTGGTACAGTTTGAAGGGGTCAGACAACCCCAAGGACAAAAATTACAAGCCGCCTGCTTCTGCCCCAACCGGCCAGTCTGAAGAGCCGGTTGCGGTAGAGCCCTCCACTGAGCCTACTTCCACAGTTGCTGACATGCCTTCCGGACCTTCCACTACTATTGGTCCCTCTACTTCAGTTGGACCGGGGATTCCATACTCCCGGGCCCATCCTATCACCTCCCACTAGCTGAGCCAGACACTTCATAGCTTGAACAACTGGATGGCGACTGCTTCATCCAAGTTGTCCACCTTAACTTCTACCATTGCGACTCAGTCAGCACCACAGCCAGTGCAGATACCCCAACCTATCGAGGATGAACTTAAGGACATTCTTGCCAACCAGCAAAAGATCCTCGATTCTGAGGCTGCCTTGGCTAAGGCAGTGGGTTCACATGGCAAGGCCCTTAAGGAGCTTGCTATGGAGCACAAGAAGCTGCGCAAAACACGGGCTTCCAAGGAGTCTGTGAAGGCACTGAGAGAGGATGTTGACAAGCTAAAGGCAGACCAGATGCTTTTAAACTTGCTATTCGGGGATCCAGCCCCAGCAGCAGCACCAGTGCCACAGCCACAACAGGAGAAGGAGCAGGCACCTAGGCCTCCAAGGAAGAAGAGGAAGCTCCCCAGTTCAGTTGGTGCAGTTATTGAGCTAGCAGACCCACAGGAGACCCCCTCCAGTGATTCACCTATCATCCAGCCGGTCTAGGAGCAGGCCCCAGTCCTAGCAGCTGAGCAGCTAGAGATCGGGAACCAGTCTAAGGTTCCCGTACATATAGAGGACTTGGGGACCACTGATGATCCCATGCAGACGGACCGGGCCTAGGGAGCTCCTATATCCTTTACTTTGTTTTTGATGATTATTTGTTAGTTGCATTGAGGACAATGCCAGCTTTTATTCATGGGGGTGCGCCCTACTTTTATCTGGATGACTGTATATATAGATTCTTAGTCTATGTTTTTGTTGATTTTCTATTTTGGGTTGTATATAACTTTACATTTAGCTACTTTTATCGTACTTTCTACTTTTTATTCTCTCTTTTGGTCTGTATATAAAGTTACATTTCTGTATATATTCATCCCCCATTGTATATTCTACTCCCCTATTGTACATATTCATTCTATTTTTCTATTTTCGCAAAACAATTTTGTTTTTAGCTTTGTAGTTAGGCTCGTAGCCTCTTGTTTTGTTTTTGACGCTTCCAATAAGCCCTTGGTTTTCTTAATGCCACGGTTCTTTCCAAGAGTGGAGTATTGTGCGAATCGGGTGGCTCTTCCTAATGATAGATGGCGTGACAACCTTCTTAAGGGTTTGAGTCCATTTCTTTGATATTTCTTTTGTTTTTGATAGTTGTAGTTAAGGGTACCTCAAGCAAAGCTTCACTTGAGCCTAGCACATTTGCCTTTGATCCCATGGTCAAAGACATAATGTTTTGTTCAGGATGGTGAAAGTCGTGGCTTTGAGACTCTTGCGTTGACCAAACAATCATCATGTGGTCTTTTCGGACCATTGCGTGCTTGAATCGTAACTAAGGTCGTTGTGGGCCCTCGAGTCGATGTCTTTATCAATCCCCTAGCGTGTGTGGTGAGGAATCGAAATATGAGTTTTAGTCCCGAGCCAATAGTCTAAAACTTGCCCTGAATGTTTCTTGAGGCGAAATCCTAGGTGAAATTTGACTTGAGAAGTGATTATAGGCTCTCCTTAATCCAAATGTTAAGTTGAACAATTCCATAGTCTACCAATGAGATGATCCCTAGTTAACCTTTTTGAGCCTTAAACCTTTTTCTTTCAAGAACCAATGCTACAAGCCTATACCCGTTCTAAATGACTACCCTCTCTTGGCACCCAAATCTTCCCTTGAGTAATGGCAAATGTCTAAGTTTGGGGGGAGAGACAAGGAAGGAAGCAAAGTGGTAAAAAGGTACAAAAGCAAAAGAAAAGAAAGGCAATGAAAAAGCAAGAAAAGAAAAAGACAAAAAGAAAGTCCAATGTGAACAAGAATAAAAAGGGATTCAAGGAAAACAAAAGTGAAAAAGGTATGGAAAAAAGTAGAAAAAGGAGAAATGTTTTGAATTGCAAAAGAAAGAGTGACAATGTGTCTCTCTAACCCCGTGTAAAGAAGTGAAATACTCAAAAGAGTCAAGAGAGTTGTGCTAAAATGAATCAAAAGAAGTGCTTAAGGGAAGATTGAACCCACTTGAATAAAAATAAGTCCTACCATTACCCAAAATCCTTCACAATGACTCCACAAAAGCCCTATTTGATCTTGAGTTGAAGGGAGCCTACATTAGTGGATACTTACATAAGGGGCAAGCATATGGTACTTAGAGCCGGACTTGTGACCTTCTTCTTGAGAGAGATAAGTGAAATTCCATTAACCTCGGTTTGTGTGTCAATACTTAAAAGGTGAGGTTCGCTTAGGGAGAGTTGAGGATGTGGGAGTTTGGGTTCCATAATGACCAAAGTAATTGAGAGAAGTTCTTTGATGAAATGTGTCAACTCTTGATGCTCTTGTGTCACACTTGATCCATAGTTTTCAAAGTTCAAATATGTTAATGATGCATTCGTATTGAGGGCAATTGTTAGTCCCAATTGATTCTTGTTGAGGTTACTTTAGGATAGCTGGAATTACTTGGATGTTCCTTTAAGGGGTGGGTCTTATTTTGTTTGCTTGAGAACAAGCAAAGGTTTAAGTTTGGGGGAGTTGATAAGTTAGGATTTTATCGTGTTTTATGTCCCACTTACTTATGCTTTTAGTATAAATTACTACAAAATAGTCCCAAAAAGGCTCACAGGTTGTGCTTGATTGCAGGTTTGAGCGATAAAGTGACGAAATGTCCAAGATCGACTCAAAAAGGAGTGAAACCTGCTCAAGTATCAAAGACCAAGAAATTCAAGAGGAGAAGGCCTAGTACGGACTGTGCAAAAGTGACTTCGGCCGCACTAGGAGGTTCAGAGACATGGTTATTCAGGCTGAAGTTCACGCGGCCACGATAGGATTTTCGCGGTCCGCTGTAAGGCTACGCGGCCGCACTACTTATATGTGCGGTCCGCGTCCAGAGATTTAGAGAACCATAATTTTTGCCAAGACCCTGCCATGCGGGCCGCGGTCGTCACCGCGCGGTCCACGCCAGAGCCACTCCGCGGCCGCACTACTCTTTTGCGCGGTCCGCGTCCTCCAATTCAATGAGTTTAAAGTTGAAGTCAAAAGAGCCAGTGTGGCCGCGATTGCTTTAGTGCGGCCGCGGTTGCTTTTGTGCGGCCCGCACTGACTCCGCAGGGGTATTTTTGTCCAGTTTTTCAAACCTAGTATAAATAGGACATTTTACCATTTTTAGGTCAAGTTTTGTATTCAGAAACGCAGCTGAGCTCGTGAGACTGATATTGTAGCCATTTTTGGCACTTTTTCTTCCCATTAACAATAGATTATTGTAGTTTCTTCTTAGTAATTAATTAATATGTTTAGTTCTTCATCTATTTCTTCAGTTTCTTCTTCAATTATGTGTAGCTAAACCCATTAGCTAGGGTTGTGGCTCAACCCTAGTGTGGGTAATTGATGGGTGTTGCCATCTAGGGTTAGATTGATATTGGGTGTTTGCTATTTGGGTTGATTTTATATTTTTATTCAAGAATTGGTGGTTGCAAACACTAATTCAAGTTTCATGGGTTTAACTCTTCTTGAGAAAGAGAGTCTATGACCCCAAAATTGACCCAACAAGGAATTGGGATGGACCCATGAGAAATGGTAGTCCCAATTAACGGGTTAAATCTTGAGAGAGTAATCACCCTACTTGAACCCTAGTTGTTTGGTCTCACTGGCCTACCCAATTGACTCTCTCAAAATCACTCTCTCTACCGAGAGGTGTGAGAGTGGGTGCAATTGTGCAACTGTTATAGCATAATCCCCAAATATGTCAATCTATCCTTAGTCACATCTACCCGTCAATTAGACACCTAGGTGATGCTACGACCCTAGTGCCCTTCTTACCATTAATTACAACTTAGCAATATTCTCTTAGCATAATTTAGCTTTAATCCTTAGTTTTATAATAGTAGTTATAAATATAAAAACTCAAAAAATATTTGAAGTGACATTAGAAGCACAACCGCAACTCTAGGCTAGACAGAAAATACAACTCCACTACTAGATCCCTGTGGAAATTTGATCTCGGACCTCTATTCGGGTAAAAGCTATTGCGACCCGCTCTTCCAACCTTAGTGTAGCGTCAAGTTGGCTGTGATCACCGTGGATCCTTCACCACGGACAGCGAGATGTGTACCACGGTCATGCTTCTTCTAGTCCTGATTCACCAACTCTTTGAACCACCTAGTGCAGCTGCATTCCACTTTGCGCGGTCCGCACTAGGCCTTCTTTTCTCAATATTTCTTGGTCTTTGATACTTGAGCAGGTTTCACTCCTTTTTGAGCCGATCTTTGACATTTTGTCACTTTGTCGATCAAACCTGCGATCAAACACAACTTGTGAGCCTTTTAGGACTATTTTGTAACAATATATGATCAAAGCAAAGGCAAGTAGGGGCATAAAACATGTTAAAATCCTTATCAACTCCCCCAAACTTAAACCTTTGCTTTTCCTCAAGCAAACAAAATAAGACCCACCCTTAAAAGAAAATCCAAGTAATTCCAATTGTTCTAAAGTAACCTCAACAAGCAACAATTGGGACTAACAATTCCCCTCAATACGAATGGATCATTAACAGAATTCAAACTTTTAAAAACTATGGATCAAGTGTGACGCAAGAGCATCAAGAATTGACTCATTACATCAAAGAACTCTCTAAATTACTTTGGTCGTTGTGGAGCCTAAACTCACACATCCTCAACTCTCCCTAAGCAAACCTCACCTTTTTAGAGTATAAGCACGTAAACCAAGGTTAATGGGAAGTCACTCGTCTCTCTCAAGGAAAGGTCACAAGTCCGGCTCTAAGTACCATATGCTTGACCCTCATGTAAGTATCCACTAATGTGAGTGTCATCCAACTCAAGATCATATAGGGCTTTTATGGAGTCAATGTGAAGGCTTTTGGTTCAGGGTAGGAAAAGTTGTTGGTCAATATGGGTTCCATCTTCCCTTAAGCACTTCTTTTGATTCATTCTGGCACAATTCTCTTTGACTCTTTGAGTATTCCACTTCTTTTAAAGGGGTTAGAGAGACACATTGTCACTCTTTCTTATGCAATTCAAAGCATTTCTCCTTTTTCTACTTTTTTCCACACTTTTTTCACTTTTGTTTTTCTTGAATCCTGTTTTATTCTTTGCACATTGGGCTTTCTTTTAGTCTTTTTCTTTTCTTTCTTTTTCATCACCTTACTTTCCTTTTTCTTTTGTTCCTTTTACCCCTTTGTTTCCTTTCTTGTCTCTCCCCTCCAAACTTAGACTTTTTCCATTACTTAAGGGACGATTTGGGTGCCAAGAGAGGGTATAATTTAGAATGGGTATAGACTTGTAGCATTGGTTCTTGAAGGAAAAAGGTTTAAGGCTCAAAAGGGTTAGATAAGGATGATATCATTGGTAGGCTATGGAATTGTTCGACTATTGTTTGGATCAAGGAGAGCCTATAATCACTTCTCAAATCGAATTTCACTCAAAATTTTGCCTCAACAAACATTCAGGGCAAGTTCTAGACCATTGGCTCGGGACTTGGACTCACAATTTGATTTCTCACCACACACACTCAAGGATTGCTAAAGACATAGAGTCAGGGGCCCGCAACAACCTTAGACACGATTGAGCACACAATAGTCCCAAAAGACCACATGATGTTTGTTTGGTCAAAACAAGAGTCTCAAGGTCACTACTTTCACCATCCTAAACACAACCACTTGTCTTTGACCATGGGATCAAAGGCAAATGTGTTAGGCCCAAGTGAAGCTTTGCTTGAGGTACCCTTAACAATAAACTACTAAAAACGAGGGAAAAATAAAAAACGGACTCAAATAAGAAGGTTGTCACGCCATCCATCATCAGGAAGAGTCACCCGGTTCGCACAATACTCCACCCTTAGAAAGAATCGTGACATTAAGAAAACCAAGGGTTTATTGAAAGCGCCAAAACCGAAACAAAAAAGCTGCGAGCCTATCTACTAAGCTAAGAATGAAAAATTTGTACAAAAATAGAAAATAGAATGAATATTTACAATAGGGGAGTAGAATATACAACGGGGGATGAATTTATATACAAAAATGTAACTTTATATACAGACCAAAGAGAAGATAAAAAGTGCGATAAAAGTAACTAAATGTAAAGTTATATACAGACCAAATAAAAAAATCAAACAGAAACATAAACTAAGTCAACTAATATATACAATCATCCGGATAAAAAGTAGGGAACACCCCCACAAATAAAAGCTGGTATTGTCCCCAATGCCAACTAAACAAATAAGCATAAAAAAATCAAGAGGAAAGGATATAGGAGTTCCCTAAGCCTCGTCTGTCTGCATGGGAACATGAATGGTCCCCTGGTCCTCTGTATGTACGGGAACCTCAGACTGGTTCCCGGTCTCCTACTGCTCATCTGCTAGGACTAGGGCCTGGACCTGTACGGGCTGAATATCAGGAACATCCTGTGGCTGACTGGAGGAAGCCTCCGGTGGATCCGCCAACTGGATGATTGCCTCATCTGCACTGGGGAGCTTGCTCTTCTTCTTTGGAAGCTGCTGTGTCTCTGCTACTAGTGCTGTTGCTGGGGCTGGATCCACGAATAGCAAGTCTAAAGGTAGTTGGTTTGCCTTCAGTTTGTCAACATCCTCCCTCAGCGCCTTCACAGACTCCTTGGAAGCCCGTGTTTTGCGCAGCTTCTTGTGCTCCCTGGCAAGCTCCTTCAGGGCCTTGTCATGTGAATCCACCTCCTTAGCCAAGGCAGCCTGAGAATCAAGGATCTTTTGCTGGTTGGCAAGAATCTCCTTGAGTGAATCCTCGATAGACTGGGGCACCTGCACTGGCTGTGGTGCCGACTGAGCCACAATGGTAGAAGTCAAAGTGGACAACTTGGATGAAGCAGTCGCCATCCAGTTGTTCAAGCTATGAAGTGTCTGGCTCAGCTGGAGGGCGGTGATAGGATGGGCCCGGGAAGATGGAATCCCCAGGACAGCTGAAGTACAGGGACCAGCGGTAGTGGAAGGTCCGGGAGGCATGTTAGCAACTGTGGGAGTAGGCTCAGTGGAGGGCTCTACCGCAACCGACTCTTCAAACTGTCCGGTTGGGGAAGAAATGGGCAACTTGTAATTTTTGTCCTTGGGGTTGTCTGATCCCTTCAAACTGTACCATGAGAACGGAGCCACAGGTTTGACCTTTACGTCAAAAGGTCTCTTCTCCACCTCCAGGACCCGAAAATACATAGTGAAGGTGTTGGGAAAAGGATAGTTCCGGTCATGCTCAACCCCCACAGCAAAAATGACACGGGACATCACATTGCCCACGTTGATAGTATATCCCGCCATAATAGAAGCAACAAGAACAGCCCGAGCGAGTGGGATAGTCTGATCATGGGTAGTAGGGTCGAGCCGACTGCACACAAAAGTCAACCACCCTCTTGCCTCAAAGTTAAAGGTTCTCTGAAGTATTTTGGTCCCAGCTTGTAACCACTCTGGAACCGTACCTGGGATTGCCAGGTATGAAGCTAACCATGGATGAACCTCCTCGCCCATTGCCAGCTTTTCATTGTAAAGGGACTCATTTTTATCATTGAACCCCAGGTATTCATTTATTGCCTTCCCGGTAAATACCACATTTTTGTTTCTCACTTTGGTCACCTTAGTGCCCTTCAAGATATGGGCCACATTTCTATAGAACTCCTTGACCATATGCTCATTAACCTTCACACAATTATCTTTAAAGAACTCCCAACCCACCCGAGCCTGAAACTGTCTATGTACATTGGGGTGTAGGGGTAGGAGATCTCTATCAATGAAACTCCTCTCAAGAATCAATTTCTGTGCCAGCCACCATTCCCTAAACTTGTGAAATGCCACCTGGCTGACGAATATATCCTCCCAAACAGCAGGATTCCTAGTCCGGTCAACACCCCCAACCTGTGAACCCCCCCCCCCAGTAACTCCCCATCTCCCTCATCACCTCAAACACTCTCTCCAGATATTGATATTGTGGGGGAGGTAGAGTATTCACCCCCACTACCTGCCGCTGAGCCCTCAGACGACTCATAAGAAATGTTGATTGAAGCTCGAGCATCGGGGGAAGATGGACGAGTGTCTCTATGTATGGCGTTTCACGGATACGGGATGTAAAGAGGCACAGAATCTGAAGAGATCTCCCGGGAGGGCTCGTACTCACTCCCCGAGGTGTCAAGGGCTCTATCAACCGCTTTGATTGCCTTTCTCATGTCCTTTATGTTTTGTCTATCCTGAGGAGTGCATTTTACCATCCGTTGCTTCTCTCCCGGGAGGAATTACCTCAGCCGGGTTGTTTGGCACCTTTACCTCGTTATTTGACCATTATCTGCAAGCATACACATCTAACATAGTTAGTATCAGCACAGGCAGTGAAAAAGTCTTGAAATTTAATTGCAGACAGCAGGTTAAATGTTGTAGAAACAATTGCAGAACATGGCACCGCGGCCCGCACAAACAGGAGTGCGGCCGCACTAGGGGCACCGTGGACCGCACAAAGGCGACCATGCTCCGCATTGGGACAAGGCCCTAGACAACATCTCTCTGATTCTGCCCACCGCGGCCCGCACAAAAGGTAGTGCGGCTTCATTGGGGCACCACAGACCGCATAAAAACGATCGCGGTCTGCACTAATGTAAGGAATGAAACACCACCTCTATGAATCCAACCACCGTAGCCTGTACAAAGTAGCACCGCGGCAGCGATGGGCCAGCGCGGACCGCATAAAGAGCAATGCGGCCGCACTGGGCATAGGTTCAATTTCGATCACATGGGCACCGCGGTCCGCACAAAATGGTAATGCGGACCGCGTCAGGGCACTGCGGACCGCACAAAGGCGACCGCGGGCCGCGGAGAGTACTTTGAACAAGCACTAAGTCAGGGTTTACGTTTTTTGCTATTTTTGTTCAAGTTTTCGACCTAACTTGTCCCTACTCATTTTACCCAGTTCACAAAGGTCTCTAAAAACACAATATCCCACCATTACACTTTCTGAGGCTAACAAATGAAATAAAAACGAGAAAAAGAATAGACTCTAGCTACTGGGCATGAAAAACAAAATGAAATTATAATATAAAACAAAGAAAGATGATGAAATGTTACCAGATTGTGATGATGAGATGTAATTAATCAGGCTAAACACGAATTACTATCAGAAGAGAGAGTGAACAGTAGATTTTAGGGGTCTGAGTGTTAAAATTTTGAAAAGTGTAAGTTGTGACCCTTGGGCTCTATTTATTGAAAAATAGTGGGACCCGGCCTTACCTACCAGCGCGGCCGCACAAAACCGATCACGGACCGCGCTGGGTTTGTTCAGAATGAAGCTTGAGCAGGCAACCTCCGCGATCCGCACAAAACAGACCGCGGCCGTGGAGGTCCACCGTGGTCCACACTAAATGGAATGCGGTCGCGGTGGCAAACTTTAGAGAGTTCCACTTATCACCATCGCCAGTGCGGACCGCACAAAAGCAACCGCGGTCGCACTGGCAATCTTCAGAGACTGTTCAACTCTTTTTTAAAACTATTTTGCACTGCATCAACTCAATCCCTGCAACATCTCACAATCAGTTAGCTCAAAAATCAAACCTACACTACCAAGAAAACACAGAAAATAACAAAAAGAAAAAGGCATGGATTGCCTCCCAAGCAGCGCCTGATTTAACGTCGCGGCACGACACATTTTACTAGCACATCATTTTAGATAGAGAAGTGCCACCACGTGGCTATCGTCAAATTTCCCAAGATAATGCTTAACCTAATGTCCATTAACTCTGAATATTTCACCATTCTTGTCCCTTAGATCAAAAGCACTAAATGGGGTTACGAACACAACTTCAAACGGCCCACTCCACTTTAACTTGAGCTTACCCGGAAACAGACGTAACCAGGAATTGAACAAGAGAACCATATCTCCAATCTTGAACTCCTTGCCCCGAGCATATTTGTCGTGAAGGTACTTCATTTTATCCTTGTACAAGGATGAGCTGGAGTAGTCATCGAATCTAAACTCATCAAGATCATTAAGTTGTTCAACCCGCAGATTTGCCGCAACATCCCATTCTAGGTTTAACTTCCTCAAAGCCCACATGGCCTTGTGCTCTAATTCCACCATAAGATGACAAGCTTTCCCAAACACCAACCGATATGGTGACATACCAATCGGAGTTTTGTAAGCCGTCTGATAAGCTCAATGAGCATCATCCAACTTTTTCGACCAATCGGTCCTAATAGCATTGACAGTTTTAGACAAGATACTATTAATTTCTCTGTTAGAAACTTCCACTTGGCCACTAGCTTGAGGATGATAGGGGGTCAAAACCTTATAATTGACACCGTACTTAGAAAGCAACGTGTCACAAGCCTTGTTGCAAAACTGAGACCCCCCATCACTAATGATAGCACGAGGAGTGCCAAACCTTGTGAAGATACTCTTTTTCAAAAATGCCACAACACTCTGGGCTTCATTGTTGGGCAAAGCCATGGCTTCAACACATTTTGAGACATAGTCCACCGCCACGAGAATGTAAGTGTTCCCACAAGAGCTCACAAAAGGACCCATGAAATCGATGCCCCAAACATCAAAAATATCTACTTCGAGAATTGTATTGAGGGGCATCTCATCCCTTTTAGAAATTCCGCCGGCTCTTTGGAACTCATCACATCTCTTAACTAAATCGCTCGCATCTTTAAACAAGGTAGGCCAGTAAAATTAGCAACTAAGCACTTTAGAAGTCGTTCTCGCCCCGCCATGATGGCCACCATAGGGAGAGGAATGGCAAGCCTCCAAAATACCCAATTGTTCCTCCTCAGGGACACATCGTCGAATCACACCATCTGTGCAAATCTTGAACAAGTAGGGCTCATCCCAATAGAAATCCAAACTATCCCGCTTGAGCTTCTTCCTTTGGTTAGAAGAGATCTCACACGGGATTATTCCAGTCACAAGGTAATTGGCAACATCGGAAAACCATGGCATGTCTTTCATTGACAGTGCAAGGAGTTGTTCGTCGGGAAATGAATCATTGATCTCAAGGCCGTCACAAGGCCTCCCCTCCTCCTCCAAACGGGACAAGTGGTCCGCCACTTGATTCTCACTACCCTTCCGGTCAACAATTTCTAGATCAAACTCTTGAAAAAGTAACACCCATCTCATCAATCTCGCCTTGGAGTCTTTCTTGGTCATCAAATACCTAAGGACGGCGTGATCGGTGTGCACTATAACTTTGGCCCCCATAAGATAAGGTCAAAACTTTTCCATAGCAAACACAATATCCAACAATTCTTTCTCGGTGACTACATAGTTTCTATGAGCCTCATTCATGGTCTTGCTTGCGTAGTACACCGGATGAAACATCTTGTTGATTCTTTGGCCTAAAACAGCCCCAATCGCAACGTCACTACCATCACACATGAGCGCAAAAGGCAAGCTCCAATTTGGTACGGTAATGATGGGGGTATAAGTCAACTTGAGCTTAAAAAGCTCGAATGCGTGCATACAGCTCTCATCGAACAAGAACTTTGCATCTTTTTCTAGCAACTTGCACAACGGATGGACCACTTTAGAAAAATCCTTTATGAACCTCCGGTAGAACAAGGTTGGTGTCTTCATATCGGGCCAACATTCTATCCAAGTTTACCAAGCACTCCTCAAAAGAATCCCCAACCACGCTGAAATCATCCATGAAGACCTCCAAGATATCCTCCACCATGTCGGTGAAAATAGCCATCATGCAACGTTGGAAGGTCGCCGGAGCATTACACAATCCAAATAGCATTCCAGAGAAGGCGAATGTGCCATAAGGACATGTAAAGGTAGTCTTCTCTTGGTCCTCCGTGATTGTACCCCAAGTAACCATTCAGAAAATAATAGAAAGCCCGACCCGCAAGACGATCAAGAATTTGGTCAAGGAATGGCAATGGGAAATGATCTTTTCTAGTCACATTGTTCAGCTTCCGGTAATCCATACAAACTCTCCACCCGGTGACC
The DNA here is from genome assembly GCF_000393655.2 of Nicotiana sylvestris. NCBI lineage: Eukaryota > Viridiplantae > Streptophyta > Magnoliopsida > Solanales > Solanaceae > Nicotiana > Nicotiana sylvestris. The sequence continues at coordinate 41,031,117 of NC_091059.1, forward strand.
GTTCTAGTGGAAATGAGCTCATTGTTGTCATTGGTCACCATGGTCATACCACCCTTCTTCGGCACACATTGCACCGAAGAGGTCCACGAACTATCAGAAATAGAATAAACCACCCCTGCATCTAGCCACTTGATAACCTCTTTCTTCACCACCTCTTGCATTGCCTCATTTAGTCTTCTTTAATGCTCCAAGGAAGGCTTTGCATCCTCCTCCAAGATGATTTTGTGCATGCAAAATGCGGGGCTTATTCCCTGAATATCAGCTAGAGTCCATCTGATTGCCCTTTTCCGCTTTTGGAGAGCCTCCAAATGGCCTCAACCTGTATGTTAGTAAGGCAAGAAGAAAGAATAACAAGAGGAGTAGAATTTGAACTCAAGAATTCATACCTGAGGTGTGGAGGATGTGGCTTCAACTCCAACACTAGTGGCTCCTCAATCGATGGCTTTGTTGGTGAAGTTTTGCAGTTTTCAAGATCCAAGGATAGCCTCCTAGGCTCATATGAATATGAACCCATACCATGCAATGCATTCATGCACTCCACTCTACTAGCATCATCATTTACATCCATATTAAGAAGCGCGGCCTCAAGGGGATCTTCAACATGGATAATGGAACTTGTGTCATCCACTATCAAACATGGAATACCACCTTCTCATCCCCCACTCGGAAAGTCAACTCACCCACTTCAACATCAACCAATGCCTTCCCCATAGCTAGGAAGGGTCTACCAAGAATAATCGGCACTTCAAAGTCCACCTCACAATCCAATATGACAAAGTCGGCTGGCAATATAAACTTATCCACCCGGACAAGTACATCATCGATTATGCCCAAAGGTCGCTTCATCGAACGATCCACCATTTGAAGTCTCATTGAGGTAGGTCGAGGTTGTCCAATTCCCAAAGTCTTGAAGACCGAGTACGGCATCAAATTATGCTAGCCCCAAGTCACAAAGGGCCTTGGCAAAATCCGCACTTCCGATAGTACAAGGGATAGTAAAAGCTCCGGGGTCCTCAAGCTTGGGTGCCATTGAATGCACTATGGAACTCACTTGATGAGTCATTTTAATTGTTTCGCACTCCATCGACCTCTTCTTTGTTACCAAATCTTTCATGAACTTAGCGTACCCCGGCATTTGCTCAAGCGCCTCTACCAAAGGCACATTGATTGTGAGGCTCTTCATCATATCAATGAACTTTTTGAATTGATTGTCACTCTTTTGCTTTGCTAACCGTTGAGGATAAGGTGGAGGTGGCCTAGGCAAAGGTGCCTTGGCCTTTGGTACAACCGGCTCAGGCATGTCAATCACGTGTTCCCTAGATGGGTTTACGGCATCTTGAGTCTCTACCTCGGCTTCATCATCAATATCAATCCGCATATCATTGTTCACATTTTGGTTAACCATATCATCAACAATCAAAGGTACGTCATTATCCCGCAACTCAACATCTTCATCCATAACTTGCTTTTGCTTTAAGGCATTCACATCACCGCCTCTCTCACTTCTTGTTGTAACTGCCATCACATGATTATTATTCCCACCATTTGGATTCACTACCGTATCACTTGGTAGCGCACCCTTGGGATGAGTATTCAACGCTTGAGAGATTTGTCCTAATTGCACCTCCATGTTCCGGATAGATGTATTATGAGAAGCTAATTGGGCATCAGAATCTTGGTTCTTTTTCATCATTAGCTCGAACATGCTTTCAATTCTCCCCATATCACTCCCGAAAGAACTCAGACCTTGAGAAGGAAAGGGGGGTGGATTGTTCGGTTGTTGGTACATGGGGGCTTTTGAAAGCCTTGCCCCCGGTTTCCTTGGTTCCCGCTATTATTCCACCCTCCTTGATTGCTGTTGTTGCTCCAATTATTGTTATTACCATTCCAATTCCTTTGGTTGCTTTGATTACCCCAATTGTTGTTTTGGTTGTTATTATTCCAATTGCCACCACCTTGTTGTTGACTGTTGTTATTCCAATTACCTCCACCTTGTTGTTGATTACCCCAATTTCCTTGAGGACGCCATTGTTGATTCGAAGAGTTGCCTCTATTCCCTTGGTAGTTATTGACATATTGGACCTCTTCGCTTTGATCATCATAACACTCATTTGAATAACCACCACCATCATTGTTGTTGTCATATTGTTCACAATTACCTTGAGGATGTTGCCCTCTTTGCCTCCTTTTAAACATAGAAACACTTTCCATTGCATTGACTTAGTGTGGGTTTTGGACTTGTTGCAATTGCGCCTTTGCCAAGTGATTCATAGTTGTTGTAAGCTCGGCAATAGCTTGGCCATGATCGTGCAATTTCTTGTGCAAATGGATGACCGTAGGGTCACCTTGGGGCACATTTGCTTGGCTTTGCCATGCCGAAGAGGTGTCATCCATTTCATCAAGTACATCACATTCCTCTTGGTAAGAAAGTTTCATAAAGTTCCTTCCGGCCAATTGGTTCACAATGCATTGATTCGTGATGTTGATGCCCCAATAAAAGGTTTGTTGAATCATAGCCTCGGTCATGTCGTTATTAGGGAACTCTTTCCCCATTGTTCTATATCTTTCCCATATCTTATGCAAAGGTTCCGTTGGCTCCTACTTGAAGGCTAGAATTTCATCCCGAAGAGTCGCCATATGACTTGGAGAAAAGAACTTGTCAATACATTTATCCGCCAATTCATCCCATGTTGTGATAGAATGATTGGGGAGCCTTTCTAACCAATCCAATGCTTTACCCCGAAGAGAAAACGGGAAAATCCTTAATCTCAACACATCCTCGGACACGTTTGTTTGCTTACTACCCCAGCATGTATCCACGAACCCCTTCATGTGCTTGTAGGCATTTTGATCGGAGGCTCCCATGAAATACCCTCTTTGCTCGAGCAAGGTCAACATAACATTTGTGATTTGAAAGTTCCCCGCCCGGATTCGGGGAGGAACAATAGCTCTGGCGTATCCTTGATTTGGTAAAACTCTGGGAGCCATTCTCAGCGGTGCCGGAGGAGGGTCTGGAATATTGTTGTTCTCATTTGCATTAACATTGGCATTTTGGCCTCTCCGTGGAACTTGAGGTAAGACGTCATCTTGTTCTAGATCCTCTACCTCCTCCCCCGCTATCACGTTGCCGAGAGGGTCATTTGCATTATGAGCCATTTGTACCTAATTAATCGACACAAACAAAATTAGTAAACACGAAGAAAAGAGAAGCAAAACACAAAACTAAATAAAAAGATAGTCAACACCGTAAGCTCCTCGGCAACGGCGCCAAAAAGTGATCGCTGCCAACTCGACACTGCACTAAGGTAGGAAAAGCAGGTCGCAATAGCTTTTACCTGATATGAGGGTCGGGATTGATTTTCTCAGGGAGCTAGTAGTGGAGTTGGATTGTCTGTCTATCCTAGAGATGTGTTTGTACTCCTAATGTCACTTCAAACATTTTTGGGTTTTCAAATTATAACTATTTTTGTAAAACTATTGATTACCACTAAATTATGCTACGAGAATATTGCTAAGTTGTATCTAATGGGAAGACGGGCACTAGGGTCGTGACACTACCTAGGTGGCTAATTGACGGGTAGATGTTACTAAGGTTCGATTGACATGATTGGGGCTTATGCTATAACCATTTCACAGTTTTACCCACTCTCACACCACTCAGTAGAGAATGATTTTGCCCAATTGACTCTCTCGAAACCAAATGGGTAGGCAAATTAGACCAAGCAACTAGGGTCCAAGTAGAATAATTACTCTCTCGAGGTCTAACCCATTAATTGGGACTATCATTTCTCATGAGTCCATCCCAGTTCCTTGTTGGGTCAATTATTGGGGTCATAGGCTCTCTTTCTCAAGAAGAGTTAAACCCACAAAGCTTGAATCAGTGTTTGCAACCACCAATTCTAGATTAAAACAAAATCAACCCAAATAGCAAATACCCATAGTCAATCTAACACTAGATGGCAACACCCATCAATTACTTATACTAGGATTGAGCCACAACCCTAGCTAATGAGTTTAGCTACTCATGTTAGATAAAGAAATTGAAGAAATAGATGAAGAACTAAGCATATTAATTAATTTCTAAAATTAAAATATAAGAATCTATCGTAAATGAAAAGCAAAAGTGCCAAAAATGGCTATAAAATTTGTTCTCACGAGCGCAGTTGTTGTCTGATATGTCTCAATACCTAAAAAATATAAAATGTTCTATTTATACTAGGCTGGAAAACTGGACATAAATACCCCTGCGGGGTCAGTGCGGGCTACATTAAATGGACCGCGGCCGCACTGGGCTTCCTTCTGCTTCTCTGAACTTGGACACCGCGGACCACATAGAACGGACCGCGACCACAGAGGGAGCTGGTGCGGTCCACGCAACTATGACCGCGGCCTGGCCGCGGAGGGAGATGGCATGGTCCGCGCAATCACGACTGCGGACCGCATGGTACTGGCTTTGCAAACTCAATATCTCTGAACCTCATGACCGTAGACCGCACAAAAGAGTAGTGCGGCCGCGGAGCCTTCACCGCAGACCGCAAGATGTGTACCGCGGCCGCGCTTCTTCTAGTTCTGATTCACCAACTCTCTAAACCACCTAGTGCGGCCGCATTCCACTTTGCGCGGTCCGCACTAGGCCTTCTTTTCTCAATATTTCTTGGTCTTTGATACTTGAGCAGGTTTCACTCCTTTTTGAGCCGATCTTTGACATTTTGTCACTTTGTCGATCAAACCTGCGATCAAACACAACTTGTGAGCCTTTTAGGACTATTTTGTAACAATATATGATCAAAGCAAAGGCAAGTAGGGGCATAAAACATGTTAAAATCCTAACTTATCAACTCCCCCAAACTTAAACTATGCATTTCCTCAAGCAAACAAAATAAGACCCACCCTTTAAAAGAAAATCCAAGTAATTCCAGTTGTTCTAAAGTAACCTCAACAAGCAACCATTGGGACTAACAATTGCCCTCAATACAAATGGATCATTATCAGAATTCAAACTTTGAAAAACTATGGATCAAGTGTGACACAAGAGCATCAAGAATTGACTCATTACATCAAAGAACTCTCTCAATTACTTTGGTCGTTGTGGACCCCAAACTCATACATCCTCAACTCTCCCTAAGCAAACCTCACCTTTTTAGAGTATAAGCACGCAAACCAAGGTTAATGGGAAGTCACTCGTCTCTCTCAAGGAAAGGTCAAAAGTCCGGCTCTAAGTACCATATGCTTGACCCTCATGTAAGTATCCACTAATGTGAGCGTCATCTAAATCAAGATCATATAGGGCTTTTATGGAGTCAATGTGAAGGCTTTTGGTTCAGGGTAGGAAAAATTGTTGGTCTGTATGGGTTCCATCTTCCCTTAAGCACTTCTTTTGATTCATTCTGGCACAATTCTCTTTGAGTATTCCACTTCTTTTCAAGGGGTTAGAAAGACACATTGTCACTCTTTCTTATGTAATTCAAAGCATTTCTCCTTTTTCTACTTTCTTCCACACCTTTTTCACTTTTGTTTTTCTTGAATCCTGTTTTTATTCTTTGCACGTTGGGCTTTCTTTTACTCTTTTTCTTTTCTTTCTTTTTCATCGCCTTCCTTTCCTTTTGCTTTTGTTCCTTTTTACCTCATTGTTTCCTATCTTGTCTCTCCCCCCCTCCCAAACTTAGACTTTTGTCATTACTTAAGGGACGATTTGGGTGTCAAGTGAGGGTATAATTTAGAACGGGTATAGGCTTGTAGCATTGGTTCTTTAAAGAAAAAGGTTTAAGGCTCAAAAGGGTTAGTTAAGGATTATATCATTGGTAGGCTATGGAATTGTTCGACTATTGTTTGGATCAAGGAGAGCCTATAATCACTTCTCAAATCGAATTTCATTCAAAATTTTGCCTCAACAAACATTCAGGGCAAGTTCTAGACCATTGGCTCGGGACTTGGACTCACAATTTGATTTCTCACCACACACACTCAAGGATTGCTAAAGACATAGAGTCGGGGGCCCACAACAACCTTAGACACGATTGAGCACACAATAGTCCCGAAAGACCACATGATATTTGTTTGGTTACAAGAGTCTCAAGGTCACTACTTTCACCATCCTAAACACAACCACTTGTCTTTGACCATGGGATCAAAGGCAAATGTGTTAGGCCCAAGTGAAGCTTTGCTTGAGGTACCCTTAACTATAAACTACTAAAAATGAGGGAAAAATCAAAAAACGAACTCAAATAAGAAGGTTGTCACGCCATCCATCATCGGGAAGAGCCACCCGGCTCGCACAATACTCCACCCTTGGAAAGAACCGTGGCATTAAGAAAATCAAGGGTTTATTGAAAGAGCCAAAACCGAAACAAAAAGGCTGTGAGCCTATCTACTAAGCTAAGAATGAAAAATTTGTACGAAAATAGAAAATAGAATGAATATTTACAATAGAGGATTAGAATATACAACAGGGGATGAATATATATACAAAAATATAACTTTATATACAACCAAAGAGAAGATAAAAAGTGCGATAAAAGTAACTAAATGTAAAGTTATATACAGACCAAATAAAAAAATCAAACAGAAACATAAACTAAGTCAACTAATATATACAATCATCTGGATAAAAAGTAGGGCACACCCCCACAAATTAAAGCTGGCATTGTCCCCAACGCCAACTAAACAAATAAGCATCAAAAAAAGCAAGAGGAAAGGATATAGGAGTTCCCTAAGCCTCGTCTATCTGCATGGGAACATGAATGGTCCCCTGGTCCTCTGTATGTACGGGAACCTCAGACTGGTTCTCGGTCTCCTGCTACTCAGCTGTTGGGACTAGGGCCTGGACCTGTACGGGCTGAATATCAGGAACATCGTGTGGCTGACTAGAGGAAGCCTTCGATGGATCCACCAACTGGATGATCTCCTCATCTGCACTGGGGAGCTTCCTCTTCTTCCTTGGAAGCTGCTATGTCTCTGCTACTGGTACTGCTGCTGGGCTAGATCCTCGAATAGAAAGTCTAAAGGTAGCTGGTCAGCCTTCAGTTTGTCAACATCCTCCCTCAGCGCCTTCACAGACTCCTTGGAATCCCGTGTTTTGCACAACTTCTTGTGCTCATTGGCAAGCTCCTTCAGGGCCTTGTCATGTGAATCCACCGCCTTAGCCAAGGCAGCCTGAGAATCGAGGATCATTTGCTGGTTGGCAAGAATCTCCTTGAGTGAATCCTCGATAGACTAGGGCACCTACACTAGTTGTGGTACCGACTGAGCCGCAATGGTAGAAGTCAAGGTGGACAACTTGGATGAAGCAGTCGCCATCCAGTTGTTCAAGTTATGAAGTGTCTGGCTCAGCTAGTGGGTGGTGATAGGATGGGCCTGGGAAGATGGAATCCCCGGGCTAGCTGAAGTAGAGGGACCAGCAGTAGTGGAAGGTTCGGGAGGCATGTCAGCAACTGTGGAAGTAGGCTCAGTGGAGGGCTCTACCGCAACCGGCTCTTCAGACTGGACGGTTAGGGCAGAAGCAGGCGGCTTGTAATTTTTGTCCTTGGGAATGTCTGACCCCTTCAAACTGTACCATGAGAACGGAGCCACAGGTTTGACCTTTACGTCAAAAGGTCTCTTCTCCACCTCCAGGTCCCGGAAATACATAGTGAGGGTGTTGGGAAAAGGATAGTTCCGGTCATGCTCAACCCCCACTGCAGAAATGATGCGGGACATCACATTGCCCACATTGATAGGATATCCCACCATAATAGAAGCAACAAGAACAGCCCGGGCGAGTGGGATAGTCTGATCATGGGTAGTGGGGTCGAGCCGACTACACACAAAAGTCAACCACCCTCTTGCCTCAAAGTTAAAGGTTCTCCAAAGTATTTTGGTCCCTGCTTGTAACCACTCTAGAACCATACCCGGGATTGCCAGGTATGAAGCTAACCATGGACGAACCTCCTCGCCCATTACCAACTTTTCATTGTAAAGGGACTCATCTTCATCATTGAACCCTAGGTATTCATTTATTGCCTTCCCGGTAAATACCACATTTTTGTTTCTCACTTTGTTCACCTTAGTGCCCTTCAAGATGTGGGCCACATTGCTATAGAACTCCTTGACCATATGCTCATTTGTCTTCAGACAATTATCTTTAAAGAACTCCCAACCCACCCGAGCCTGAAACTGTCTATGTACATAGGGGTGTAGGGGTAGGAGGTCTCTGTCAATGAAACTCCTCTCAAGAATTAATTTCCGTACCGGCCACCATTCCCTAAACTTGTGGAACGCCACCTGGCTGACGAATCTATCCTCCCAAACAACGGAATTCCTAGTCCGGTCAACACCCCCAACCTGCGGCAAACCACCCCCGGTAACTCCCCATATCCCTCATTACCTCTAGCACCCTCTCCAGTTATTGATGTTGTGGGGGAGGTAGAGTATTCATCCCCACTACCTGCCGCTGATCCCTCAGACGACCCAGAAGAAATGTTAATTGAAGCTCGAGCATCGGGGGAAGATGGACGAGTGTCTCTTTGTATGGCATTTTACGGATACGGGATGTAAAGAGGCACTAAATCTGAAGAGATCTCCTGGGAGGGCTCGTACTCACTCCCCGAGGTGGCAAGGGCTCTATCAGCCGCTTTGATTGCCTTTCTCATGTTCTTTATGTTTTGTCTAGCCTGGGGAGTGAGTTTTACCATCCGTTGCTTCTCTCCCGGGAGGAATTACCTCGGCCGGGTTGTTTGGCACCTTTACCTCATTGTTTGACCATTATCTTCAAGCATACACATCTAACATAGTTAGTATCAGCACAGGCAGTGAAACAAGTCTTGAAATTGAATTGCAGACAGCAGGTTAAATGTTGCAGAAATAATTGCAGAACATGGCACCGCGGCTCGCACAAACAGGAGTGTGGCTGTACTAGGGGCACCGCGGACCGCGCAAAGGCGACCGCGCTCCGCATTAGGACAAGGCCCTGGACAACATCTCTCTGATTCTTCCTACCGCGGCCCGCAACAAAGGTAGTGTGGCAGCATTGGGGCACCACGGACCGCATAAAAGCGATCGCGGTCTGCACTGATGTAAGGAATGAAACACCATTTATCTGAATCCAACCACCGCGGCCCGCACAAAGTAGCACCGCGGCCGCAGTGGGCCAGCGCGGATTGCATAAAGTGCAATGCGGACGCGCTGGCCATAGGTTCAATTTAGATCACATGGGCACCGCGGTCCGCACAAAATGGTAATGCAGACCGCGTCAGGGCACTGCAGACCGCACAAAGGTGACCACGGGCCGCGAAGAGTACTTTGAACAGGCACTAAGTCAGGGTTTACGTTTTTTGCTATTTTTGTTCAAGTTTTCCACCTAACTTGTCCATACTCATTTTACCCAGTTCACAAAGGTCTCTAAACACAAAATATCCCACCATTACACTTTCTGAGGCTAACAAATGAAATAAAAATGAGAAGAAGAATAGACTCTAGCTACTGGGCATGAAAAACAAAATGAAATTATAATATAAAACAAAGAAAGATGATGAAATGTTACCAGATTGTGATGATGAGATACAATTAATTAGCCTAAACACGAATTACTATCAGAAGAGAGAGAGTGAACAGTAGCTTTTAGGGGTCTGAGTGTTAAAATTTCGAAAAGTGTAAGTTGTGACCCTTGGGCTCTATTTATAGAAAAACTGTGGGACCCAGCCTTACCTACCAGCGCGGCCGCACAAAACCGACCGCGGACCGCGCTGGGTTTGTTCAGAATGAAGCTTGAGCAGGCAACCTCGGTCGCGGTGGCAAACTTTAGAGAGTACCACTTTTCACCATCGCCAGAGCGGACCACACAAAAGCAACCGCGGTCACACTGGCAATCTTCAGAGACTATTCAACTCTTTTTTCAAACTATTTTGCACTGCATCAACTCAATCCCTGCAACATCTCACAATCAGTTAGCTCAAAAATCAAACCTACACTACCAAGAAAACACAGAAAATAACAAAAAGAAAAAGAAATGGGTTGCCTCCCAAGTAGCACCTGATTTAACGTCGCGGCACGATGCATGTTATCAGCACATCATTTTAGATGGAGAAGTGCCACCACGTGGCTATCATCAAAATTCCCAAGATAATGCTTGACCTGATGTCAACTGACTCTGAATATTTCACCATTCTTGTTCCTTAGATCAAGAGCACCAAATGGGGTTACGAACACAACTTCAAACGGCCGACTCCACTTTGACTTGAGCTAACCCGAAAATAGATGTAACCGGGAATTGAACAAGAGAACCATATCTCCAATCTTGAACTCCTTTCCCCAAACATATTTGTCGTTAAGGTACTTCATTTTATCCTTGTACAAGGACGAGCTGGAGTAGGCATGGAATCTAAACTCATCAAGCTCATTAAGTTGTTCAACCCGCAGATTTGCCGCAACATACCATTCTAGGTTCAACTTCCTCAAAGCCCACATGGCCTTGTGCTCTAATTCCACCGGAAGATGAAAAGCTTTTTCAAACACCAACCAATACGATGACATACCAATCGGAGTTTTGTAAGCCGTCTGATAAGCCCAAAGAGCATCATCCAACTTTTTCGACCAATCGGTCCTATTAGCATTGACAGTTTTAGACAAGATACTCTTAATTTCTCTATTGGAGACTTCCACTTGGCCACTAGCTTGAGGATGATAGGGGGTCAAAACCTTATAATTGACATCGTACTTAGAAAGCAACGTGGCCTTATCAACTTCAATTCCTTGCTTCGAGATCTTGTGACCCAACACTATACCTTCTTCTACCATAAAATGGCACTTTTCCCAATTGAGAACAAGGTTGGTGTTTTCACAGCGGGCCAACGCTCTATCCAAGTTTACCAAGAACTCCTCAAAAGAATCCCCAACCACGCTGAAATCATCCATGAAGACCTCTAAAATATCCTCCACCATGTTGGTGAAAATAGCCATCATGCAACATTGGAAGGTCGCTGGAGCATTACACAATCCAAATGGCATTCTAGAGAAGGTGAATGTGCCATAAGGACATGTAAAGGTGGTATTCTCTTGGTCCTCCAGGGCAATTAGAATTAGATTGTACCCCAAGTAACCATCCAGAAAATAATAAAAAGCCCGGCCCACAAGACGATCAAGAATTTGGTCAAGGAATGTGTTACAACCCATATCCACATGTGTTAGTTCATTCCATATATTAGTTAACATAAATCCAAGAAGAAATTATCTTTGAGATGATAAGAAGTCAATCCTATTGGTCTTAAGTGATACAAGAGTGTATAAGGGTGATTAACAAGTATTAGAAGTTAAATGAATCAAGAATGTTGTAACTCGTATTTTCAGGTAATCTAGCGGTGCTTAATACACTCAAAAGTTCATTTATTAAGGTATTTTAATCATATAATATCCGTATCATAAGTCTTGAAGTCAAACGAGTTATGAAACAAAAGTCGACAAAAGTTGTCGCAACTTAGGTTCATAATTTTACTTAAACATTAGGTCAAATGTTTCTAATCTTTTCTCCTAATTTACAAGGAATTACGGGGTGATCTACCAACCAAATTAAAAATCTATGATTATAGTTTCCAACGCATTAAACCGTTCATCGATACGATCTCGGAGTAGAGAGATATTCGCATTTTCGCGAGACTGCGCCAAGCACCTCTCTATGGGGCCCACTAAGGCGGTTTAAGATATTTGGACCTATATAGGATGCCTCCAACCCGTTTTAAGTCATTTATTCTCACTATTTTCAGACCTTAGAACCCTAGGAACATCCTCTCAAGGTTCTCTCAAGATTCAAGACCCAAAAAAGGGGCAAACAACACAAATCAAGTGTCGGGAATTCCGTGGCGCTAGTAAGTCTCTTGTTCTTCTTGTTGTTGCTCATTTTTGTGTCGTTCCAGCTCGTGTGGGAGGTTGTTTTAAAGGGTTTATGTTCTTTAAATACTCCCTCATGTTCTTAATATCAATCCTAGGTGATTTCAAGCCTTCTAAAGTGATTCTAGTGCCGAAAAACACTAATTGATCGCTAGTTTCGCTTTTTTGTTGTTGTGGCAGCATTGGAGGGATATTTCATGGAAATTTAAGGTCAAATTGGAGTTGTTCTTTCTGTATAAAGGTAAGGAACCTCTTACTCTATATGTATTTAAGATTATCCAAGTTGCGGCTAAGCCATTGAAGCTAGAACTTGTGAAATATATATCGAAAGGCTTGGTAGTAATGTTATTGTTTTGTGGACTGTTTTGTGTTGTTGTTGGGCTGCGTATTTTACCACTGTTTTGTGGAGTTTTGGAGGAGGAAGGGTGTGGAGAAACACCATATATATGTAGGGTTATGGTCTGATAGTTATTCGTAACATTTCCAGGTTGTTTGACACGACTACGGTGGTCGTCGTATGTATGGAGTGATTAGGTTGTGTGTGGACTATTTTGGGAGGCTCAATATGTTTATTATTGATGTTGTTTGGGCTGTTTGGTGACTGTTTTGAATGGTGTGAGGTCATATATATAGGGGAGGTGCTGTCCGTTTCATCGTAAAATAGGTTGTGGTCGATACATAATAGTTATGACGCTTAAATGATAACGATAGTATCGTTTCTCTTATTGTAGACTAAGGAGTTTTGACAATTGCATAGCTTGAGATTGGGGCAGTATATACAAGGTATGTGAGGCTATCCCTTTCCTTCTTTTGCACAACTCCGATTGTACATAATGTAATGAACGAGCTTCCAAGATACTCTACTCTTAGAAGCTAGCAGTACTTACATTGTTTTCCCTCTTATGGAACGATTGATGTTAATGTTGCTTCTCTTATTCTTATGTTATCAATGTTGTTGGTACTTCCTGATTCTTATAAGGTTCATAGTGAAGAGTTAGTCCTAATAACGTGTACAGAGGATACCGACCTTACGTCACTCCGAAAGGTTTAAAATGTGATTCCATGAGTCGAGCATGCATTATATATATGTATCTATTTTACTCTACCGAGCCACGCTATAGTTGGCCGGGTACGGCACCTATTGTGCAACCACTGATCAGTTGGGTTTTACCGAGCTCCACGTGGCCGGGTACGATTCTACCGAGCCTTATGATGGCCGGGTACGTTTTTTTACCGAGCCTATTATGGCCGGGTACGATATGATGATGATGATGCCCACAGAGGCGAATGCTTTAAAGGTTTATGTATTTATACATATGTATCATGCATTTCATGTAAGTAGCCCTCAGAGGTACTAAGATGTTACAGGTTGTATATTCTCTATCCTTGCTTACATTACTGATCGTATTTATGGTTCCTTGCCTTACATACTCAGTACTTTATTCGTACTGACGTCCTTTTATTTGTGGACGCTGCATGTCGTGCTGCAGGTCCTGATAGACAGGCAGGTGCAGCTCCCCCACCACAGTAGACTGTCCAGTTCAGCGGTGATTGGCGAGATCCCTTCTCCGGACTTGCCTTGGTCTTGGTATGCAATTTTTGTTATAGACATTATGGGTATGTCGGGGCCCTGTTCCGGCTATGTTGCAGCACTTATGTTCCTTTAGAGGCTCATAGACAGGTGTCGACTCATGTATAGTTTGGTATGCCTTGTCGGCTAGTTTTTGTTGTATAGTCTTTCATAGTAGCGTGGTAGCTCATACCTTATATGTAGTTTCTTGATTGTCTGGTCATCCCCTGCTATGTATGTTCATGCCGTCATATTTTATTGCTGGTTGTCCATGATCTAGGTCTACCATTTATATTGATCTCGTCAGCCCTAAAAGATAATAATGAAGGTTAGATGAAATGTACGTTGGTGCTCGGCAAGTGTGGTCGGGTGCTAGTCATGGCCCTTCAGTTTGGGTCGTGACAAACTTGGTATCAGAGCAAGTCTGTCCTAGGGGTTGTCTATGAGCCGTGTCTAGTAGAGTCTTGATTATGGATGTGTAGCGCACCACATTTATAATCAGGAGGCTACATGACATCTAGGGTTGTTACCTTCTTCCTGAATCTAGATCGTGCGTAGAGTTGAGTCGTAGGTGTTCGTCTCTAATATTCACCTTATTTTTTTCCGTGATGCCTTCGACTAGGAAGCAAACGATTAGTAGTCGGCTTGATACAGCAGCGGGAGAGGGTACCAGTCAGGTGCCCCAAGTCAGAGCAGGACAAAGTGAGGCTCAGAGTGAGATGCCCTCTCATACCTCATCTACTCCATCTCCTCCAGAGGATATTAGAAGGCACCCAGCGCCTCCAGTTCCTCCGTCTGGCACTCCAGACCAGGATATGTGGAGTGCTTTGCAGTTATTGACTAGCTTGGTAGCTGCTCAGGCTCAGAGGCAGAATACAGGTGCTGCTGAGAAACCAGTTAGTACAAGAGTTCGTGATTTTATTAATTTAGACCCTCCAGTGTTTACCGGATCAGACCCCAAGGAGGACCCACAGACTTTTATTGACCAGGTTCATCGTACACTTCGGGTTATGCATGTTAGTGATACAGAGGCAGTAGAGTTGGCTTCTTATCGGCTACGGGATTTAGCGGTTCTCTGGTATGATAGTTGGGAGAGATCCAGGGGTCCGAACCCTCCTCCAGCTGTGTGGAAGGAATTTTCTGAGGCCTTTCTTCGTCACTACTTGCCAGTTGAGATACGACGAGCTAGAGCTGATAAGTTCTTGAACCTTAGACAAGGTAATATGAGTGTGCGAGAGTACAGTATGCAGTTTGATTCTTTGGCAAGGTATGCTCCCCATATGGTGGCCGAGATGAGTGATAGGGTGCATATGTTCGTGAATGGGTTGGGACCACATCTGATAAATGAGTGTACGACAGCCTCCTTGGTGGAGGGCATGGATATTTCCCGTATTCAAGCTTATGCCCAGACCCTAGAGGATCGTAAGCGCCAGCAGAGGGCAGTTAGGGAGCAGGATAGGGGCCAGCATAAGAGGGCGAGATTTGCAGGGTATTCTGATGACTTCAGAGGCCGCATCAGGCCACAGTTTTCGAGGAGTTCGGCGCCACCTGTAGCTAGTGCTCCTCCACAGTTTCAGAGGCCTCGATATGATCGATCCTATTCTGGTCCAGGTCAGAGTTCGCGGGCATCTGGCTCGCAACATCACAGGGATACTAGTCAGATGAGACCCCCAACACCACATTGTGATCAGTGCGGCAAGGCCCACTTTGGACTGTGTCGTCGAGGTTCTGATGCATGCTATTCGTGCGGGCAGCCTGGCCATATGATGCGGGATTGTCCTAATAGAGGAGGTGATGGTATGGCTCAGCCGACTGGATCTGTGTCTGGTTCTTCCTCATCAGTTCGACCTCCAGCACGGGGTTTTCAGCAGTCGACAGGTCGTGGTAGGGGTAGAGGTGCAGTGCTGAGTTCGAGTGGTGATCAAAATCGAACCTATGCTCTAGTAGGTCGACAGGATCTCGAGTCGTCTCCAGATGTTGTTACAGGTATTATATCTGTGTTTTCTTATGATGTATATGCACTGATTGATCCGGGATCTACATTATCATATGTTACACCCTTTGTGGCTAATAAGTTTGGCATTGAACCTGAATTGATAAGTAAACCCCTTGCGGTATCTACTCCGATAGGAGATTCTGTGATTGCTAGAAGGGTATATAAAGGTTGCACTGTGATGATTTGTAGTCGTCAAACCTCGGCAAATTTATTTGAGTTAGAAATGGTTGATTTTGATGTGATAATGGGAATGGACTGGTTGGCCTCATGCTATGCAAATGTTGACTGTCGTACGAAGATGGTTAGGTTCCAATTTCCGGGTGAACCCGTCATTGAATGGAAAGGGAACATTGCTACACCGAAAGGTAGGTTTATTTCCTATCTTAAGGCAAGGAAAATGATCTCAAAAGGTTACATTTATCATCTCGTTCGCGTTAGGGATGCGGAGGCGAAACCGCCTACTTTACAATCAATCCCTGTGGTCAACGAATTCCCAGATGTTTTCCCAGATGAACTCCCAGGCCTTCCTCCTGAAAGGGAGATTGAGTTTAGCATTGATGTGTTGCCTGACACTCAACCGATCTCTATTCCTCCATACAGAATGGCCCCGGCAGAGTTGCGAGAGTTGAAGGTGCAGTTGAAGGACTTGCTGGATAAGGGCTTTATTAGGCCTAGCACTTCACCTTGGGGTGCACCAGTCCTATTCGTGCGGAAGAAAGACGGGTCGTTACGGATGTGTATCGACTATCGACAGTTGAATAAGTCTACTATAAAGAACAAGTATCCACTTCCAAGAATTGATGACCTGTTTGACCAACTCCAGGGTGCCAAGTATTTCTCCAAGATTGATTTACGTTCAGGGTATCATCAGGTGAGGGTTAGGGAGAAGGATATTCCAAAGACGGCCTTCCGGACAAGATATGGGCACTTTGAGTTCTTGGTGATGTCGTTCGGGCTAACAAATGCCCCAGCAGCTTTTATGGATCTCATGAATACTATATTCAGGCCCTATCTTGATGTGTTCGTGATTGTATTCATTGATGACATTCTAGTGTATTCTCGTTCGGAGGCGGAACATGCGGGCCACTTGCGGATAGTATTACAGACGCTTCAGGATCGTAAGTTATATGCTAAGCTCTCCAAATGTGAATTCTGGCTGAACTCAGTAGCATTCCTTGGCCATGTGATATCTGATGAGGGTATTAGTGTCGACACTCAGAAGATCGATGCAGTAAAGAATTGGCCGAGACCTACAACACCATCAGAAGTCCGCAGCTTCCTAGGGCTAGCAGGATATTATAGGCGGTTTGTAGAAGGATTTTCCTCTATATCATCACCATTGACTAAGTTAACACAAAAAGCTACCAAATTCCAGTGGTCTGACACTTGTGAACGTAGTTTTCAGGAGCTGAAGAATCGATTGACATCTGCACCAGTGCTCACTCTTCCTGAAGGAACAGAAGGTTATGTGGTATATTGTGATGCCTCAGGTATAGGTTTGGGGTGCGTATTGATGCAGCGTGGGAATGTGATTGCTTATGCATCAAGACAATTGAAGAAGCATGAAAAGAATTATCCAACCCATGATTTGGAATTGGCTGCAGTAATATATGCTTTGAAGATATGGCGGCACTACTTATACGGCGTCCATGTTGACATCTACACAGATCACAAGAGTTTACAATACATCTTCAAGCAGAAAGAGTTGAATTTGAGGCAGCGTAGGTGGCTTGAATTATTGAAAGACTACGACGTCGAGATATTGTATCATCCCGGTAAAGCCAATGTTGTGGCAGACGCTCTCAGCCGTAAATCAATGGGAAGCTTAGTACATATTGAGGCAGGTAGATGGGGGTTGATTAAAGAGCTTCATCAGCTAGCCAATATGAGAATCAGATTGTTAGACTCTGATGACGGAGGTGTTACTGTACAGAATACATCAGAATCATCTTTGGTAGCCGAGGTAAAAGCACGACAATATGAAGATCCTATCTTAGTACGATTAAGAGAAAGCATTCAACAGTGTAAAAGTATGGCTTTTGGGATCGGAAAAGACGGGGCACTGAGATACCAGAGCCGATTGTGTGTGCCTAATGTGGCAGGGTTGCGAGAGAAGATTATGAATGAGATTCATCAATCCCGATATTCCATCCATCCCGGCTCGACAAAGATGTATCATGATGTCAAGGAGCAGTATTGGTGGGATAATATGAAGAAGTCTATTGCAGAATTTGTAGCCCAGTGTCCCAATTGTCAACAAGTAAAGATAGAACATCAGAAACCCGGTGGATTGCTTCAAAATATAGAGATTCCGACCTGGAAGTGGGAGGTGATTAATATGGACTTCATTATTGGATTACCTCGCTCTTATCATAAGTTTGACTCCATCTGGGTGATAATTGATCGACTTACAAAATGTGCCCATTTTCTGCCAGTGAAGACAACTTACACGGCTGAAGATTATGCGAAGTTGTATATCAAGGAGATTGTTAGGCTTCATGGTGTGCCCGTATCTATTATATCAGACCGAGGAGCTCAATTTACGGCTAACTTTTGGAGGTCTTTCCAGAAGGGTTTAGGCACACAAGTAAATCTCAGCACTGCATTTCATCCGCAGACTAACGGACAGGCTGAACATACCATTCAGACACTGGAAGATATGCTACGAGCATGTGTTCTAGATTTTAAGGGGAATTGGGATGATCATCTTCCACTCATAGAATTCGCCTATAACAATAGCTACCATTCCAGTATTAAAATGGCCCCATACGAGGCACTATACGGGAGGAGATGTAGATCACCAGTTGGATGGTTCGAAGTCGGTGAAACAGAATTATATGGGCCAGATTTGATTCACCAAGCTATTGAGAAGGTGAAAGTGATACAGGAGCGATTGAGGACGGCACAAAGCAGGCAAAAATCTTATTCTGATGTCCGACGTCGTGATCTAGAGTTTGAGGTTGGTGATTGGGTTTTCCTGAGGATCTCACCAATGAAGGGTATTATGCGTTTTGGGAAGAAAGGTAAGCTGAGTCCAAGGTATATCGGGCCGTATAAAATTCTTCGACGAATTGGACAGGTTGCTTATGAGTTAGAATTGCCATCCGAATTGGAATTTGTCCACCCGGTATTCCATGTATCTATGTTGAGAAAATGTATTGGAGACCCTTCTCGAGTCGTCCCTATCAAAGATGTACAAGTTACAGAGGACCTATCATATGAAGAAGTGCCAGTGGCGATATTAGATCGGCAAGTCCGCAAGCTGAGAACAAAAGATGTAGCTTCCGTCAAAGTATTGTGGAGGAACAAAAATATGGAAGAAATGACATGGGAAGCAGAAGAGGAGATGAAGTCTAAATACCCTTACTTATTCCAGAATGAAGATAACAAGGATGCTGGTGGAAGACAGGATACATTGGAAGGTGAAACGGCTCTATGAGGTAAGCAATAATTTGAGAATACTCCTCCTTAATACAAAATGGTGATATGTAGATAATGTAAATACGCATAATGCTTTGTGTAGCCTTGTGAAGCCATATGTTGGGCTTAATTACTTGCAAGTTTTGCTAGTGACCATTTTATAGGGGAAAATTGATCGGAAATTTCCATTGGAATCCACGATGATTTAAACTCCCCATAAACCCTTACATTCGAGGACGAATGTTCCTAAGGGGGGGAGGGTGTTACAACCCATATCCACATGTGTTAGTTCATGCCATATATTAGTTAACATAAATCCAAGAAGGAATTATCTTTGAGATGATAAGAAGTCAATCCTATTGGTCTTAAGTGATACAAGAGTGTATAAGGGTGATTAACAAGTATTAGAAGTTAAATGAATCAAGGATGTTGTAACTCGTATTTTCAAGTAATCTAGCGGTGCTTAATACACTCAAGAGTTCATTTATTAAGTTATTTTAATTATATAATATCCGTATCATAAGTCTTGAAGTCAAACGAGTTATGAAACAAAAGTCGACAAAAGTTGTCGCAACTTAGGTTCATAATTTTACTTAAACATTAAGTCAAATGTTTCTAATCTTTTCTCCTAATTTACAAGGAATTACGGGGTGATATACCAACCAAATTAAATATCTATGAGTCTAGTTTCCAACGCATTAAACCATTCATCGATACGATCTCGGAGTAGAGAGATATTCGCGTTTTCGCGAGACTGCGCCAAGCACCTCTCTATGGGGCCCACTAAGGCGGTTTAAGATATTTGGACCTATATAGGATGCCTCCAACCCGTTTTAAGTCATTTCTTCTCACTATTTTCAGACCTTAGAACCCTAGGAACATCCTCTCAAGGTTCTCTCAAGATTCAAGACCCAAAAAAGGGGCAAACAACACAAATCAAGTGTCGGGAATTCCGTGGCGCTAGTAAGTCTCTTGTTCTTCTTGTTGTTGCTCATTTTTGTGTCGTTCCAGCTCGTGTGGGAGGTTGTTTTAAAGGGTTTATGTTCTGTAAATACTCCCTCATGTTCTTAATATCAATCCTAGGTGATTTCAAGCCTTCTAAAGTGATTCTAGTGCCGAAAAACACTAATTGATCGCTAGTTTCGCTTTTTTGTTGTTGTGGCAGCATTGGAGGGATATTTCATGGAAATTTAAGGTCAAATTGGAGTTGTTCTTTCTGTATAAAGGTAAGGAACCTCTTACTCTATATGTATTTAAGATTATCCAAGTTGCGGCTAAGCCATTGAAGCTAGAACTTGTGAAATATATATCGAAAGGCTTGGTAGTAATGTTATTGTTTTGTGGACTGTTTTGCGTTGCTGTTGGGCTGCGTATTTTACCACTGTTTTGTGGAGTTTTGGAGGAGTAAGGGTGTGGAGAAACACCATATATATGTAGGGTTATGGGCTGATAGTTATTCGTAATATTTCCAGGTTGTTTGACACGACTACGGTGGTCGTCGTATGTATGGAGTGATTAGGCTGTGTGTGGACTATTTTGGGAGGCTCAATATGTTTATTATTGATGTTGTTTGGGATGTTTGGTGACTGTTTTGAATGGTGTGAGGTCATATATATAGGGGAGGTGTTGTCTGTTTCATCGTAAAATAGGTTGTGGTCGATACATAATAGTTATGACGCTTAAATGATAACGATAGTATCGTTTCTCTTATTGTAGACTAAGGAGTTTTGACAATTGCATAGCTTGAGATTGGGGCAGTATATACAAGGTATGTGAGGCTATCCCTTTCCTTCTTTTGCACAACTCCGATTGTACATAATGTAATGAACGAGCTTCCAAGATACTCTACTCTTAGAAGCTAGCAGTACTTACATTGTTTTCCCTCTTATGGAACGATTGATGTTAATGTTGCTTCTCTTATTCTTATGTTATCAATGTTGTTGGTACTTCCTGATTCTTATAAGGTTCATAGTGAAGAGTTAGTCCTAATAACGTGTACAGAGGATACCGACCTTACGTCACTCCGAAAGGTTTAGAATGTGATTCCATGAGTCGAGCATGCATTATATATATGTATCTATTTTACTCTACCGAGCCACGCTATAGTTGGCCGGGTACGGCACCTATTGTGCAACCACTGATCAGTTGGGTTTTACCGAGCTCCACGTGGCCGGGTACGATTCTACCGAGCCTTATGATGGTCGGGTACGTTTTTTTTACCGAGCCTATTATGGCCGAGTACGATATGATGATTGTCGCACCTCCTTTTTCCCGCGCCCGCGGGGCGCGTGGGGAGTTTTCTCCAATTAAAGGACAGTCGAAACGGGATTTGTTTATTTGTTTCAGAGTCGCCACCTGGGAATTTTGAGGCGTCCCAAGTCACCAATTATAATCCCTGAATCGAGGAGAATATGACTCTGTTTATTTTTCTGCGAACCAAAAATCCTGAGTAAGGAATTCTGTTAATCCGGAAGAAGGTGTTAGGCATTTCCGAATTCCGTGGTTCTAGCACGGTCGCTTAACTGTTTTTATTATTGGCTTAATCATCTTGATTTTATTAAATATATTGATGTTATCTGATTTTACTACCGCTTATACTTATCGTGATTAAGGACCCTTCTTCGAATCGAATTACGCGTACGTATATTCGTGTTACAAATTTAAAAATGCGGAATTGTGTCACGCGTACGTGTACACAATAATTTTTGATGATATTTTAAGCAATCATTTTTCCGAGATTGTGTTGAATCAAGAATATTTATTTTTCTTGAATATTGAACCGTACATCTCGGGTTTTTATGAAATTGATTTAATGCTTTTAGAAAAATCCTTTTATTAAATAATCATTCGAAATTGCGTGTACGCATAATTCGAAATTTTGTTTTTAAAGTATAATCAGGGTACGCGAACGTATCCCTAATTGCGCAACATATTTGTAATGATATTATGGAATTTTCAAAAAATGTTTGTTATAGCACGAGAAACCTCGTTTTAAGATGTTCTTTAAAATTTTTTTTTTTCTGGAAAATAATCCACAATTTATTAAATATCGACCATTGATTATAATTTCCGAATATAAATCATATTCATTCCAATTATTCAAATTCAAAAGACAGAACAAAAATATGATTAATACTAACTTTAAAACAAATGTGACATATATAAATATGCCAAAGAATAAATTGCATATGAAACCGAAAATAAATAATTCATAAAGGAAGGAACTATTTTCCGAGAATTTTCGTGATTACTTAATGCAAATTCTATTTTTAATTACCATTGATTTAAGAAGTTGTCATTTGTGTATATACAACTCAACTTATTCTCACATGCTCGTTTTAATCTTAATAGACCTAATTATTTGGTCACTTTGTTTTATGAAAGTAGATAAGCATCGAATTTGTAGAAAGGGAATTATTATGCAAGTTAATTTAACAAAGTTACATTACATGCAACCCGACTATTTGGCGTAAGCATTCATAACGTTCTGTCATCATGACGAGCTATACCAACTTACTTTACTCATATGATTATACCTGTCATCATACCATATAATAACTTATACCAATCTAAACAAAATCATACTCATTACAAAATATTCTACTAATGTAACTTCTTTATCTTTGCATTTAGCTAATAGTATTAAGGGATGCAATCAATGGTCCATTTTTATGCCTTACTCCCTGTCTTGACAATTTATTAAACTAATGAGATAATGAACTAATATTATTACAAACCTTTATACAAACTTTTAAAATAAGACAAATAGCCCATAGCTATCAAATTGAATGTACTACTAATTAACTAACATGAAACAAAAAATGAACTTTAAATTGATGAACTTGGACAAATAAAAATAGACTTTCAGTTCAAGCTTTATCGACAAGTCATGTTGAATCTCTTTTCAACTTAAAATTTAAAAGACATATACCTGAAAATGGAGGTAGAAGAAGTAAGTTTCAGCAGTTACAGCAGTAACAAATTCAG
This sequence comes from Nicotiana sylvestris, assembly GCF_000393655.2. Taxonomy (NCBI): domain Eukaryota; kingdom Viridiplantae; phylum Streptophyta; class Magnoliopsida; order Solanales; family Solanaceae; genus Nicotiana; species Nicotiana sylvestris. The sequence goes on from NC_091059.1 coordinate 41,053,946, forward strand.
TAGAATATACTGATAACACAGTAAATCTTATCAAGAATAGGATTCGAAGAGCCCAGATGCACAGTAAGATACTTTGAAAGACACTTCAGATTTTAACTGAACAGTGGAATCACACAAAATTGAACATATTCAACACAAGAACAATATTTCAGATTTCAGCCTTTCTTCAGTTACAAATTCAGTTTGTTTCTGATTTTCTGTTTCTGCTGCTGTATCTGTGTGTGAGTGTATGTGTGAGTGTGCTATTTTCTGTTTCCTTTCTTTAAAATCTCAGCCCTCAAAATCTCTTAAAGATTCTCTCTTAAAAATTCTCTCTGCCTTTCTTTTCTTTATTAAAATCTTCCCTCTGAAAATTTCTGCCATTAGAAATTCTCTTCTGAAAATTCTGTTTTTCTTCAGAATTCTGTTTTTTCTCTCTTAAAATTCTCTCTTTCTCACTCAAAAATTCTCTGTTTTTTTCTCACTCAAAAATTCTGTCCCCTCTCTGTCTGTCCAGCTCCTGTATTTATACAGGGCTGGTCCTAGGCAATTTAAGTGCTTCTTGGACCCCCTTCTTCTTTTTAAAAACAGAAAAATCCCATTATGTAAAACCTTTTCCCTGATTTTCAGCAGCCCATTATCCCTTGTTCCCCATTAGTATTATTAACTAATAGCAACTATCATTACATTATAATATACTAGTACTAACACCCTGTTCTTACTGTTTCATTCCCATAAGTGCCCCTGAAATCCTAATGTTATTACTGAAAAATCAGAACCTTCAGCAAAACATATTCTAAAATCTGTACAGACTCAGTTATCTTTCTGATTTACAGCTATAACCAATCCTATAATTTTGAAACAGTATATTACATCTCTAATGGCTGATTGACAAAAACTGAATTAAAACAGGGAATTATCAACTGAATAAAAACAAACTTAACATTATACAGAACATGCAGGATTCTATTAACTGGAATTCAAAACTGAATTAAAAGCAAACAAATATAGGAGCATTGTCAATATACTGACAATGTCTCGTTTAGAAAACAACAATACAGCATACATTTGAATTCACTAATTCATAAACAAACATGATTTAATTGACGAATACTAATCAATTGACTATTTACAACATTTGTCAATAGTTAGTCCAAACAATAGAAACAGACTGTTTCAGTCAACATTTTCAGAAATGAAAAATTCGTAATATAACTAATTGACGAACTTAATCGAGTCGATTATACACATTGTAAACAATCACAATCAATAGAAACAATTCACATTCTGATCAAGTAGATAGGGTAGGAGACAGAAATGACAGAATTGATCAAAACAAATATGAAAAATTAAAAAGCTATTAAAACAGACAACAATACACGTAGAATACACAAAAGAAATAGAAAAATACCTCTGAATCTTCAAATTTATTCAGACACAGACTCAACTTGGATTCAGACATTTTTGAGGTTGAACAGACTTTATTCGAAGTATTCTCAGTTGAGAATACCTCGATTAAAGTCTCTTAGACCTCAATCCTTCACTCGAATCGGAAAAAATCCAAGATTGGAAAATTCTTAGGGTTCCAGATTTTGGATCTTAAATCCGAACACTTCTAGGCAGATTCGAAGCAAACCAACGGTATTCTAGGCACGAGGGAGGTATAGGGGTCATTTGGTGTTAATTTGGAAGGAATCTGAGTAGGGTTAGGTTTCACTCGAATCTTCAAGTTAAGATTCGAGCAGTTCTATGAAGATTCGAACCATGCTACTAACAAATCCGTGATGAGGATGGACAGGGGAAGCTCTGGTGTTATTTTGGAAGTCATCAGAGACAGTTGGTTCTTCAGGCCAAACTTCGATCGAAGATTCGAGACATTGGGGCCTGATTCGAGGTATATGTGTTATGGATTTGGAATGGGGAGGTTGAGAGGAGTCGAGGGTGTTAAGGTGGGGTGGTTTGGACTACCGGAACCGCCGTGAGGCGATTTCCGGTAGGCGGTGCACGGTGGTGGAAGGTGAAGTTCATTTGGTCTCTTGAAGGAGACGATGAACAGGGCCGAAGGGTGGGGTGTTTGGTCTGGGGGGCTGGGGTGTGGATTGGATTTATATACGAGTGGGGTGGATTGATCTCATCCGTTGGATCAATTAAGATTTACGGTTGAGATCAATTCACTTAACCAAACGTCGTCGTTTGGTTAAAGGTTGGGGTCAGGCTGGATCGGGTTAAAGGGTCGGGTTACGGGTTACGGGTAAGGGTAGTGTATCTCAACCGTTGGATGAATTGAATCCGACGGCCCTTGATGAAGGGTGATGAAACGTCGTCGTTTTGATTTGTTTGAATTGGACCGGACATGGGGCTGTTGGGATTGGGCTGTGAAGGGGATTAATTGATTTGGGCCTGGATTTTAATCCAGGTCCAATCTTTTACTAGTATGTTTTCTTTATTTTATTTTTTAATTAATTCATTTTCTAATTTAAAAATTATAAAACCATTTTAACTTCACAAAAATATATTAATTACTCTATAACAATTATTTAACACATAGGCAAAAACATCAATTACATAGTGAAACATTTAAAATAGAACCAATGCGTATTTTTTGCGATTTTATTTAAATTATCTCTTAAATGCATCCTATATGCATGCAATATGTGTTTTGATTTATTTTGACAAAAATAAACATTTACGGACATAACACAAACATTTAACACCACGCCAAATTCAAAAATTACACAGTACAAGAAATTTATTTTGATTTATTTTGGAGTAATTTTTCGTAAGGCAAAAATCACGTGCTCACAGCTGCCCCTCTTTGTGCGGAAACTCGAAGAGTTTTCGTACAAAGATAAAGTGAGCGGACACGAGCGATTTTTGCCCGTTCGAATACTCCGTGGGAAGCATTTTTAGAAAGATTTGACCGAACCTCTGCTTCAAAGGTTTCCTACATATCCTTGGCTATAAAGGAATCAGGTCAGTGTAGTTCGGGAATTTTTGGGTAGCTGGGACTACCGTGGGACTGTGATGTTACTGCTGCTTCATGCTGTTTTTACTGCTTGCTGACCTCCTTATTACACCTTACTTTAAAGGAAATACAAAATTAAACTAGACTATGGTACATGAATTATAAAATCTTATCTAGATCATGCCCTTGCGTTTCTTGTTTTCTTGATATCTTGGTGAATCTTGGGCATTTGGCTTATTCCGTATTCCTCTTGGAACTCTTGTTGTTTCTTGCTGGGGATTCTGTTGGGTTCCTCTGCTTTATCGATTCTAAGTGTGCTCCTTTCTCACGTGAGTGGGCTTTTGGTTTCAACACTTCAATTGCATTCCTTCGTTCTTCAGGTGGGTGCCTCGACTGCTTTTCTTTCTTCCTTCATCCTCGTTCTCCAGGTGGATGCCTGACTTCTTCTTTTCTCATCCTCATTCTCCAGGTGGACGCCTGACTTCTTTAATTTTTATCCTCATTCTCCAGGTGGACGCCTGATTTCTTCAATTCTTTGTCCTCATTCTCCAGGTGGACGCCTGACTTCTTCTTTTCTCATCCTCATTCTCCAGGTGGATGCCTGACTTCTTCTTTTCTCATCCTCATTCTCCAGGTGGACGCCTGACTTCTTCTTTTCTCATCCTCATTCTCCAGGTGGACGCCTGACTTCTTTTAATTTTCATCCTCATTCTCCAGGTGGACGCCTGATTTCTTCTTTTTCTTTATCCTCATTCTCCAGGTGGACGCCTGATTTCTTCTTTTCTTTGTCCTCATTCTCCAGGTGGACGCCTGACTTCTTCAATTCTTCATCCTCGTTCTCCAGGTGGACGCCTGATTTCTTCAATTCTTTGTCCTCATTCTCCAGGTGGACGCCTGACTTCTTCTTTTCTCATCCTCATTTTCCAGGTGGATGCCTGATTTCTTTAATTCTTTGTCCTCATTCTCCAGGTGGACGCCTGACTTCTTCTTTTCTCATCCTCATTCTCCAGGTGGACGCCTGATTTCTTTAATTCTTTGTCCTCATTCTCCAGGTGGACGCCTGACTTCTTCTTTTCTCATCCTCATTCTCCAGGTGGACGCCTGACTTCTTCTTTTCTCATCCTCATTCTCCAGGTGGACGCCTGATTTCTTCTTTTCTTTGTCCTCATTCTCCAGGTGGACGCCTGACTTCTTCTTCTTTACCAGGTATTTCCAGACACAAATATTGTATTTGCCCCTGTTTTAAATCAAAGAAAACTTCGTTAGTTTAAAGCAGGGTGGCTGGTTGTGGTATTCTTGCCGATGGTGATGTTTCTCTTCGTCTTTCTTTATTGCCTTGGAATGATTGAAAAGACTGTTTTGTCTTTGTAATTGATCCTTGACTATAGGATTTCCCTCTGTGTGTTTTCCTTCAAAATCTTTCAACTGTAATCATGTGCTTCTTTTGACTTTGCTGATCCTCTTTTGATTTCATCTTTCTTACACCCGTACTTTTATCTCCCACCTTTCGTGGCTGTATTTTGTAACCTTGAATCTTGGTAGTATACCTTGACATTCTTTCTTATTTGTTTAGAATAAAATTTATCTCAAAGCTTGGAGAAAGTAAGATTATTAGTAGCGAAATACGCTGATTTCGACAATTATAGAATGAAAAGAAAAATCCAATTTTTGGATGACTGTTGGAAAAGGAATAAAAGACTTATCTGATTGGAATTACTGGCACCAATGATCAGGGTATGCATTTCGGATTAATCAACCCAGTCTTTTAATCAATCTCCTTTCAATTGTCTCAAGGAGTTTTCATTGATCAATATTCCTCATTTTTCACTTCTCCACTTCCCTTTCGCCTTATGGTGCCTGCGAAGGTTTTCACCAATAAGACTCTCTCATTTTACTTTTCTCTCAACTTCCGTTGCCTTATGGTGCCCGTGTGGGTTTTCACCTATAAGACTCTCTCATTTTTACTTTCTTTCCTTGTTTGTACCACTTCATTTGCTTGCATCAGCATTTTTCTAAGATTGATCGAAAGGTCTTTTTGGTATAAGGTTAGGAATGGAAAAGGTATTAAAAGCTAAATAGCTGTGGTATGGGTTTAAAATTACAACTCTTGGAATCTTTTCTTATTTCCAATACAATTCCTGCCCCAGTCTCTTGATTGGGGTCTCTTGATATTTCTTTTCCGTGCACATTGTGCATGTTGTGCACCCTATGACCGAGCCGTGAGGCGCCTACGTATCCTTCTTTGAGGAATCAGGTCAAACGTAGTTCACTCCATAATAGTGAAGATTTTGATCTTTTTTTTTTTTTTTTTATTATTTTTTTTTATTTTATTGATTCCAAGAGAGGTTAGGAAAGAAACAAGTATGGCTCAAAGGGGAAGCAAATGGTATAGTGTTTGGACAGCAGAATAAATTGCCTTTGTCATTTCAATCTTTGAAATAGTGCTAAATACAAACATTCAAAAGTTATGCATAATATCTCTTTACCGCGTCAGAATTGATCGCCATATCTATGCATTTGCCTTCAATATCTGTTAAACATAGTGCACCATTCGATAATACTCTGGTCACAATGAATGGTCCTTGCCAATTCGGAGCAAATTTGCCTTTTGCTTCAACCTGATGTGGAAGAATGCGTTTCAGCACATGCTGACCTACTTCGAACTTCCGGGGACGCACCTTTTTGTTGTATGCTCTTTCTATTCTTCTTTGATATAATTGACCATGGCATACTGCGGTCAATCGTTTTTCATCAATCAAATTTAACTGTTCTAGACGGGTTTTGACCCATTCATCATCATCAATCTTTGCTTCGGCAATGATCCGAAGGGAAGGAATCTCAATTTCTGCAGGAATTACTGCTTCGGTGCCGTATACCAACAAATAAGGAGTTGCTCCTACTGAAGTGCGAACAGTAGTGCGGTATCCCAATAATGCAAAGGGTAATTTTTCATGCCATTGTTTTGAACCTTCTACCATTTTCCGCAGTATCTTCTTTATGTTTTTGTTGGCTGCTTCTACTGCTCCATTCGCCTTGGGCCGATATGGGGTAGAGTTACGATGTGTAATCTTAAACTGTTGGCATACTTCTTTCATTAAGTTGCTGTTAAGATTAGCACCATTATCTGTGATGATCACCTTCGGGATTCCGAATCGACATATGATATTTGAGTGGACAAAATCGACCACAGCTTTCTTGGTCACTGATTTGAATGTCTTGGCCTCAACCCATTTGGTAAAATAATCAATAGCTACCAGAATGAATCTGTGTCCATTGGATGCTGCCGGTTCAATTGGTCCAATCACATCCATGCCCCAAGCAACGAAAGGCCATGGTGCCGACATTGTGTGCAACTCGGATGGTGGAGAATGAATCAAATCTCCGTGTATTTGGCATTGATGACACTTGCGCACAAAATTGATACAATCTCTCTCCATGGTAAGCCAATAGTAACCAGCTCGGAGGATTTTCTTTGCCAACACATATCCACTCATGTGGGGTCCGCAAACTCCTGAATGTACTTCAGACATGACAGTTGTAGCTTGTCTGGCATCTATGCATCTTAATAATCCGAGATCTGGTGTTCTTTTATACAAAACTCCTCCGCTTAAGAAGAATCCATTTGCTAATCGCCTGATGGTCCTCTTTTGATCTCCTGTGGCTTGTGCGGGATATATGCCCATCCTGATATATTCCTTGATGTCGTGGAACCATGGTTCTCCATCAAATTCTTCTTCAACCATATTGCAATAAGCGTGCTGATTGTGGATTTGAATATGTATTGGATCCACATAAGCTTTGTCTGGATGGTGCAACATTGATGCTAGGGTAGCCAATGCATCGGCAACTTCATTATGGATTCTTGGAATATGTTGGAATTCCACTGATTGAAACCGCTGACAAAGATCATGTAGACATTGTCGGTATGGTATGAGCTTCAAATCTCGGGTTTCCCATTCTCCTTGAATTTGATGTACCAAAAGATCCGAATCTCCCATGACTAAGATTTCTCGGATACCCATGTCTGCAGCTAGCCTTAACCCCAAAATGCAAGCTTCATATTCAGCCATATTATTGGTGCAATAAAATCGTAGTTGAGCCGTAACAGGATAGTGATGCCCTGTTTCAGAAATGATTACAGCTCCTATTCCGACTCCTTTCATGTTGGCGGCTCCATCAAAGAAAAGTTTCCAGCCAGGTTTTTCGATTTGTTCCACCTCGTCGATATGCATTGTTTCTTCATCAGGAAAATAAGTCTTCAACGGCTCATATTCCTCATCGACCGGGTTTTCGGCTAAATGATCGGCCAGTGCTTGAGCCTTCATTGCAGTCCGAGTCACATAGACGATGTCGAATTCCGTGAGCAATATCTGCCACTTTGCAAGTCTTCCCGTTGGCATAGGCTTTTGAAAAATGTATTTCAAGGGATCCAAACGAGAAATGAGGTAAGTAGTGTAGGATGACAAATAGTGTTTCAATTTTTGAGCTACCCATGTTAGGGCGCAACATGTCTTTTCCAGATGAGTATACTTAACCTCATAAGCTGTGAACTTCTTGCTAAGGTAGTAGATGGCCTGTTCTTTTCTGCCAGTGAGGTCATGCTGCCCCAATACACAACCAAATGAATTTTCCAAAACCGTCAAGTAAAGAATCAAAGGTCTTCCTGGCTCTGGCGGGACCAACACGGGTGGGTTTGATAAGTACCCTTTTATTTTATCGAACGCTTCCTGACACTCATCGGTCCATTTGATTGCAGCATCCTTTTTTAACAATTTGAAAATTGGCTCGCAGGTTGTTGTGAGCTGAGCAATAAACCTACTGATATAATTTAACCTTCCCAACAAACTCATTACTTCAGTTTTGTTTCTTGGGGGTGGCAGTTCTTGGATGGCTTTGATCTTTGATGGGTCTAGCTCGATGCCTCGTCGACTGACTATGAATCCCAGCAATTTTCCAGATGGAACTCCGAATGCGCACTTGGCAGGGTTAAGCTTGAGGTTGTACCTGCGAAGTCTTAAGAAGAACTTCCTCAAATCCCCAACGTGGTTGGTCTGATGCTTTGATTTTATGATTACATCATCCACGTATACCTCAATTTCCTTGTGTATCATATCATGAAACACTGTGGTCATTGCTCTCATATAGGTTGCTCCGGCGTTCTTCAAACCGAATGGCATTACCCTGTAGCAATAAGTTCCCCATGGTGTGATGAATGCCGTCTTTTCTGCATCTTCTTCATCCATTAGAATTTGATGATATCCGGCATAACAGTCCACGAAAGATCCTATATCATGCTTGGCACAATTGTCGATCAAGATATGGATATTGGGTAATGGGAAATTATCCTTTGGACTTGCTTTGTTGAGATTGCGATAGTCGACGCATACTCTAATTTTGCCGTCTTTCTTTGGCACAGGAACGATATTAGCTAACCAAACAGGATATCGAGTGACTCGAATGACCTTTGCTTCCAATTGTTTGGTGATTTCTTCTTTAATTCTCACACTCATATCAGGCTTGAATTTTCTCAACCTCTGCTTGACAGGAGGCACTGTTGGATCGGTGGGCAATTTGTGGACCACTAAATCAGTGCTCAAGCCCGGCATGTCGTCATACGACCATGCAAAAATATCTTTGAATTCTATGAGTGCTTTAATTAACTCCTCTCGGATTTTTGGCTCGAGATGGACACTTATTTTAGTTTCTCGGACATTACTCGTGTCCCCTATATTGACATCCTCGGTATCATTCAAGTTAGGTTTGATTTTTTCCTCAAAGTGAATTAACTCTTTACTAATCTCTTCAAAAACCTCATCTTCATCATATTCTGATTCATAATCACAATATGTTTCTTGAATTAATATTTCGGAATCAGATTGATTTTTAAGACTGGGCTGAAGATTCCTCATGCATGCCATATCACTAGAGCCAGCATAAAAAGAACTGTACAAAAAAGAAGAAAAAGAAAAGAAAGCTATTAGGAATGATAATAAAAAGGAAACTGCTTTTTATTGGATAATGAAAAATAACAAGGTTTTGCATGCTTCAAACCAACTGTAAGATAAATTTTGGGATTACAACCTTGAAATATCCCAAACAAACTGAAAAAAATCAAAATAAACTACCAAGACTCCTTTCGAATTGGGAGAGGAGTGGCTTTCCAATTATTGAGCTTTGTTTTTGGTCCAACGAATTGAACTTCTGCGTTGCTACACCCTTCTCCGTCTTCCAGCATATTTACATCACTAAACAATTTCTCGAACCTTTCAATTAATTCCTCCTCAGGATTGACCTGGGATTTAGGAATTGTTGTTATCGGGCGATTTTTAGCACCGGTCTTGACAAAAGACTTCAACAGCTGTGGTACTGGTTTTGGAAGAACCCATGCTTGGTGTTTCAACTTCCTGGCTCTCATCACGTCATTGGCGGTCGGTGTGAATCCTAAACCGAATGTTCCCCAGTTCTCGGGGAGAGATACTGGTTGTACAATTCCTTGCAAAGATAAGCCCAGGCCTTTGCCGGGTATAAAGCCATTTTTCAGCATTTCATAAGCTACCATGACTGATGTAGAGGATACCTTTGGATTCGTAAGGTATTTTCCTTCTGGAACTTTCTCTACCGACACTGTGTCTGACACTTGGTATACCCATGGTCCTTGGTCAATTTCTGCTCCCTCGACTGGTACAATGGTGCTGTTGTGAGCATTTAAATTTTCTTCTCCATGCACGACTATTTCTTGATGGTCCCATTCAAACTTGACAACCTGATGTAATGTTGACGGGACTGCTTTAGCAGCATGGATCCATGGTCGACCCAACAACAAGTTGTAAGAAACAGTCATGTCCAAAACTTGGAATTCCATTGTGAATTCAACTGGCCCTATAGTTAGTTCCAACACTATGTCGCCAAATGAATCTCTACTTCCACCGTCAAATCCTCGTACGCAGATACTGTTCTTTTGAATCCTCTCCTCTTTAATTTTTAATTTGTTTAAAGTGGAGAGAGGGCATATGTTTGCACTGGACCCATTGTCGACCAATACTCGGGTTACTACGGAGTTTTCACATTTCACGGTGAGGTAAAGAGCTCTGTTGTGCTCGGTACCTTCCACAGGTAATTCATCATCAGCAAATGTAATCCTGTTCGTCTCAAAGATTCTGTTGGCTATTTTGCCCAAATGATTTACAGAGATCTTTTCAGGAACATGAGCTTCATTCAGGATTTTCATCAATGCCAGACGGTGTTCCTCTGAATGGATCAGTAATGACAACAATGAAATTTGAGCGGGGGTCTTCTTTAATTGATCCACAACAGAATAATCATGGAGCTTCATTTTTCTTAAAAACTCCTCCGCCTCTTCTTCCGTCACAGCTTTCTTCGTGGGCATTGGATTGTTTTTAGTTTTTCTCAGCTCTTCGGGAGTAAAACATCTTCCCGAACGAGTCAAGCCTTGTACCTCACACACTTCTTCCTTGATTTCTTTGCCTTTGTACATTACGGTCACCCGTTCATAGTTCCATGGGATGGCTTTGTTGTTGATGATTGGCAGCTGAATTACAGGTGCAATAATAACTCGATCTGTACGTGCTCCTTCCACAATTACGACGGGTTTGTTAGCAACCCCTGGTACTATCACCTTTGTCCTCTCTTGTTTTGCGGCAACTTTGTTCGATGATCCCTCATCGACTATCATAGACGGTTCACCACCATTCTTGTTATGCTTAGATACCGGCTTCTCCTCCATTAACTGCTTATCTGGCTTGGTTTCATGAGACTTGATCATCATGACAGTTTGTGACGGCTTCTTTGTCTCCCCATCAGCTTGTATGATTTCTATCATATTAGCCTCTTGATGGGCTGGCATTGGATTTCTATTGATATTTGGAGCTTCGGGGGTTTGAACCTCGATTTTATTAGTGTCAATCAGCTCTTGTATTGCATTTTTCAAATGCCAACATTTCTCTGTATCATGGCCTGGTGTACCGGAGCAATATTCACAGCTAATGGTGTAATCCAGATTCTTTGGTGGAGGATTGGGTAGCTTGGATTGTATTGGTCTCAACATGTCTAACTGTCTCAGCCTGTGGAACAGACTAGTGTAAGACTCTCCCAATGGAGTGTAAGTTTTCTTTTTCTGTTCCCTTTCTCCCCTGAATGCTGGTCTAGGCTTGAAACCTGGTCCGGGATAAGCTCGGGGGTAGGTATTTGGTGTGACAGGAGCACGCCAATTGGTGTGAACAGGTGGATGATTGTATGCTTGAGCGTGGTTAATGGCGAAATGAGGCTCTGAAGGGTGATAGTAATGTTGGGATGAATCATGGTGGTAAGCTGATTGGCGAGGTCGTTGCTGATTATAGTAAAGCGGTGAACCCCTGGGTCCCGGCCAAATTCCTGAATCAACTACGGTTGCTTCCTCCCTCTTCTTTCTTCCGATTCCTCCTACCCCGCCTTGAATAGCTTGAGTAGTTGCCTTAATTGCTGAATAGCTCATGATTTTGTTTGTCTTGAGGCCTTCTTCTACCATACCTCCCATCTTCACTACCTCGTTGAATGATTTTCCAACCGCTGAAACCAAGTGGGCGTAGTAAGTTGGTTCCAAGGCTTGGAGGAAGTAGTCTACCATTTCGCTCTCCTTCATAGGAGGATCCACTCTTGCCGCCTGTTCTCTCCACCGAAAACCATACTCTCTGAAACTTTCATTGTGTTTCTTCTCAAATTTGGTCAAAGATAATCGATCTGGGATGATTTCCAGATTGTATTGGAAATGGTATGCGAATGCCTGTGCCAGGTCATCCCAGGTGTACCATCTTCCATGGTCTTGGCGTGTATACCACTCCAAAGCTGATCCGCTTAGACTTTGACTGAAGTAAGCCATCAATAATTCATCCTTTCCCCCAGCTCCTCGCATCTTGCTACAGAAACCCCTTAAGTGGGCTACTGGGTCGCCGTGCCCGCTGTATAGGTCAAATTTGGGCATCTTGAAGCCAAATGGCAATTGTACATTAGGGAATAAGCATAAATCTTTGTAGGCTACACTGACTTGCCCACCTAATCCTCGCATGTCTCGGAACGACTGTTCTAGACTTTTGACCTTCCTGAACATCTCTTCTTGTTCAGCATTTTTGGCTGGCTTGTTAATTTCGGTTGGGAGATCAAACTGAGGAGCAGGTGAATTGATTTCGGAGGCTTTGAAGGTGGGCTCCGGGGGGTAATATTGGTTGTCTTGGGCCTGAAATGTAGGCTCACTAGGAGATGTGTGAAATGTAGCAGGGGGAGGTGCTACAAAAACAGGAGTCATAGGTGGAGGAAGGTACGGAACTGGTTTTGGAGGTGGAGACTGTGGTGTCTGAGAGGTGGTGCCTCGGTAGTGCTGATAAATGGGGAAACTTGGGGATAATTCAGTGGTGATATTATCCTGAGTTTGGATTATTGATGGAGCAGGGTTATTTGGGTAAGATGGGGGCAACTGTCCTGTAGACCAAGCTTGGTACATTTCTGCCATTTGCTGCTTGAGCTTAAGCATTTCTTCTTTCATTTTCCCGACATCCATCTCTTCTATCTCCATACTTGTGTCAACATCTGGGATAGACATACTTTCGGGTATTGGTCCTTTTGATCTTGTGTGATAGTGATAATATGCCAGTATACTCTTTAGAGAAACTAACTGGTTGAATTCTGAAAATGGACAAACTTGTTAGTTTTGAGAGTTTAACACATATATAATCACACGTTGAGATGCAATGCTCCTAGACAAATAATCCCTTTCTATTATGCATTCGCTCGGTTGCTTGTATCGTCCCAGCTTTATTGAAATTGAAAAATTGTCATTCGCTTTTATTTACTATAGATATCTTTATCGTGGTGGTCGACTCTTAGAGATTTCCTATGTATTATGTCAAACATGAATCAGACCTTGCGTAGTTCGGACCAAAGTCAATCATGTTTATTTATTACACAAAGATGGAATTACATTCGAAAACTTTAAGAAAATAGCTTGAAATACACACACTTAAATCAGAATAAAAGATACAATTCATAACATCTCACAAAATGCCCCACTTTCCACTTTTGTTCTCTAATATTGGATTATCTGCTCAATGTGGGGCTTGACCTGGATGGCCTCCCAGCGTACGATACATCCTTTCCAACTCTATTGCTAGATGACGAGCAAAAGTGGGCGCATGCTCTGTAAACCTTTCATAATCCATTCCTTGGCAGTTTACATAACTTTGAGATGTGAAGACTGCCAAGTCGTGGACTTGTGCCCTGAAACCTTGGAGACGTTGGTCTTGGTCTTGCAATTGCTGCTGACGAGTGGTGGCTATGTCTCTGACACGGTTTTCACGATCTAAAGCTGATTCTAATAGAGCTCGGAGTCTGGCCTGCTCTAATCTTGCTTGTGATCTTTCCCTGTCGAGGTCTGCTTGTTGGTATTCTCTGTTGCATCTTCTTGCCTCTTCTAGTTGTGCACGAAGCTGGTCTTCTGATCGCATCCAATAGTCTTTTTCCTTCTTGAATTGAGCCTTGTCTTTTTCGGATTGCCTATCCTGGCGTTCCTTGTTAGATCTGGCTTCTTCATTTAATTGTTGGATCCTTTCTTTTGCTTTGCTCAATGCCCTTTCGTTTTCTGCAATAATGGAGTCAAAATCTTGCATTTTTTCGAAGAGATTGGCGATGGTTTTTTGATCTTTCCAGCTTCTCTTTGGCGTTTCAGAGACTCTTTTCATTTTTTGGAATCGAGCATGAAGATTTTCATTCTCACAAGCTAGACTCTTTTTCTCGCCTTTGGCTTCTTGTTCTTGCAAATCTTTCTCCAAACTGAGGCTTCTTAGATTTTCTTTTAGGGCATGGATAGTGGCTTTGTACCCTTTTTCTTTTTCTCCCCAGATTAACCGTTCTTGGATTTTATCATTGAAATTTTGAACATGGGGTCTTTTTGTTGGCCTTTTTAGCTCAGGTTCTGGTACATCATCCACGCGGGACCGCTTTTCGAACCACCTTGCATATCCAGGATTTATCTCACCCTTGGTAGCGTCTAGGACTTGAGTATCACTTTTCAAGTATCGGCACCCATTCCACATCTGCTGAAGTAGAGCTTCGGGAATAGTGGCTTCTGGGTGTAATTCGATTACTTGCATACTCAAATCTTCCTCATCAGGAACTATTTGATATCTCCCTAGTTGTCTTAGGACTCTTAGTGGTGCATATGGCTGAATGCTTCTCAATCCCAATAGTAGTAGATAACTATTTGAGGTTGACATATGTATTACTTCTCTCATCGGGAGCCATCCCAGAGTCCATTCAATTTGATTTGCCGTTAAAGCCTTTAGATGAGATACCCATGCTTCTATCCCTTCTGGAGCTTGGTAATTTTTTGTTCTTTCCTCATAGCTCTCGATGCAATTAGCTCTGTTCGACCCATACTGTATGATCTTGGGTTGTTGTTGGAGATGTTCAATCACCCACATTTGCAACAAAATTTTGCATCCTTCGAAAACCTTCGCCCCTGATTTGCATAAAGTCAAAGCCCGATAAATATCTGACAGAATGATGGGGACAAGGGTGTGATTTTCTTTAGTGGTGAGGATTTGCACAATTTTTGCGGTGCGAATATCAATTGTTCGCTCTTTATTTGGGAAGACCATGACTCCTAGAAAAGCCACCATGAAAGCAAATCGTCGGTGTATCTGCCAAGTGTCTTTGTTTTGCTTATTAGTAAGGCCTTTCTCATGAATTTCGAACCCATCTGACTTTCCAAATCTGGAATACAAAAAGTTGAAGGAACAACATCCATTGATGACATTGCTTTTCCTGATTTGACTGCTGATGTTCAGAAGACCGAAGAATCGATGTATTGAAGGAGCCTTTGTGAATATCAAGCTTTGATTTCTTAAACTTCCGTCAAAACCAACATAGCCAGCTACCTCCTCTAATGTAGGAGTAAGCTCAAAGTCAGAGAAACGAAAAACATTGTGTACAGGGTCCCAGAAAGTTACTAATGCCGTAATCAGATCATCCCGAGGCTTAACTTTCATAATGTCCGTGAGATTTCCCAAATGCTTGACGACCCATTTTCGACCGTCTTCGCCTAAATCATACCACCACATTTGAAGCTGACATAAAAATTCCTCCGCACTTGTGGATGAGGGGCTTTGTGTAGTGCTCATTTTGTATCTGAAATTTAATTTTAATAAAGTCAAAATTTATACTAAAATCATTTTCGAAATTTTTTCTTTTATTTTTTAAAAAATTAAAACTATATTTTTTCGAAAATTTTAAGGCAACCCATTTTATTCCTTGCTTCTTACCATGATTTTATTTAAGCTGGTCAACAAGCATGTTCGAGGCAAATGAATGCACAAGTAGCAAGTAGGATGCATCATGATGGTCTTTTAATTTTTGGGTTCACCTGTCCTAGACAGACCCAACCCCTGTGTTGAGTCTCCAAGGGCAAATGCATATGATGCAAATATTCGTTCCTACTAGGGATCCGGTACATGGCTGAGTTATTCTAAGTGTAAAACCTTAGGTTGATTGTTCTAAACCTGGCTTACCCAAACGGACAGTTTGAGCCGAAGCGGGGGCAACGTACCGGGAGCACGAAAGTCTGCCCGGCCTAGTTACTTGTCCCAACTCCGTCTTATTTGGTATGACTTTAACAGAAAGGTGGGTCACGCGCACGTGTACACCATAAATTCAGAAGACTCAGAAAGAAGGGGGTTTCGTAGCAGTTGTATATATGCACAATTCAAATAATATTAAAGCGGTAAAAAAAATATTTAGCATATTAGCATATAAACAGTTGAAAATTATATAGTAAGTAAAGCCAATAAAAACAGATATTTTAAGCTCGAATTCTTTAAACCCTGAACCTATGGTTCTGGGTTAAAATAACATGTTTTTCCCCAGCAGAGTCGCCAGAGCTGTCGCACCTCCTTTTTCCCGCGCCCGCGGGGCGCGTGGGGAGTTTTCTCCAATTAAAGGACAGTCGAAACGGGATTTGTTTATTTGTTTCAGAGTCGCCACCTGGGAATTTTGAGGCGTCCCAAGTCACCAATTATAATCCCTGAATCGAGGAGAATATGACTCTGTTTATTTTTCTGCGAACCAAAAATCCTGAGTAAGGAATTCTGTTAATCCGGAAGAAGGTGTTAGGCATTTCCGAATTCCGTGGTTCTAGCACGGTCGCTTAACTGTTTTTATTATTGGCTTAATCATCTTGATTTTATTAAATATATTGATGTTATCTGATTTTACTACCGCTTATACTTATCGTGATTAAGGACCCTTCTTCGAATCGAATTACGCGTACGTATATTCGTGTTACAAATTTAAAAATGCGGAATTGTGTCACGCGTACGTGTACACAATAATTTTTTGATAATATTTTAAGCAATCATTTTTCCGAGATTGTGTTGAATCAAGAATATTTATTTTTCTTGAATATTGAACCGTACATCTCGGGTTTTTATGAAATTGATTTAATGCTTTTAGAAAAATCCTTTTATTAAATAATCATTCGAAATTGCGCGTACGCATAATTCGAAATTTTGTTTTTAAAGTATAATCAGGGTACGCGAACGTATCCCTAATTGCGCAACATATTTGTAATGATATTATGGAATTTTCAAAAAATGTTTGTTATAGCACGAGAAACCTCGTTTTAAGATGTTCTTTAAATTTTTTTTTTCTGGAAAATAATCCACAATTTATTAAATATCGACCATTGATTATAATTTCCGAATATAAATCATATTCATTCCAATTATTCAAATTCAAAAGACAGAACAAAAATATGATTAATACTAACTTTAAAACAAATGTGACATATATAAATATGCCAAAGAATAAATTGCATATGAAACCGAAAATAAATAATTCATAAAGGAAGGAACTATTTTCCGAGAATTTTCGTGATTACTTAATGCAAATTCTATTTTTAATTACCATTGATTTAAGAAGTTGCCATTTGTGTATATACAACTCAACTTATTCTCACATGCTCGTTTTAATCTTAATAGACCTAATTATTTGGTCACTTTGTTTTATGAAAGTAGATAAGCATCGAATTTGTAGAAAGGGAATTATTATGCAAGTTAATTTAACAAAGTTACATTACATGCAACCCGACTATTTGGCGTAAGCATTCATAACGTTCTGTCATCATGACGAGCTATACCAACTTACTTTACTCATATGATTATACCTGTCATCATACCATATAATAACTTATACCAATCTAAACAAAATCATACTCATTACAAAATATTCTACTAATGTAACTTCTTTATCTTTGCATTTAGCTAATAGTATTAAGGGATGCAATCAATGGTCCATTTTTATGCCTTACTCCCTGTCTTGACAATTTATTAAACTAATGAGATAATGAACTAATATTATTACAAACCTTTATACAAACTTTTAAAATAAGACAAATAGCCCATAGCTATCAAATTGAATGTACTACTAATTAACTAACATGAAACAAAAAATGAACTTTAAATTGATGAACTTGGACAAATAAAAATAGACTTTCAGTTCAAGCTTTATCGACAAGTCATGTTGAATCTCTTTTCAACTTAAAATTTAAAAGACATATACCTGAAAATGGAGGTAGAAGAAGTAAGTTTCAGCAGTTACAGCAGTAACAAATTCAGTAGAATATACTGATAACACAGTAAATCTTATCAAGAATAGGATTCGAA
The DNA here is from genome assembly GCF_000393655.2 of Nicotiana sylvestris. Classification (NCBI taxonomy): domain Eukaryota; kingdom Viridiplantae; phylum Streptophyta; class Magnoliopsida; order Solanales; family Solanaceae; genus Nicotiana; species Nicotiana sylvestris. The sequence goes on from NC_091059.1 coordinate 41,071,595, forward strand.
GAGCCCAGATGCACAGTAAGATACTTTGAAAGACACTTCAGATTTTAACTGAACAGTGGAATCACACAAAATTGAACATATTCAACACAAGAACAATATTTCAGATTTCAGCCTTTCTTCAGTTACAAATTCAGTTTGTTTCTGATTTTCTGTTTCTGCTGCTGTATCTGTGTGTGAGTGTATGTGTGAGTGTGCTATTTTCTGTTTCCTTTCTTTAAAATCTCAGCCCTCAAAATCTCTTAAAGATTCTCTCTTAAAAATTCTCTCTGCCTTTCTTTTCTTTATTAAAATCTTCCCTCTGAAAATTTCTGCCCTTAGAAATTCTCTTCTGAAAATTCTGTTTTTCTTCAGAATTCTGTTTTTTTCTCTCTTAAAATTCTCTCTTTCTCCCTCAAAAATTCTCTGTTTTTTTCTCACTCAAAAATTATGTCCCCTCTCTGTCTGTCCAGCTCCTGTATTTATACAGGGCTGGTCCTAGGCAATTTAAGTGCTTCTTGGACCCCCTTCTTCTTTTTAAAAACAGAAAAATCCCATTATGTAAAACCTTTTCCCTGATTTTCAGCAGCCCATTATCCCTTGTTCCCCATTAGTATTATTAACTAATAGCAACTATCATTACATTATAATATACTAGTACTAACACCCTGTTCTTACTGTTTCATTCCCATAAGTGCCCCTGAAATCCTAATGTTATTACTGAAAAATCAGAACCTTCAGCAAAACATATTCTAAAATCTGTACAGACTCAGTTATCTTTCTGATTTACAGCTATAACCAATCCTATAATTTTGAAACAGTATATTACATCTCTAATGGCTGATTGACAAAAACTGAATTAAAACAGGGAATTATCAACTGAATAAAAACAAACTTAACATTATACAGAACATGCAGGATTCTATTAACTGGAATTCAAAACTGAATTAAAAGCAAACAAATACAGGAGCATTGTCAATATACTGACAATGTCTCGTTTAGAAAACAACAATACAGCATACATTTGAATTCACTAATTCATAAACAAACATGATTTAATTGACGAATACTAATCAATTGACTATTTACAACATTTGTCAATAGTTAGTCCAAACAATAGAAACAGACTGTTTCAGTCAACATTTTCAGAAATGAAAAATTCGTAATATAACTAATCGACGAACTTAATCGAGTCGATTATACACATTGTAAACAATCACAATCAATAGAAACAATTCACATTCTGATCAAGTAGATAGGGTAGGAGACAGAAATGACAGAATTGATCAAAACAAATATGAAAAATTAAAAAGCTATTAAAACAGACAACAATACACGTAGAATACACAAAAGAAATAGAAAAATACCTCTGAATCTTCAAATTTATTCAGACACAGACTCAACTTGGATTCGGACATTTTTGAGGTTGAACAGACTTTATTCGAAGTATTCTCAGTTGAGAATACCTCGATTAAAGTCTCTTAGACCTCAATCCTTCACTCGAATCGGAAAAATTCCAAGATTGGAAAATTCTTAGGGTTCCAGATTTTGGATCTTAAATCCGAACACTTCTAGGCAGATTCGAAGCAAACCAACGGTATTCTAGGCACGAGGGAGGTATAGGGGTCATTTGGTGTTAATTTGGAAGGAATCTGAGTAGGGTTAGATTTCACTCGAATCTTCAAGTTAAGATTCGAGCAGTTCTATGAAGATTCGAACCATGCTACTAACAAATCCGTGATAAGGATGGACAGGGGAAGCTCTGGTGTTATTTTGGAAGTCATCAGAGACAGTTGGTTCTTCAGGCCAAACTTCGATCGAAGATTCGAGACATTGGGGCCTGATTCGAGGTATATGTGTTATGGATTTGGAATGGGGAGGTTGAGAGGAGTCGAGGGTGTTAAGGTGGGGTGGTTTGGACTACCGGAACCGCCGTGAGGCGATTTCCGGTAGGCGGTGCACGGTGGTGGAAGGTGAAGTTCATTTGGTCTCTTGAAGGAGACGATGAACAGGGCCGAAGGGTGGGGTGTTTGGTCTGGGGGGCTGGGGTGTGGATTGGATTTATATACGAGTGGGGTGGATTGATCTCATCCGTTGGATCAATTAAGATTTACGGTTGAGATCAATTCACTTAACCAAACGTCGTCGTTTGGTTAAAGGTTGGGGTCAGGCTGGATCGGGTTAAAGGGTCGGGTTACGGGTTACGGGTAAGGGTAGTGTATCTCAACCGTTGGATGAATTGAATCCGACGGCCCTTGATGAAGGGTGATGAAACGTCGTCGTTTTGATTTGTTTGAATTGGACCGGACATGGGGCTGTTGGGATTGGGCTGTGAAGGGGATTAATTGATTTGGGCCTGGATTTTAATCCAGGTCCAATCTTTTACTAGTATGTTTTCTTTATTTTATTTTTTAATTAATTCATTTTCTAATTTAAAAATTATAAAACCATTTTAACTTCACAAAAATATATTAATTACTCTATAACAATTATTTAACACATAGGCAAAAACATCAATTACATAGTGAAACATTTAAAATAGAACCAATGCGTATTTTTTGCGATTTTATTTAAATTATCTCTTAAATGCATCCTATATGCATGCAATATGTGTTTTGATTTATTTTGACAAAAATAAACATTTACGGACATAACACAAACATTTAACACCACGCCAAATTCAAAAATTACACAGTACAAGAAATTTATTTTGATTTATTTTGGAGTAATTTTTCGTAAGGCAAAAATCACGTGCTCACAATGATGATGATGCCCACAGAGGCGAATGTTTTAAAGGTTTATGTATTTATACATATGTATCATGCATTTCATGTAAGTAGCCCTCAGAGGTACTAAGATGTTACAGGTTGTATATTCTCTATCCTTTCTTACATTACCGATCGTATTTATGGTTCCCTACCTTACATACTCAGTACTTTATTCGTACTGACGTCATTTTATTTGTGGACGCTGCATGTCGTGCTGCAGGTCTTGATAGATAGGCAGGTGCAGCTCCCCCACCATAGTAGGTTGTCCAGTTCAGCGGTGATTGGCGAGATCCCTTCTCCGGACTTGCCTTGGTCTTGGTATGCAGTTTTGTTATAGACATTATGGGTATGTCGGGGCCCTGTTCCGACTATGTTGCAGCACTTATGTTCCTTTAGAGGCTCATAGGAAGGTGTCGACTCATGTATAGTTTGGTATGCCTTGTCGGCTGGTTTTTGTTGTATAGTCTTTCATAGTAGCGTGGTAGCTCATACCTTATATATAGTTTCTTGATTGTCTGGTCATCCCCTACTATGTATGTTCATGCCATCATATTTTATTGTTGGTTGTACATGATCCAGGTATAGCATTTATATTGATCTGGTCAGCCCTAAAAGATAATAATGAAGGTTAGATGAAATGTACGTTGGTGCTCGGCAAGTGTGGTCAGGTGCTAGTCATGGACCTCCAGTTTGGGTCGTGACAGAATGGCAATGGGAAATGATCTTTTCTAGTCACATTGTTCAGCTTCCGGTAATCCATACAAACTCTCCACCCGGTGACCGTTCTAGTGGGAATGAGCTCATTGTTGTCATTGGTCACCACGGTCATACCACCCTTCTTCGGCATACATTGCACCGGAGAGGTCCACGAAGTGTCAGAAATAGGATAAACCACCCCTGCATCTAGCCACTTGATAACCTATTTCTTCACCACCTCTTGCATCACCTTATTTAGTCTTTTTTGATGCTCTAAGGAAGGCTTTGAATCCTCCTCCAAGATGATTTTGTGCATGCAAAATGCGGGGTTTATTCCCGAATATCAGCTAGAGTCCATCTAATTGCCCTCTCTTTCATTTGGAGAGCCTCCAAGGTGGCCTCAACCTGCATGTTAGTAAGGCAAGAAGAAAGAATAACAGGTAAAGTAGAATTTGAACCCAAGAATTCATACCTGAGGTGTGGAGGAAGTGGCTTCAACTCCAACACCGGTGGCTCCTCAATCGATGGCTTTGTTGGTGGAGTTTTGCGGTTTTCAAGATCCAAGGATAGCCTCCTAGGCTCATATGAATATGAACCCATACCATGCAATGCATTCACGCACTCCACTCTACTAACATCATCATTGACATCCATATTAAGAAGCACGGCCTCAAGGGGATCTTCAACATGGATCATGGAACTTGTGTCATCCAAGTTGTGACATTGTCTACAAAAGAACACACTTCCGTGCTATTAGGTTGTCTCATTGATTTGCAAACATGGAATACCACCTTCTCATCCCCCACTCGAAAAGTCAATTCACCCGCTTTAACATCAATCAATGCCTTCCCCGTAGCTAGGAAGGGTCTACCAAGAATAATCGGCACTTCAAAGTCCACCTCACAATCCAATATGACAAAGTCGGCTGGCAATACAAACTTATCCGCCCGGACAAGTACATCATCGATTATGCCCAAAGGTCGCTTCATCGAACGATCCGCCATTTGAAGTCTCATTGAGTAAGGTCGAGGTTGTCCAATTCCCAAAGTCTTGAAGACCGAGTACGGCATCAAATTTATGCTAGCCCCCAAGTCACAAAGGGCCTTGGCAAAATCTGCACTTCCGATAGTACAAGGGATAGTAAAAGCTCCGGGGTCCTCAAGCTTGGGTGCCATTGAATGCACTATGGCACTCACTTGATGAGTCATTTTAATTATTTCGCACTCCATCGACCTCTTCTTTGTTACCAAATATTTCATGAACTTAGCGTACCCCGGCATTTGCTCAAGCGCCTCTACCAAAGGCACATTGATTGTGAGACTCTTCCTCATCTCAATACTTTTTGAATTGATTGTCACTCTTTTGCTTTGCTAACCGTTGAGGATAAGGTGGATGTGGCCTAGACAAAGGTGTCTTGGCCTTTGGTACAACTGGATCGGGCATGTCAATCACGTGTTCCCTAGACGGGTTCATGGCATCTTGAGTCTCTACCTCGGCTTCATCATCAATATCAATCCGCACATCATTGTTCACATTTTGGTTAACCATATCATCAACAATCAAAGGTACGTCATTATCCCGCAACTCAACATCTTCATCTATAACTTGATTTTGCTTTGAGGCATTCACATCACCGCCTCTCCCACTTCTTGTTGTAACTGCCATAACATGATTATTATTCCCACCCTTCGGATTCACTACCGTATCACTTGGTAGCGCACCCTTGGGACGAGTACTCAATGCTTGAGAGATTTGTCCTAATTGCACCTCCAAGTTCCGGATAGATGTATTATGAGAAGCTAATTGGGCATCAGAATCTTGGTTCTTTTTCATCATTTGCTCGAACATACTTTCAATTCACCCCATATCACTCCCGGAAGAACTCGGACCTTGAGAAGGAAAGGGGGGTGGATTGTTCGGTTGTTGGTACATGGGGGCCTTTGAAAGCCTTGCCCTCGTTTGCCTTGGTTCCCACTATTGTTCCACCCTCCTTGATTGTTGTTGTTGCTCCAATTATTGTTATTACCATTCCAATTCCCTTGGTTGCTTTGATTACCCTAATTGTTGTTTTGGTGTTTATTATTCCAATTGCCACCACCTTGTTGTTGATTGTTGTTATTCCAATTACCTCCGCCTTGTTGTTGATTACCCCAATTTCCTTGAGGATGCCATTGTTGATTCGAAGAGTTGCCTCTATTCCCTTGGTAGTTATTCACATATTGGACCTCTTTGCTTTGATCATCATAGCACTTATTTGAATAACCACCACCATCATTGTTGTTGTCATATTGTTCACAATTACCTTGAGGATGTTGCCCTCTTTGCCACCATTTCAACATAGAAACACCTTCCATTGCATTGACTTGGCACGGGTTTTGGACTTGTTGCAATTGCGCCTTTGCCAATTGATTCATAGTTGTTGTAAGCTCGGCAATAGCTTGGCCATGGTCGTGCAATTCCTTGTGCAAATGGATGACCATAGAGTCACCTTGGGGCACATTTGCTCGGCTTTGCCATGCTGAAGAGGTGTCGGCCATTTCATCAAGTACATCACATGCCTCTTGGTAAGAAAGTTTCATAAAGTTCCCTCTGGCCAATTGGTTCACAATGCATTGATTCGTGATGTTGATGCCCCGATAAAAGGTTTGTTGAATCACAGCCTCGGTCATGTCGTTATTAGGGAACTCTTTCCCCATTGTTCTATATCTTTCCCATATCTCATGCAAAGGTTCTGTTGGCTCCTGCTTGAAGGCTAGAATTTCATCCCGAAGAGCTGCCATATGACTTGGAGAAAAGAACTTAGCAATAAATTTATCCGCCAATTCATCCCATGTTGTGATAGAATGATTGGGAAGCCTTTCTAACCAATCCAATTCTTTACCCTGAAGATAGAACGGGAAAAGCCTCAATCTCAACGCATCCTCGGACACATTTGTCTGCTTACTACCCCAACATGTATCCACGAACCCCTTTAAGTGCTTGTAGGCATTTATATCGGAGGCGCCCGTGAAATACCCTCTTTGCTCGAGCAAGGTCAACATAACATTTGTGATTTGAAAGTTCCCCACCCGGATTCGAGGAGGAACAATAGCACTGGCGTATCCTTGATTTGGTAAAACTCATGGAGCCACTCTCGGCGGTGTCGGAGGAGGGTCTGGAATATTGTTGTTCTCATTTGCATTTACATTGGCATTTCGGCCTCTCCGTGGAGCTTGAGGTAAGACCTCATCTTGTTCTAGATCCTCTACCTCCTCCACCGCTATCACGTTGCCGAGAGGGTCATTTGCATTAAGAACCATTTGTACCTGATTGATCGACACAAACAAAATTAGTAAACACGAAGGAAAGAGAAGCAAAACACAAAACTAAATAAACAAACAGTCAACACCGTAAGCTCCCCGGCAACGGTTCCAAAAAGTGATCACTGCCAACTCGACACTACACTAAGGTAGGAAGAGCGGGTCGCAATAGCTTTTACCCGATATGAGGGTCGGGATCGATTTCCTCAGGGACTAGTAGTGGAGGTGGATTGTCTGTCTATCCTAGAGATGTGTTTGTACTCCTAATGTCACTTCAAATATTTTTGGGTTTTCAAATTATAACTATTTTTGTAAAACTATTGATTAACACTAAATTATGCTACGAGAATATTGCTAAGTTGTATCTAATGGGAAGACGGGCACTAGGGTCGTGACACTACCTAGGTGGCTAATTGACGGGTAGATGTTACTAAGGTTCGATTGACATAATTGGGGCTTATGCTATAACCGATGCACAGTTTTACCCACTCTCACACATCTCGGTAGATAGAGTGATTTTGCCCAACTGACTCTCTCGAAACCAAATGGGTAGGCAAATTAGACCAAGCAACTAGGGTTCAAGTAGGATAATTACTCTCTCGAGGTCTAACCTATTAATTGGGACTATCATTTCTCATGAGTCCATCCCAATTCCTTGTTGGGTCAATTTTTGGGGTCATAGGCTCTCTTTCTCAAGAAGAGTTAAACCCACAAAGCTTGAATCAGTGTTTGCAACCACTAATTCTAGATTAAAACATAAAATCAACCCAAATAGCAAACACACATAGTCAATATAACACTAGATGGCAACACCCATCAATTACCCACACTAGGATTGAGCCACAACCCTAGCTAATGGGTTTAGCTACTCATGCTAGATAAAGAAATTGAAGAAATAGATGAAGAATTAAGCATATTAATTAATTGCTAAAATTAAAATACAAGAATCTATCGTAAATGTAAAGCAAAAGTGCCAAAAATGGCTACAAAATTTGTTCTCACGAGCGCAGCTGTTGTCTGATATGTCTCAATACCTAAAAAATGTAAAATGTTCTATTTATACTAGGCTGGAAAAACTGGACAAAAATACCCCTACGGGGTCAGTGCGGACCGCATTAAATGGACCGCGGCCACACTGGGCTTCCTTCTGCTTCTCTGAACTTGCACACTGCGGACCGCATAGAACAGACCGCGGTCGCGAAGGGAGCTGGTGCGGTCCGCGCAACCACGACCGCGGCCGTGGAGGGAGCTGGCATGGTCCGCGCAACCACGACCGCGGACCGCATGGCACTGGCTTTGCAAACTCAATCTCCTTGAACCTTATGACCGCGGACCGCACAAATGAGTAGTGCGGCCATGGAGCCTTCACCGAGGACCGCGAGATGTGTACCGCAGTTGCGCTTCTTCTAGTCCTGATTCACCAACTCTCTGAACCACCTAGTGCAATCGCATTCCTCCAAAAGGGTGATATCATAGTCTTTCAAGAGCTCCAACCACCTTCTATGCCTCAAATTGAGATCCTTCTGTTTGAACAAATACTGCAAGCTCCAATGATCTGTGAATACCGCACACAATAAGCCGTAAAGATAGTGCCTCCAAATCTCCAACGCATGAATAATGGCTGCTAACTCTAAGTCATGAATAGGGTAATTCTTCTCATAAACCTTCAACTATCGTGATGCATATACAATCACCCTTCCATCATGCATCAATACCGCACCAAGTCTAATACAAGATGCATCACAATACACCGTGTAAGATCCTGAACCTGTGGGCAAAACCAATACTGGCACCATAGTCAAGTAGTCTTGAGCTTTTGAAAGCTCGCCTCACACTCGTCTGACCATCCGAACGGGGCACCCTTCTGGGTCAACCTGGTCAATGAGACAGCTATAGGTGAAAACCCCTCCACAAACCGACGGTAATAACCTGCCAAACCCAAGAAACTCCAGATCTCCGTAGATAAAGTGGGTCTAGGCCAGTTATGAACTGCCTCAATCTTCTTAGGATCCACTTATATGCCCTCAGCCGATACGACGTGCCCCAAGAAAGAGACCGAGTCCAACCAATACTCGCACTTTGAAAACTTGGCATATAGCTAGCTATCTCTCAGAGTCTAAAGTACAATTCGAAGGTTCGGCTCGTGCTCCTCCCGACTGCAGGAGTAGATCAAGATATCATCAATAAACACAATGACAAAGGAATCCAAATAGGTCTTGAACACCGAGTTCATCGAATCCATAAATGTTGCTGGGGCATTTGTCAGCCCAAATGACATCGCTAGAAACTCATAATGCCCATATCTAGTCCGAAAATCTGTCTTAGGGACACCGGATGCCCTAATCCTCAACTGATGGTAGCCAGACCTCAAATAAATCTTAGAAAACACCTTGGCACCCTAAATCTGATCAAATAAGTCATCAATCCTCGGTAATGGATACTTGTTCTTGATGGTGACTTTGTTCAACTGTCGGTAATATATTTACATCCTCATCGATCAACCTTTCTTCCACACAAACAACATAGGCGCACCGTAGGGCGAGACACTAGGTCTAATAAAGCCCTTATTAAGTAAATCTATCAATTGCTCCTTCAATTCTTTCAGCTCTGGCGGGGCCATATGGTATGGTAGAATAGAATTGGGGTGAGTGCCCGGAGCCAAATCAATAAGAAGCCAATATCCCTGTCGGATGGCATCCTCGACAAATCTGCAGGAAATACCTCTGGAAACGCACGAACAACTAGTACTGATTCCATGAAAGGAACCTCCACACTAGAATCACGGACATAAGCCAAATAAGCTAGACACCCCTTCTCGACCATATGTCGAGCCTTCATATAATAGATAACCCTGCTGGTAGAATGGCCAAGGGTCCCCCTCCACTCTAATCGAGGAAACCCTGGCAAGGCTAAGGTAATCGTCTTGGCATGATAATCCAATATAGCATGATAAGGTGACTACCAATCCCTACCCAAGATGACCCAAAATCTACCATATCAAGAAATAGGAGAGTTACGCTACTCTCAAGAGTCCCAATAGTGACCACACACAAACGATAGACAGAATCTACAACAATAGAATCTCCCATAGGTGTGGACACATACACAAGAGCACTTAAAGAATCACAAGGCACAACCAGATATGAAGCAAAATAGGATGACACATAGGAATAAGTAGAGCCCAGATCAAATAGAACTGAAGCATCTCTATGTCGAACTGGAATAATACCTGTGATAACAATGTCAAATGACTCAGCCTCAAGCCTGGCTGGAAAGGCATAACTTGGGGCTGGGCCCCACCACTCTGAACCACATCACTAGGACGACCTCTAGCTGGCTGGACTGCACCTCTAATGGCATGACCTCCACCTCTAGCTGCCTGCCCCTACCTCAATCTGGCTGAGCGGGCGGTGGTGCAACCGATGCTGTAACCATGGTACGAGAACTCTATTGTGGCAAATCGCCCAATTATCTTGGATAGGTCCTCCTGATATGCCCAAAACCACCACACTCAAAGAATCCATCCTGGTGCTATGGCTGCTGAAACTGAGACTGACCCAAACGGGCCGGATAACCACGGTAATAACTCTGAAGTGGAGGCGCACTAAAAGGAGCTAATGGTGCACTATAGGCTGGCTATCCAAAATGATGCACATAAGGAACAAGGCTCCCTAAAGCATTGTGGGATGCCTGAAGTGCCGACTAAAATGGCCTAGGAGGATAATCCCTACCAAAAGTACCCTTGCCTCCAGATGAGGCACCACTTAAACCATCGGAATGACGAGTCCTCTTATCAAACCCCTGCTTTCTCTCTTGTGCAAGAACCATCTCGATCCGCCTAGCAACATTAGTAGCCATCTGAAAGGAAATCTCAAACTCGGTCTCCTTGGCCATCTGTAGCTTGATAGGATGAATGAGCCCATCAATAAACCTCTTCACCCTTTCCCTATCAGTAGGAATCAAGATAAGGGCATGACGAGCTAGATCCAAAAAACGGGTCTCGTATTGAGTGACTGACATACTGCCCTGTTGGAGATGCTCAAACTGCCTGCGGTAGTTCTCCCTCAGTGTGATAGGAAGGAACTTCTCTAGAAATAGCTGAGAGAATTGGTTCCAAGTAAGAGCAGGTGATCCAGCTGGTCTGGTAGATATATAATCCTTCCACCATCTCTTGGCAGAACCCGTCATCTAAAACACAGCAAAATCTACCACATTGGTCTCAACTACACCCATATGTCGCAGCACCTCATGGCAACGGTCAAGATAATCATGTGGGTCCTCAAAAGGCACACCATTGAAGTGAACTGGGAAGATCTTGGTAAACTTGTTCAATATCAATAAGCTCTCATAAGATATGGCGGCCCTATCACCGGCCTGTACCGCAATAACTGGCTGAGCATGAGAGACGGCTGGTGCCATAGGAAATGTACCGGCCTAGGCCACACTCTCCATAAGGCCCACCAAACATACTAGAGCATCCTGAAACACTGGGGTTGCGATGAACCCCTCCGGGACCTGAGCTTGTCCAATAGGTATAGTCTGAACTGAAACCTCCTCATCAAAATCTACATGAGACTCCACTTTTGGTGGTGCTACTCGAGCTCTAGGCTAAGCTCTGCCCCTACCGCGGTGTCTAGCGCGACCTCTGCCTCGACCTCTGCCCCTCATAGGAGCTACTGCTGGGGGCTCCGGCTGTTGTTCAGCTGAAGATGCAGTGCGTGTTCTCGCCATCTGCGAGAGATCAAAAATAGAAAAGTTCAATCATTAATGGTAGAATAAAATCGCACGACAGAGAAGAATAGAAGTGAAATTGTTCCTAACTCCATAGCCTTTGGGAGATAAGTACAGTGTCACGACCCAAACTGAAGGGCCATGACTAGCACCCGATCACACTTGCCGAGCACCAACGTACATTTCATCTAACCTTCATTATTATCTTTTAGGGCTGACAAGATCAATATAAATGGTAGACCTAGATCATGTACAACCAGCAATAAAATATGACGGCATGAACATACATAGCAGGGGATGACCAGACAATCAAGAAACTACATATAAGGTATGAGCTACCACGCTACTATGAAAGACTATACAACAAAAACTAGCCGACAAGGCATACCAAACTATACATGAGCCGACACCTGTCTATGAGCCTCTAAAAGAACATAAGTGTTGCAACATAGCCGGAACAGGGCCCCGACATACCCATAATGTCTATAACAAAAATTGCATACCAAGACCAAGGCAAGTCCGGAGAAGGGATCTCGCCAATCACCGCTGAACTGGACAGTCTACTGTGGTGGGGGAGCTGCACCTGCCTGTCTATCAGGACCTGCAGCACGACATGCAGCGTCCACAAATAAAAGGACGTCAGTACGAATAAAGTACTGAGTATGTAAGGCAAGGAACCATAAATACGATCAGTAATGTAAGCAAGGATAGAGAATATACAACCTGTAACATCTTAGTACCTTTGAGGGCTACTTACATGAAATGCATGATACATATGTATAAATACATAAACCTTTAAAGCATTCGCCTCTGTGGGCATCATCATCATCATATCGTACCCGGCCATAATAGGCTCGGTAAAAAAAAACACATCTTTCTTTCATGTTGTATTTTTCATTCAAACAATGATGTAGTAGACATTCTAGTTTATTCTGTAGAGCTTATGACTTTGTTCTACCAGGTTTTGGAAAAAGTGTTGGCTATTGTACTGTTGAGTATTAAAATGGTGTGAAGGTTTAATTTGAAGTTTTAGTAGTATTTCTGTTGTTTCTCTATCCATGTTAGGCTTACGTTGTCATAGAGATTAGGTGTCATTACGGCATCATACAGTGAAAAATTAGGGCCATGACATACCCATTCACCCTCCAGTCAAAATATGTAATTTGTTTGGAGATTCGATCTCAATTTGAGATCTAAATCTCAAAATTACAAAATCCTAAATTTTTACCCAAACCCCTATTTCTACTCAATAAAATCTTAGATTTAATAGTAAAAATTCATGAAAACATAATGAAAATTGAACAAAACAAGTTAGAGTTACCTATGAAGTTAGGAAGAAATTGCTAATCCAAAATTGTCTCTATGTGGAGTCTAGGTCTCAAAGATGGAATAAAATGTGCTAAGTCCCAAAATTCTAACCTTTTACCCAGCTGCAGGTATCACAATTGCGAACTTTTATTTGTTATTATGATGTTCACATAAGCGAACAATCACCGAGCTCTTCCAATGTTGCAAATGCGATAAAACATTCGCATTTGCAAAGGACCAACCCCTTACAAAAGCGAACAAAGATTCACAAATGCGAATTGTCCCTATACTCTCCAGTGTCGCAAATGTGACATAAGTCTCTCAATTGTGAAGTCCAACCACCTTGCATTAGCGACCAAAGCTTCGTAAATGTGAAGTTGCCCACTTCCTACCCAGCATCGCAAATGCGAGCTAGCATTAGCAAATGCGAGGCTCGTATCTGCGAACAGACTCTTTGTCACGACCCAAATTCTCCCTCCGTGAATTTGTCGTGATGGCACCTAGTCTCTACGACTAAGTAAACCTAACATTTACGGAAAAATAAAATAAAAGCATAAAAGTTAACAACTAACAATAAAAGATAATTTAAATAAACGTTAGAGATGCTGCCCGTCATATACAATAATCAACTCTCGAAATTTACACGAACTTTCTCAAGACCTAGAACACCGTAAGTCACAAGATTCTAAGAATTTCTAACTGTTCTATACATCAGTGTCTAAAAAATATGGGAAGAATCGACATAAGGGGACAGAGAGGGACTCCAAGGTCTGCGGGCATGGCAGATGTACCTTAATGTCTCCGGAACAGCAGAGACTGTGCAACTAAAAACGAGGCTAGTAGGAGGTACCTAGATCTGCACACAAAAACATGTGCAGAAGAGTAGCATGAGTACACCACAATGGTACCCAGTAAGTGCCAAGCCTAATCTCGATCGAGTAGTGACGAGGTCAGGTTAGGGCCCTACTGGTATATATATAATAATAAATAAGGAGGAACAAAAATATCGTAGTAAAATAAAGACTGAAATTTAACCAGAAGGAAATCACAAAAGGATAACAGTACAATACATAAAAATATCAATAGGGGATCTCCCGAGATACCGTATCATAGTCCCAAACGTAAATGTATAGGGGGATCTCCCGGATTACCGTATTTTAGTCCCAAAATAAATATGCAGGGAGATCTCTCGGGATACCATCCCAAAATAAATACACAATTTAATCAATGGAAATAACGAGTACAACACGAAATCCTACAATTTAGACTAAGTACAAGTCAAGGAAGAAGCAGGGAATTCATTAAGCATGCCGCACAAATTTCAGATAAGTAATTAAGACACGTAGACATGCTATTCTAAACTAAACAAGATATTTACATATGACAGTATAACTCAATTAAAGTGAAACAGGTTATTACTCAGTGGAAAAATGAAGTTTTACAACAAATAACTTGTGTACGCACTCATCACTTCACGTACACGGCGCTCACATATCACAACAGTACCAAATCCTAAGGGGAGTTCCCCCACACAAGGTTAGGCAAGCCACTTAGCTCAAACCAATCTGTAACAATGATTTTTCCACGAATATCCGACTCCCAATGGCCAAATCTATCCAAAATCAATTACATACTATAAATATAACTACAAGAAACTAATCCAGCTAATGAAATCAAAGCTAAAGCAAGAAATTGGAAAAATCTCCCTAAAAAGTCTCTCCGGGACCACGTCTCGAAATCAGGTAAAAGTTACAAAATATGAATACCTATTCACTTACGATTTCACTCGTACCAAAATTATCCAAATCCGATGTCAAAATCTCATTCAAACCCCAAAATCTTAGTTGAAGAACTTTTTCCCCAAATTTTCACCCTAAATCCGAATTAAATGATAAAGTTAATGATAGATTAGTGGGGTATAACCAAAATCAAGTGTAGAATCATTGCCCAGTTGATATCTCTGAAAATCTCTCAAAATCTCATCCAAATCCGATCTTCCAAACTTAGTTTTGATAAAATGGCCAAACCCTTATTTTGAAATGTTATATTCTGCCCAGGTGCTCCCTTTTTGGCGAACGCGGAAGACCTCTCGCGTTCCCGAGGAGCAACTTATTCTTTCCAAGAATTTCTTCAGCGCTAACGCTATGCCATTATCCCGAAAGTGAAGGCCTTACAACTCGACCCTACGCGAACGCAGAACCAACATCGTGAATGCGTAGGCATAAAGGCATGAGGGCCCAGCTGGCTAGTCCCTCTACGCGAACGCGGGACCTCCATCGCGAACGCGTAGGCCAACTACCCTAGTGCTTCATGAACAGGGGACCTCCTTCGCGAACGTGAAGCACAAAATCTCACCTTCCACTAATTCCTCTACACGAACGTGAATCTCTCCTCTCGCGAACGCGAAGAATGAAACCAAACTAAAGAACACCAGAAATCTGCAACTTTCCTAAGTCCAAAAATGATCCGTTAACCACCCGAAATAAACACCAAGCACCCGGGACCTCAACCAAATATATCAACAAGTCCTAAAACATTATACGAGCTTATCGAGCCCTCAAATCACATCAAACAATGCTAAAACCACGAATCCCCCTCCAATTCAAACTTAAAGAACTTGAAACTTCAAATTTCCACAATCGATGCCGAAACCTGTCAAATCACATTCGATTAACCCCAAATTTTCACACAAGTCATATTCAACATTACGGACGTACTCCGATTTTCGGAATCGGAATCCGACCCTAATATCAAAAAGTCTACTACCGGTCAAAATCTCCAAAAATTCGATTTTCGCCATTTCAAGCCTAAATAAGCTACAAACCTCCAAAATACAATCCGGACATGCCCCTAAGTTCAAAATCACCCAACAGAGCTAACATAATCGATGGAACTCCATTCCAGAGTCGTCTTCATATAGTTCCGGCTACGGTCAAAATCCTAAGACTTAAGCTTCCGTTTAGGGACTAAGTGTCCCAAAACACTCCAAAAATTAAAATAAAACCTCCTGGCAAGTCACATAAGCTTAAACAGATACAGGAAAAGCAGTAAATGGGGGCTCGGGGCTAATACTCTTAAAACAACCAGCTGGATCGTTACACTCTTACAAATACGAGGTCTGCAATACCAGCAAATCCAAATCTTAGAAAATCAATCCAAATCTCACCTGAACCCCTCGGGATCTAATCCAAATATTCTCACAAGTATAATAACATCACATGAACTCGCTCGCAAGCTCAAATCCTTAAAATAACATCTAAAATAAGGAATCAAATACCAAAACTCAAAGAACTTCAAAGTTCATGCTTTAAATTTTCAACTTTCTATATTAAACGTCGAAACAACCTCGGGTCACTCAGGACCCCAACTGTAACGATCTGGCTGGTTATTTACTTAGAATTCAGTTCCCCTATGTAAAAAAAATTTGTTTGTGTTTTTCTTGTTTTATGACTTGCAGTGCAGTTGGTTTGATTTTGGAAGGGTTCGAGTTGAATTCGGAATACTTTATTCCATAATAGTGGCCTAAGGTGGTCAAGTTTGACTTAAGTTTACACCTTGAGTAAACAATCTCGGAACCAAAATTTAAAGGTCCATATGATGATTTGGACTTGGGGTATGTTCGATAAAGTTTTGGGCGATGAGCAAGTGATTTGTCGCTTATTGTTGGAAATTGATATTTTAAAGGTTTTATAGTTTCCTAAATTTGAAATTGAAGTGAACTTTGGTGATATCAGACCCCTTTAGGTATTTCAAACCTGGGTATAGGTTTGTATTATCATATCGGTCTTGTGTTTGAGATTTGATTCCATTCCGAGTTATTTAAGTACGATTCATTACATTCGGAGTTAGTTATTAGAAGATAAAAGCTTTTGTTTGAGCATTTTAAGTTTCCTCACAACTCTCTGTATTATATACCCCTCCACTGGAACATTCCATACCACTTGCAAAATCTGCTTTAAAGAAGATGCTCCTGCAAAATATTGTAGTACCTGAATGTTATTTTACTCCACCTCTATTTTTGTGTTAATGCCACTCTCAATGGGCACTGGTCACTAACACTTTCTGGTAGTGAAATTTGTAAGCAAGGATCAACTTAATCCAACCAATCTCCATTTATAAAATCCCAATTAAATTTTAAGAATATCATGTTAGTATTATACTTATCACTCCAAGTATGGTGACATCATGTACTAGGTAGTTCATTCAACTCACATCCTTGTAAGTAGTCAAAGAAGTCAATAACCTCCGAGTAGACAAGTGGATGCACCTCATTCTATCCTCCATTCTCAACACAGTATTGAAATCTCCCATAACCAACCCTAGCATAGAACATCCCACACGAAACTGTGTCAGAAATTCTCATAAATCTTTCCTCTCAAAATATAGATAATAGCAGTGAAAAAATTCTAGTTGCGGGTTTATCAGGCATGAAATTGCTTATATGCTTGAGAAGAGCCCATAATCTACTCCACTTCATAAAGATCAATTTCCAAGTTATCTTGATTCTACCATTATAACTGTAAGCATAATTTGTAATGTATCTCTATCCCTCCCCCTTCTCCAAAATAAGTTTTGTGCTATAAAATGTATTATATTTTGCTTTATCTTAGTTTCTAACAATCCCACAATACTATAGGATAGTACCAAAGTACCATCTCTTTTCCAGACTTCATTTATTTTCTAACCACCAACCCCGGTTGTACCATCCTTGCTCAATTCATGAAAGGTATTAGTCACTGGTATTACCTCTTTGATCACCTCTAGAGACTTCCTAGTTTTTGCAGGTTAAATCCAACCTCTAGCATCCTCCCTTGTTGTTGCCCCTGTGATTGTATCTTGCTTCATGTTCTGTTGAGAAGGCACTTTAGATGGACCTGCCCCCATATTTCCATTGTTAGGCCCTTGACCTTGTGATACTACATTAGATTGAATACCAGAAGCAATTACCACTAGAATAGTGTTCACAGTGGTTTCAGTTTCCTAAAAAATTTCTTTAGCAAGTTGGACCATTTCATTTTCATTAGTCTCCTCTCTTTGTTGCACCTTGTTCTTTCTACAGACATCATTAATATGCTCATATTTCTGATGTATGGTACACAATGATGATTTGCAGTCATAAGTGAACTTATGGTCAATAATATTTCGCCTTTAATTCTTAAAATAAATCACTTCTAGGAGTGTTGCACCTATTTTCGCTTTCACCAAGAGTCTAGCAAAATGCAATCCCACTTTCCTTACAGTATTTTTATCCACCATGAGTGGTTTGTCCACCAAACTCCCAATTTTGCTAAGCCTCTGAGCACTCCAATATTTAAAGTCTAGGCCAGGCAACCTCACCCAAATTGGGACTAAATACAATTTCTCTCTTGAGAACTCCATGTCATGATTCAAGGCTTTTACTTGAAGCTTCTCATTCCTTCCTTTTTCGTACTCAAAACACACCAAGATAATTCCATTCTTCATTATCGTAATTTTATTGATAGCAAGCTTATCCCCCATCCTTTGATTAAATCCATTTAGGACTGAAAATGGGGGATAAGCCCCCAATATATAACAAACTAATGTAGTTTTTTGGTATTCGATTTTAGTAACAATTCCTTCCAGGTCAATTTTCCTAATCTGATGATTCCCATCAACTCCTGGATTCACATACCCTAGCTTAAAGCCCGCATTAGATATTTTAGTTATATCAAAGTTATCCCATACAGAAGCTCAAGTTCTAGAAGATTTACACGAGGATGTCTCTCGTTGTTCAACCTCGTCAGCCCATGATTGGCTACATTCCTTTTTCGGAGAATGGATAATTTCAAGTCACTCACCTGATTTCTCCTTAGCTTTGATCAAATCACCTCTTGTCATCCCTAGTCCTAATCGCAGCCACCGGTGATTTCACTCCAGAGCTTTCAATTCACCCTTCACTAATCTCATCAATCAATCATCCAACAGTATGAACAGTAGCCTTAGTTCTACATGTCTTTCATGTCGTAGGATCTGTCTTCGCTGGTGGCTTCGCCCTCCTACCCATGGTGGGCGCACGATAAGCTCGTGGAAGCTAATGTGCACCGAGAGAGAAGCTCTACTATTAGTCGGCTACCTTTTAGAAGTTCTTCCCAATCTTTCATAATATCATATTTATAATGAAACCTGCCAGTTTTCGAGTTAAGGGTTATATGTTAGCATCTTTATCAATACCCCATGCTATATGGAATTTATCCATGATGTGTCGACTAAGTGAACTCATCCCTTCTTAACTACCTCATGTCTCATGTTTAAAATCATCTCCACAAATATCACATTCACCCTATTAGTATCCACGATTGACTTAAAAAAATTCTAACACTTAACTTCTCTTTCTTCGGTTCCTCTTACCGGGCACCAAAGGAAGCCTACTGCCCCCTCCTAGTTTTGAGACAGATGAATCTAACCAACAAAATAACCTAGTAGGTATAGCAAGCGGTGTCTCAATATTATCAACATTATCTAAATCATCATCTATACCATAATTACTATTTCTTAATAAAAGGGAATACAGGAACCTCAAGGTCAACATGCCTTGCCTGTCATGAATAAGGGCATTTCTGTAATTTCAATAAAACAGACAATACGATTGGCTGTAAAAGAATTCATTGTAGTTGCTGCACAAAAGTTTTAGTATTTTGACGAAACTATCCCTTACTTATCTCATCAACAATAACACATTCTTGTGACAAGTGTCGACTCTCCATCCATTTGTCACGCTAATTGATGTGAGGATCCATGCGCCTTTTCAGTTTTCACAACGAAAGGACTACGGCTAACACCATAACCTAGACACTATTTGGCTACACCATAATCTATATCTTCCCCTGCTACTAAAGCTAATTATATAATTTCTGTTATAAATATATTATATTATGGATGTTCATTTAGTACTCCGTTGTAAATAAGCTTCCTGAAGAAGCTTATCCATGTGGGACTCCACCGTAAATATGTTTATCTATTTAGTACTCTATTGGAAATAAGCTTCCTGAAGAAGCTTATCACTTCGGTACCCGGTTATGGATAAACATTACCCCCAGTAGAAGATTATCCATACCGGGTATAATAAGCTTATCCTTTCAGTACCCAGTTATGGATAAACATTATCCCCGGTAGAAGATTATCCATACCGGGTATAATAAGCTTATCTTTTCAGTACTCTGTTATGGATAAACATTGCACTCAGTAGAAGATTATCCATATCTGGTATAGTAGCAGCTTATACAGCAACTTCCTTTCTTCTATAAATAGAAGAGATTTCAGTTCATTATGTACATCAGTTTGAATTCGAATAATATAACAGTTTCTCTCTATACTTGTCTTTACTTTACAGTCTTTATTTTATAACACGTTATCAGCACGAGACTCTGACATCTCGAGCAAATACTTTGAAAGTATTAGAGGTAAGAACTTTCTTTTCCTAAATAATGTCAAATCTTTCTAAACTTGAATTTGTAGCCCTGGATATATCGGGCAAAAGCTACATGTCTTGGGTGCTTGATGCTGAAATTCATCTTGATGCGATGGGTCTGGCAGACACCATCAAGGATAAAAATCAGGCATCAAACCAAGACCGTGCCAAAGCAATGATATTCCTACGCCATCACCTTGATGAGGGCCTGAAAATGGAATATCTCACTATTAAAGATCCAGTCATACTGTGGAATAATTTGAAAAGATAGATATGACCACCTGAAGATGGTCGTTCTTCCACATGCACGTTATGATTGGACTCATCTAAGGCTACAAGATTTTAAATCTATCAGTGAGTATAATTCTGCTATGTTCAGAATTATTTCCCAATTGAAATTATGTGGTGATAATATTACTGATCATGATATATTGGAGAAAACTTTCACCACTTTTCATGCCTCGAATATGCTCCTGTAGCAGCAATATCGAGAGATGGGATTTAAAAAGTATTCTGAACTTATCTCACATTTTCTTATAGCAGAGCAACATAATGGGCTATTAATGAAAAATCATGAAAGCCGACCTATTGGATCTTGTCCATTCCCTGAAGTGAATGAGACGAACTTCCACCAAGCTAAACATGGAAGAGGTCGTGGCCCCAGTCGTGGTCATGGCCGTGGTCGGGGAAGAAACCCCAATCATGGTAATAATAATGCACCAAAGAAGCCTCCTCACCACCAGCAGTGAAAAAGGAAGGAACAAAAGCGTGAAGTGGTGCAAGCGCCAAATGCAGAAAATACATGTTATAGATGTAGAGGAAAAGGGCACTGGTCACGTACCTGTCGTACGCCAAAGCACTTGGTTGAGCTTTATCAAGCCTCCCTCAAGAAGACAGAGAAAAATGCTGAAGCAAATTTTATTTCTGAAGATAATTTAGATTTCATGCATTTGGATGTAGCTGATTACTTTGCACTCCCAGAAGGAGAAACAAGTCATGTAATCGTTAGTGAATCTGTAGAAATGTAAATATTTTAATTTTTATTTTTTGTAATAGATAGTATGGTTATGTAATTGTTGTACATAAATAAATGTTATGCTTTGATAATGATGTTTACTATAATATATTTTATTTATGTTATTTTGAAGAATAAGGATAATCCTCAAATTATGTTTGGATCAAAGACAAATCATGAAGATATTTGTGTTATTGATAGTGGAACAACTCATGCCATATTCAACGATCAGAAATACTTTTCTTATTTGCATAAGGAAAAAGCAAATGTTTCAACAATTTCTGGTAATATAAGTTTGATTGAAGGCTCCGGAAGAGCCATAATATTTCTGTCTAAGGGAACAAAACTTATTATAGACAATGCATTGTTCTCCTCCAAGTCCCGAAGAAACTTGTTGAGTTTTATAGATATCCGCCGAAATGGGTATCATGTTGAGACAATAGATGAAATGAACAGGGAATATCTTTGTATTACAAAGAATATTTCTGGCCAGAAATGCATTGTAGAAAAGTTACCAACTTTATCTTCTGGCTTATACTATTCAAAAATTAGTACAATTGAAGCACACTCTATCGTAAACCAGAAGTTTACGGATTCAAATACTTTTGTGCTTTGGCATGGCCGTTTGGGCCATCCCGGATCAATAATGAT
The DNA here is from genome assembly GCF_000393655.2 of Nicotiana sylvestris. Classification (NCBI taxonomy): domain Eukaryota; kingdom Viridiplantae; phylum Streptophyta; class Magnoliopsida; order Solanales; family Solanaceae; genus Nicotiana; species Nicotiana sylvestris. The sequence continues at coordinate 41,093,468 of NC_091059.1, forward strand.
GAGACGAATTACTGAAAATTCGAGTGGGCATCCATTAAAGAACTTGAAGATTCTTACAAATGACGAATTTTCTTGTGATGCTTGTTATCAAGGAAAAATGATCACTAGACCATCACCAATGAAGGTTGGTATTGAATCCCCTGCCTTTTTAGAGCGTATACATGGGGATATATGTGGACCTATTCACCCACCAAGTGGGTTGTTTAGATATTTTATGGTCCTAATAGATGCATCTTCAAGATGGTCTCATGTGTGCCTACTATCATCTCGCAACCTGGCGTTTGCAAAGCTATTAGCCCAAATAATTCGATTAAGGGCACAATTCCCAAATTATCCTATAAAGGCCATTCGCATTGATAATGCTGGAGAATTCTCATCTCAACCTTTTGATGATTATTGTCTATCAATTGGGATAAAAGTTGAACATCCTGTAGCTTATGTTCATACTCAAAATGGCCTTGCAAAATCATTTATTAAACGCCTGCAATTGATAGTAAGACCACTACTTATGAAAACAAAATTGCCCACTATTGTTTGGGGCCATGCTATCTTGCATGCAGCATCACTTATCCGTCTCAGACCGACACATTATAATAAATATTCTCCGTCACAATTAGTTTTTGGTCATGAACCAAATATTGCCCATCTACGAATTTTCGGATGTGCTGTATATGTGCCAGTAGCACCACCACAACGTAGTAAGATGGGACCACAGAGAAGGATAGGAATATATGTTGGGTTTGAATCACCCTCTATTATTCGCTATCTTGAACCATTGACAGGAGATTTATTTACTGCTCGATTTGCAGATTGTCGGTTTGATGAAACAAATTTCCCACAATTAGGGGGAGAGAAAAAGGAAATCAAAAGAGAAATTGTGTGGAAAGTTTCATCATTATCTCACTTTGATCCCCGTACCCCTATATGTAATCAGGAGGTCCAGAAGATCATCCATTTACAGAATATAGCAAATCAAATGCCAGACGCATTTACTGATTTGAAAAGGATAACTAAGTCACATATCCCAGCAGAGAATGTGCCTATCCGAATTGATGTCCCAGTAGGACCATCTACTAGCATGAGAGCTAGTGAACCTAAAGCACGCCTGAAGCGTGGTAGGCCTTTGGGTTCTAAGGATCGAAATCCTCGAAAAAGAAAATCGACAAATGATCAAAACGATACTATGAAGGGATCTCCTGAAGAGACCCAAAATCTGATTAGTTCTGAGATTCCTGAAGAAATCAATGAACCCGAAGCTCATGTGAGTGAGGAACTTTTAATAAGTTCGAACGGTGATGGGATTAATTTAAATCGATTTGAAATAGTGGTGGATAATATTTTTGCATATAATGTTGCACTTAATATTATGCAAGATAGTGAGGATCTTGAACCTCGATCTGTCGAAGAATGTCGACAAAGATCTGATTGGCAAAAATGGCAAGAGGCAATTCAATCGGAATTGAAGTCACTTGCTAAAAGAGAGGTCTTTGGACCAGTAGTCCAAACACCTGCTAGTATAAAACCAGTTGGTCATAAATGGGTTTTTGTGCGAAAAAGGAATGATAAAAATGAAGTTAAAAGATACAAAGCTCGCCTTGTTGCACAAGGATTCTCACAACGACCTGGAGTCGATTTTGATGAAACATATTCACCTGTTATGGATGCCATAACATTTCGATATCTCATCAGTTTAGCACTACATGAAAAGCTTGAAATACATCTAATGGATGTAGTTACAGCTTATCTGTACGGTTCACTTGATAATGAAATTTATATGAAAATCCCTGAAGGATTTAAAATGCCTGAAGCAAAATCTCAGGAAATGTATTCAATCAGATTACAAAGATCTTTGTACGGTTTAAAGCAATCTGGGCGCATGTGGTATAATCGCCTTAGTGAATATTTGCTGAAAGAAGGTTACATAAATGATGTTATTTGTCCATGTATTTTTATAAAGAAAATGGCATCAGAATTTGTTATACTTGTTGTTTATGTTGATGACATAAATCTTGTTGGAACTCCAGAAGAGCTCCAAAAGGCAATTGAATATCTTAAGAAAGAATTTGAGATGAAAGATCTTGGAAAGACAAAACTTTGTCTTGGTCTGCAAATTGAACATTTAGCAGACGGGATCTTTATCCATCAATCTGCCTATACAGAAAGGGTCTTAAAACGCTTTTACATGGACAAAGCGCACCCATTGAGTACACCAATGGTTGTTCGATCACTTGAAGTGAATAAGGATTTGTTCCGACCTCCAGAAGAGGACGAGAAACTCCTTGGTCCCGAAGTACCCTATCTCAGTGCAATTGGTGCACTAATGTATCTTGCTAATGCTACAAGGCCTGACATAGCATTTTCTGTTAATTTACTAGTAAGATATAGTTCTTCTCCTACACGGAGACATTGGAACGGGATTAAGCATATATTGCGATATTTAAAGGGAACTCTTGATATGGGTTTGTTTTATGCTAACAAAGATAGTGCAGACCTTGTTGGTTATGCAGATGCAGGTTATTTATCTGATCCCCATAAAGCTCGATCTCAAACCGGCTACGTATTTACATATGGAGGTACTATCATATCATGGCGCTCCACAAAGCAATCTATTGTTGCTACTTCTTCAAATCACGCTGAGATAATAGCTATTCATGAAGCAAGTAGGGAATGCGTATGGTTGAGATCAATAATTCATTTTATTCGAGAAAAATGTGGTTTGGAATGTGAGAAAAGACCCACAATTTTATACGAAGACAATGCTGCATGCATAGCCCAATTGAAGGGAGGATTTATAAAAGGAGATAGAACGAAGCACATTTCACCAAAATTATTCTACACACACGATCTTCAGAAAAGTGGTGACATTGATGTGCAACAAATCCGTTCAAGTGATAATCCAGCAGATTTATTCACTAAATCTTTGCCAACTTCAACTTTTGAGAAGATGGTATACAAGATTGGAATGCGGAGACTCAAATATTTGAAACAAGGTTTTCATCAGGGGGAGTAAAATACGCGATGCACTCTTTTTCCCTTACTAAGGTTTTTTCCCATGGGGTTTTCCTTATAAGGTTTTTAATGAGGCACCTAGCAATGCGTCTTACTAAATATGTGTACTCTTTTTTCTTCAATGGGATTTTTTCCCACGTGGTTTTTCCTAGTAAGGTTTTAATGAGGCACATTATCTTTTAATGAACATCCAAGGGGGAGTGTTATAAATATATTATATTATGGATGTTCATTTAGTACTCCGTTGTAAATAAGCTTCCTGAAGAAGCTTATCCATATGGGACTCCACCGTAAATATGTTTATCTATTTAGTACTCTATTGGAAATAAGCTTCCTGAAGAAGCTTATCACTTCGGTACCCGGTTATGGATAAACATTACCCTAGGTAGAAGATTATCCATACCGGGTATAATAAGCTTATCCATTCAGTACCCAGTTATGGATAAACATTATCCCCGATAGAAGATTATCCATAGCGGGTATAATAAGCTTATCTTTTCCGTACTGCGTTATGGATAAACATTGCTCTCAGTAGAAGATTATCCATATCTGGTATAGTAGCAGCTTACACAGCAGTTTCCTTTCTTCTATAAATAGAAGAGATTTCAGTTCATTATGTACATCAGTTTGAATTCGAATAATATATCAGTTTCTCTCTATCGTTGTCTTTACTTTACGGCCTTTATTTTATAACAGTTTTTTTTTTCTTAAAGTTAAATATAGTTTAATATATTAGCATAATTTATTTATACGTTGTTTTGCCATACTACCACATTGATATTCTTATTTAATTTTGTGGCTATTTCTATGCCATCTCTAATTTTTAACTTTAATTACTTAACATAAAAAAGTACCTTCTTGTTGACATTTGGATAATATTTGATTAAAGTTGAAAAATTAGATCCATTGAAGTTGAAGTTGGAAAAATATATATTTGAAAGTTAAAGTTATGTTTGGACGTGAATTCTACTTGTAAAGAAGAAATTAAATAATTATGAGTGAAAATCTTTATTTCAGTAGAAATACTTCTCAAAAAAAATATAACATAACGATTCACTACTATTTCCATTGCATCCACTGAGCTATAAATTGCTTGTTCAAATTTTATGTGATTCTCTAAGATATTAATGTTTCTATACTATTTTGTCTAAAAAAAAGTATTCAATATGTGTAACTTATTGTTGGCATATGGACAATATTTTAATGATAATATTAGATAAAATTAGAGTTTAAAATTTGATTAGCGTGTAATTTAAAGTAATTACACAGTTTGATATGATTTTGTGCACATGTAATTACTTAATTAATATAAAATTAAGCATAACTAAAAAGTGGTAATACACCCCCAATTCTATGTGTGCAACACTAAATAGAAGATTGCATGTTATGATTTATTGTGGATTTCTTTTCTTTTTGAGTTTAACTGGTTAGATTGTATCATACTTGAATTTTTTAGTAGAAAATTAATATCTTATCCGTCCAAACTATTTATTTATTTTTTTATTTGCAAACTTTTCAATTTTCAATAGTTAAAAATGATAACCAAGTCCTCCATAAGATCAAACAGGATGACACATATCATCACCTATATACACGTGTCAGCTTTTGTGTAAAATCAAAGAAATAATAAAAACAAAGCTAACTTAATGAAACAGTTATAATAAATCATATGTGGGAACCAATGAGAAAGCAAAGTTGGAGCAGGACGACCCCAAAGATAGTAAAACTATTCAACCAAAAATAAAATGGTAAAACTATCAAATATTGCACTATAGAATGACAACTACAATTTGATCAGTTCAAATATTAGTACTCTCATCTCATTTCTTCCACCTAAGCCGAAGATTAATTTTTTATTATGTTATGCAAAAATAATTGAAAAGTCATTAGTAATTTATCGCTCTTAACATTAGCTATTCATTGGTGATACTATTTATTAAAAAAGTGCAATCAAGTGAGAGAATATTTTTCATTTGCAAACCCTTCAACTTTTATTCCTTGTGAAATCAATTTACAAGCATAATTTCAACTTTCGGATACTTTTTTTTCAATTTCAAATATTCTTTCACAATTTCAACTAAATATTGTCCAAATGCCTACTAAGATAACATAAAAGCCAAAGTGATAGAAGAAATCACTAGAAAGTAAAGATTATTTAATTACGACAAAGTCAAATAGGTTTTCTCACTGAATTACAAAAAAGTTAAAGAGGTAAATTTTAATTTATACCTGCTAAAAATATTTATTGATGGAATTTAAGAAAAAAGGAATGGGACTTTTAACGTCGTAGAAAGTTTAATCATAAAAACACAAAAATAGAATAGAAGAGGTAGTATGCGTAACTTAGCCAACTAAACTTACATAGACAAAAATATAAAATTGTTCTGTTTGATGCTATAGTAAATTTGTGAAGTCCAATAATCTAAAGAAGCTAAGTAAAATGAGAGAAAGTACAAGATGAAAAATAACTTGAAGAGTTTGATGATCAAACGTTGAAAAATAGAACTCTCAGCCAACGCAAAACAAAAGCGGAAAAATAAAGGGGACAATTTCGTTGTAATTTTTGGGTTGTCGCACCAAATCTAGCTATCTTTATTATTTGAACTATGCATTTCCCTTTGAACAATTATATCTTTTATTTGAATTATTACGAGGGTGTTTGGCTAAGCTTATAAGCTGGTCAAACTGGCTTATAAGCACTTTTTGGCTTATTTACGCGTTTGGTAAATTAAAAGTGCTTATAAGCCAAAAATAAGCCAAAAGCCATAAGTTGGTCTCCCCCAACTTATCAAATTTTAGCTTATAAGCACTTTAAGTTTGACCAAAATATTTATTATTCTATCCCTAAAATACTTCTTTTTAAAACAAAACTCTTCGTATACCCAGTTCTTCAGCTGCATATTATTAATTTCAGCACTTTTATCCAAACACATAACTGCTTATTTTTTAAATCAATTTCAGCACTTAAAAATGCTTTTCAGCACATGATGCTTATCAGCTACTCTAAATTAGCTAAGTCAAACGGGCTCTGTATGAAAACTAAAGTTAGATATGATGTTAAAATTTATATCAGACAGTATATATAAGTTTGATAAAAATTTGTCATGCTATCTAACACAACCTGATCGTGAAATAAGTTCTTTTAAAATTTATTTTTCAGATAATAGTTTGGGACCGATAATAATATGATATATATTTTTGTAAAAATAGCACGGTATAGCCAGTTTTCGGACTGGTCATTCAAAAATAGCCAGCGTTTACGAAGTCAATGAAAAATAGCCACTATGTTGCTACAACAGAGACCGGTCCAGCATAATATACTGGAGTTCGGTGCACCTGTGTATGAACTCCAGCATATTATGCTGGACCAGTATACTTTGCTGACTCCAGTATAATATACTGGAGACTGGAGCACCGGTGCTCCAAACACCAGTATATTATACTGGACAATTATACTTGTTGGAACTCCAGCATATTGTGCTGGAGTTCTAGTGTACTTATACTGGAACTCCATCATATTATGCTGGAGTTCCAGCATACTTATCCTTGAACTCCAGTATAATATGCTGGAGTTCAAGCATATTTATACTGGAACTCCAGTATAATATACTGGCGTATTTTCCGGGTTTCGAACAGTGTTTTCGCTCAGATTTATCTTTACATGAAAAGTGGCTAAATTTCGATTACTTTTAAAACTGAGCTATTTTTGAACGACAGATTGTAAATCTGGCTATTTTTAAATTTCTCCCTATATTTGTTTATAATGATACTCTACTTTTTAGCAATGTTATTGGGCTATCCTTACTAGTCTTCTTATAGTTGTTCATAGTCTAAATTTATATCAGGTAACATTTCAAAAACATGTGTATAACTATATGCATTATTAGTGCTAGAAGTAGAACCTCTTATTTTTCTATCCTTACTATCCTACTAGTAAAAGCTCGTTTAGCTGCTCTAAACATCACTAAATTTAATAGTTCAGAATAATAAAATAAAATAAATAGAGGAGAATTAAAAGATGGAGTGAGTGTACCAAAATGCCAAACTAATTTGAATACTTGAAAATAAATTTTGAAAATAAACTCGCACAATAGCACACTTGCATTTGGTACTTGGTAGTTACACCATAAATAAAATTAAACTAACAATTGAGAGCTAATAGTTGATAGCAATTGAAGAGAAATGTAGCAAATAACTAGAATTGAGAGGTAGGGAAAAAAATGTAGAAGAGGGGGCTATTTATAGTTTTCAAATGGGTAAGTTTGTAATTTTTAATTTCTATGGATGAGAGCTATTTTAAATTCTGGAGGCCAAAATGACCGACTTTGTAAAAAATAGCCGTCGGGCAATGATCAAATCAACTTTTGACCATTGCCAATGGTGTAAAATTTTTAAAAAAATACCCATTGAATCAGGCCGTTAAGGAACTGTAAGTTCTTACCAGGTTTACCGGTTTCGGTGATCCAATAACCAAAATTTAACCGATACAGCCCTCGATTAAGAGATGAATGGCTCATCTCCACCCTATTTACTGGCTGGGCCAGTTCGATCTTTTACCGGGTCGACCCGACCCCTTAGACACCTTTAGTTCAATCCTTATTTTGTGAAAATAGCTCAGGCTACTCAATTTTTGGACTGGTAATTCAAAAATAACTAGCGTTTGCAAAATCATTGAAAAATAACTACTATTTTACTGAAACACGAAAAGTTCCAGCATAATATGCTAGATTATAGAGTTCCTACATATAAACTTCCAGCAAATTATGTTGGAACTCCAACACACAAAAAGTTCCAGCATAATATGTTGGATTATGGAGCTCCTGCGTATAAACTTCCAGCATATTATATTATGTGGTGCAAAAATTCCACCACATTATGCTGGAATCTCATATGTAAAAAATTTAAATTCCAGCATATTATGCTGAAATTTTTCCGAATTTTTAATAATATTTTTGTTCAGATTTTATCTTTACATAAAAAAAATGGCTAAATTTCTATTATTTTTGAAAATGTAGCTATTTTTCAATTACTAATTGTAAATCTGACTATTTCTAGTTTCCCCCCATATTTTGGGGGTAGGAAAGGTTATTTGTAGAATAAGTATTGTATGCTTCGAAGACCGAGGGTAAACCCACAGCTAGTCCTAGCATCCTAGGTTGCCGACCATGGCGTGTAAAAAGGTGTTGTTTTCTGTTTGGAGAAAGTTTCTATGAAAGAAGGGGACGATGGCTTATTGTACTCCTCGCAAAGTTGAAGAGATCACTATCCGTATTAAAAGATTTAGGGAGCATCACATCTGATATACCAATAATACAAACTTCTCCCATATTGTTTCATTTAGCTTTAATAATGAAATTCGATAATTGTATCGTTCAAGGCTAATAGGCTATGTCCGAAATCTAATACCTGCAGCTTTTCTTCCATACACCAAAAATAGACCGTGGCTAACTTAAACAACAACAGGATTCAGCCAATGTTTATCACCAAATAATTTTTATTTAAGTATGTGATAATAAAGCTGAGGAAGAGTTTCTCTGGAACGAAATTAGTCCAAATTCAATGCTGATATCACAAAACTGGTAGAGAATTTCTCCAAAACGAAAAAGGAAAAAAGACTTGCATATGGCGTGAGTATTTCTCCAGATTTGCATACTAATTTTCTTATCCTGTGTCCCAGTATAGCTTGCTGTTACATATGCTATGAATTCTAGAATTACCCAAATCATTTGCAAGTTTGTTCATAAACTTTAAAGTAATTACTTAAGTTAACTAGTAACTCGTTGCCTCCCAAGATTATTAACTATTGGAGAGTAAATTGTAGTCTCAAATGCCATACAAAAGATTGGAGGTACATCCCTCAAGACAACATAGCAGATTAAGTCTACATGGAAAGTTTCAAGATATTGAAGTAAAGAAAAAGTATAAGGCTTCAAAAACTTTTGCATAAAGAAGCACATAATAAGCATTTAAGTAATAAAAAGTATGTCTTGGATAGGTGAGAAAAGGATAGCAAAGAAACTACCAACTTGTGTATCTAAAAAAATTGTGCACTTGACTGAAAAATCTGTTCATATTTGGAGTTCATCCCAAAGAAAAAAAAATAAAAAATTGAAATGGTATAAAATCCCAACGCAATATTTACAATTGGGGAGGGGGGGGGGGCGGGTTGTTTTAAAGCTTAGGCAATATTATACCAACAGAAAAACAAAAGAAGAGAAAACTACTGGAACCTGCCTACAGAATTTTCTCCTAGCTATACATGCCAATGATCTTTCGGCTGCTAGATTCTGATTTTCTATCGGCTATGCCACTGTAAAGTTCTGAAAAGTTTTGGATTATAACTGCTGCTGAAACCATAGTGAGTGTGCATATTCCGGCTAATTGAAACACCAATCACATATTAAGGGTGAATGACTGTTGAAGTTACCAGTTCGGTAGAACCCAATAGCTTTGCCCAAATCTTATATTTGTGTTAAGAAATCGGCTTAATATATATAAATAATTTTTTCAGAACTTAATACGTTAAAAAAGCTATGGATGCAGAACTCATAAACCTAAAAATCCGGATCCGCCTCCAAGTATCATGGCCCCTACCAAACTAGCCTCAGAAAATTGGACCTGCTACCTACAGACTTTCTTTACTTGACCATGTTATTGTGCACCCCACATTCCAACGAGGCTCATTCCACGGTCGTCCATCCAGTATTGATATTTTCAGTCCCTATTGTGCAGATACTAACACAATCCTAGCTAGACGAATGATTAAGCGTGGAAACAAAGCTGCTACTCAAGTTCTTGTTCAGTAGATGGATGCAGCTCCAGAGCAGGTAACCTAGGAGGATTATTAACTAACGTGCAGTCGATTTTCATCACTGTTTCTTTGGGGACAAGAAATTTTGGAGAGCATGGAATGTAACAAGTGGGATTTGAAATGTGCAGAAGGAATTTTAAGCTTTGAAGAGTGGTACATGAGGCTTGAGGAGTGAGACTTGAACAAATTATTCTCAAGTTAGTTGGGTTTTAGATATTAAAAGTTACAATTTGGTCGAGCATAATTTTAAGCAGCACTTTCAATTGTTGCACTTTAGTCCCACTATTTAAAGTCCTTCCTATTTGGTCCATGTCAAGTAGTTACAGGGTGAGATCAGCAGAGCATGTCCCGCATCTGCTTCTCTCTCCACTTTTGCTAGCTATTATAAGTTGTAAACCTTCTTCTCTAATGAATTCGAACTTAGACTACTTCTCTTGGCAATTCTCTCGGCTAGTTTTTTTTCTAACTTCTCAGTCAAATCTCTTTTTACAACACTCTTTCAATGGACCAGTGCGGATTCCGCATGTAAATGCAATGGCATAACAGTAAGTGTGACACCTGCATAACTTTCTACTGTGGAACCGCTTTAACTTAAAGACAATTTTTCGGAAGAAAAGGGTAGATAGAAACAGAGCTCAACATTACACAAGTTATAGTTCAATAGATACAACATAAATGTCTTTCTAGATCTAATTCCAACATAAAAGATGATGGTGGATAGTATGCTAAACAATAAATTGCTTTAATGAAATACGAACCATTAGCTACAAAAGAAGACTTCCCATGGCATTCATCCATAGATTGATAATGTGGTTCTTGATTGATCCATTAAGTGACCAGTATCGATGAGGGAAAAAGAGAGGTGGGGGAGGAGGTGACATTGAGAACACAATGAGTTGACATGTTTGGGCATCAAGGAACCACTTGAGGATACAGATAAGGGCACCACAAGAAGATAAAGCAGGAATCATCACTTTACAATGCAATTTTATCAGGACAGCATAATGCTGGGAAGATGAGGGCATTCTAAGCTAATAAATCAAAAGCCAACGATGCTACAACCATGCTTACCAAAGGAACAGAAATGTTATCGTCTACCGTTGGAGTAATAGGGAGAGACTCCACCATTGTTGCTATAAATGACACCACAGCTACTCTTTCTACAGTTGAAACCCAGTCCAAATGAAGATATCCCAAGGCCGAGAAGTAATAGAGCATCCTTTAACCATATGAAAAAGTGTAGCATCAGCATAAAGCTTACAGCAAAATCTCCAAACATAAACAGAAAAGGGACAAAAAACCTACCCAATGGACACCAGGAAACCGAGAACAAACATGGAGAGGCTACCAGCCAAACTTTTCTGTTTATTATAAGGGATTTTTATGGACCCAAACCTTCTTCCAACAATATCAGCAATTCCTACATAGAAAATAGTCAGAAAAAAAGAAGTACAAAAGGAACTAATCATAGACTAAGTAATATGAGCTTCAGCTGTTACCATCCCCACCACACATCATTGCTAACGAAATTACTCCAACCGGTGACTCACGCCAAAAGAGAAGTGCACTCAAAATTAACACTAGAACATAATATAGAGGCCCTCTAAGCAATTCTCTGCAAGGAAAAGGCTGAAATTTAAGAGATGAATCAATACCATGTATACGTTGAAAGAGGCAGAAAAGGGATTCTGGAACTTACTCTGGCTTTCCTTCCCGAGTAACAGATTTTAGAAGTCCCTCATCGGTAGCCAAAGAAAGGCCATTAATGACAAGTCTCAAACAGTTTGTAAGTGGAACCACAGAAGCAAAGTAGCGTGCCCATCTTGATGCACTAATCTAAGATCTAAATCATCAGTGAGAACTTTCAAATATGGTTTTGCAATCATCTATGTAAGACAAAATAATACCTGAAAATTGGCCAGGAAGCCATAAAAAGCAGACCAGACAATATGTGGACCAGCTTTCGGCTTAAATTCTGTTTCAATGAATGAAGAGGAAAATAAATATCCCAAGAAACAAAAGCTGCTAAAAATCAAGAGACCACACGGCCATTATAATATGTTATAAGAACCTTTAATGTTTGACGTCGCACAAGATCACGATCCTTCTACCTTTTTTTTCTTTCTTCCTCCCCCTTCCCAGAAAGAAGGTTTTTAAGTATTCAGAGCATGTTGTAATTCTGTGAGCTTTCGTTTAAAATCTAAAATAAATAATACATAGGAATGGCTAAAAATAAGAAAGTGGAGTGTCGTAGAAAGACCAGTAATGCTCTTTCACTTTAAAAGAACATGGGCAGTTTATTTATGGATACCAAGTTACTACATCTGAAATAAGCCAAATTTTGAAGAGTCAATTTCTAGAAATCTCAGCATTAACTGATTTCCTCTCTATAAATAGTTTCAATCACCACAAGTTTAAATGAGCTATTAAGGGATCCTGATTCCAGGTAAGAAAAAATTGCATAAGGTTTTCATGAAAAAGGTTGTCAATTTTTCATGAAACTGAATAAGATTGTCAAACTTTTTTATGACGGTGGTGTCTGGCGACGACTCCACCAGATACCCTGTTACCTCCCAATCTCCTACCAGCACAGGTATTGGGTAACTATGCGCTGGCAAGCATTGGCAAAGCCACCTTTGTCCAAGGGGTGTCAAATTTTCCCCTTCACCGGAATCTCTGACTTTCTTAGTGTATTTACTTTTTTAAATTTTGACTCCCTAGGTGAAAATCCTGGCTCGCACCCTTCTTTGTGAACAAAGGCTTAGGTGATGGGGAGAAATCACCTAATACTTTTTGCCTCCACTAAGATTTGATAAGATTGTCAATTTTTGTTGATTACGAGTCTCAGTACATTGACATTTACAGCTACATATAACCTACACGGCTACACATACATATACGCACACACATATAAGAGGGTGTGCCTCTGTGTGTGTGTAAGAGAGAGAGAGAGGGAACCTGTTCAATGAGCTTGCGCTCGGATAAGAAATCGAAAGTGGAAACAAGGGCGTAAGCACCGGCGATGACGAAAGCCGTGGCTCCCGCATCCTGTAGCATTGAGCCACCATCTCCAATTATAGCATCAAAACCACCTGTTAAACCGGCGTCGGCAGGACCGGGAACAGCTCGGGAACTGTACGGCGAGAAGAATCGTCCGCGAAATGTCAGAGCGTGGGTTGTTACAGTGAGAGAGGAAGGCAGATTCGAGAGGCGTACGTGACGTGGAAGGACAGAGTTGGGGTAGTGGGTGAACCGAACCACCGCGGCGGCGGCGGCGGCGATAGTTAAAACTCTGCTCATTTGTAGCACTAGCACAAGCTTTCGTTCTAGAATCTACACTCTCTTCATCCGTCTTCACATATAATTAGCAGATAAACTAGATTTATCCATAGAAAAAGACTGAAATTGTTATGACGATTATGGGGACAACTAGTAAATTTGGCAAAAATAAATTAATAAAATATAAAAAAAAATCCTTTATAATTTTATTTCTTTAATTTAAAAAATTATAGTACATATAAATGTTATTCGATTAATTATTTCCAAAAAAGAGAATAATTGAAGGGAAAAAAGGAATGATAATTATAAATATGTTTCTTAGGGATAAATATGCCAAATTACGTGACCTCACACACATACATATATATATATAGAGTCCGAAACTTAAATAGTGCCAAAAATGGGTAAAATTTGCACGGGGCGCCCTATTTGGTCGCACTCATTTAACATATACCTATTTTTTTTAAAAAGTTTTAACTTGTACTCAGTTTTTAAACAACTTCAGTCCCTTTCTCCTCCTCTTCTCCTCCTTCGTTTTCTTTTTCTTTTTTTATGGCTAAGCTTAATACCAATTGGGTACAGAAATCAAGGGACCAATATTATCACCCTGGGGAAATTTCACATTTTATGAAAGGTATAAAGAATCCAAGCGACAAGACAAAGGTGACAACAGACAAAAAAAGAAAACCATGAAACCCCAAGTTCGCAGCTTCCACAAGCCCAGAACAAAAGAAAAAAAAGGTGATTAATTACTGATTAATCTAGCAAGCATTGAAGATAATATTTTGTAATGAACTCAACTGAAATAAGGAAAATAAACGACAATAATGGAAATAGACTTGTTCTTCCTTTTATGTTTTCGTTAGAGATGTAAAAAGTTGTTGAGGATTAATAAAGTAAACGTGGTCTTATGAATTTAACTTCAGTTTATATAGTGCTGAAGTTTTACAAATGAACTAAATAATTTTGGCATCTTCTGCTGAAGTTTTTGAAAAAGCTTATTCATGATAAAAAAAAAAATTCAACACTAAATGCTTAAGTTCAGCAAATAGAGAACAAAACTTCAGCACTAGAATGCTTAAGTTCAGCAATTACAAACAAAAACAAGTTCATCAAATAGAGAACAAAACTTCAGTACTAGAATGCTTAAGTTCAGCAAATAGAGAACAAAACTTCAGCACCAAAATGCTTAAGTTCAGCACACTTGGTCTACTTCAGGCCCGGCTACTAGAATGCTGAAGTTTTGCGTGATTGTTTTTGCTACCTCAGCCCTGTATGCTGAAGTACCGCGAAAAAGTGGGTACGCTTGTGATTTTTTTTGCAAAGCGGGCACAAGTTAAAACGTGACCCAAAAAACGGGTATAGATGCAAATTTACATAAATACATAAAATGCAGTATAATACTGCGTTTTACTTTAACGGAAAGTTAGCCATTAAAGTTAAACGCAGTATTATACTGCGTTTTATTAAAAAATTAATTTTTTTTAGGAAAACGCACTATAATACTACGTTTTCTATAATATTTGGGCCCACTTCTGCAGGACATTTAAATCCCTATAATTTATTATAGGAAAACGCATTACAATACTGTGTTTTCCTTAAACGCAGTATTGTACTGTGTTTCCCTGTAATATTTGGGCCCACTTCTACAGGACATTTAAATCCCTATAATTTATTATAGTAAAATGCATTACAATACTGTGTTTAAGGAAAAAGCAGTATTGTAATGCGTTTTCCTATAATAAATTATAGGGACCCTTCTTCTTCCTTGGCTTCACGACAGAAGCCATTGTTCCCCACCACTGCTGGTCCACCCCACCCCGTGCCGCGCGATTTGAAAAAAAATTCTTGGGCCCCACATGTACACAAAAAGCGAAGAGTGTAGGTCTCATACACATCACAAGCCTTGGATTCGTTCTTTCGGGTTGAAAAATTCAATTTGGATCTATTTCAAAAAACTTAAATCGAGGTATTTCGATTTTGTTTATGGCGAAACTCGTAGAGCATATGCATATTTGTTTTATTGAATGTGTTTTCACGTTGATTTGTGTTATGTTTGTGTTTAAATTTGTATGTTATTTTTACCCTTATTAGCCTTGAGACAAAAAATAGTTAATTATTAGCCTTGAATTATTTATTTAATTTGTTGTTCATATGTATGTTATGTTTGTTGTTTTTATATGTAATAGTGGTCTTTTAGCGTAGTAAAATATAGAGCCTTTTAGCGTAGTAAAATATAGAGTCTTTTAGCGTAGAGTCTATGTAGTTTTAAGTATGTACTAACTACAAACTCTATCCAATTACTCTTTACAAAATTAATTATTTAATTTATAAAAATAAACTTACAAAAATAACAAATTAATATATGCTGTCAAATTAACTCAAATATCGAGCCTGGAACCCATAGATAATTACTCAGTCCAATTAAATAATTAATTATTTAATTTATTAAACTAACAAAATTCTAAAAATGTTGAAATTGACACACGTTTTAATTAAGGAAAACTTAGTGCTACCGGGCCTCAAATATCGAGCCTCGAACCCATAGATAATTATTAATTAAGGACAGTTTGGTGCAACCGGGCCTCAAATATCGAGCCTGGAACACATAGATAATTACTCAGTCCAATTAAATAATTAATTATTTAATTTATTAAACTAACAAAATTCTCAAAATGTTGAAATTGACACACATAATAATTAAGGATAACTTGGGGCAACCGAGCCTCAAATATCGAGCCTGGAACCCATAGATAATTACTCAGTCCAATTCAATAATTAATTATTTAATTTATTAAACTAACAAAATTTTAAACTTATTGAAATTGACACACATAATAATTAAGGATAACTTGGTGCTACTGGGCCTCAAATATCGAGCCTGGAACCCATAGATAATTACTAATTAAGGATAGTTTGGTGCGACCGAGCCTCAAATATCGAGCCTGGAACACATAGATAATTACTCAGTCCAATTAAATAATTAATTATTTAATTTATTAAACTAACAAAATTCTAAAAATATTGAAATTGACACACATAATAATTAAGGATAACTTGGTGCAACCGGGCCTCAAATATCGATCCTGAAACCCATAGATAATTACTCAGTCCAATTAAATGATTACTTATTTAATTTATTAAACTAACAAAATTCTAAAAATGTTGAAATTGACACACGTAATAATTAAGGAAAACTTAGTGCTACCGGGCCTCAAATATCGAGCCTGGAACCCATAGATAATTACTAATTAAGGATAGTTTGGTGCGACTTGGCCTCAAATATCGAGCCTGGAACCCATAGATAATTACTCAGTCCAATTAAATAATTAATTATTTAATTTAGTAAACTAACAAAGTTCTAAAAATATTGAAATTGACACACATAATAATTAAAGATAACTTGGTGCAACCGGGCCTCAAATATCGATCCTGGAACCCATAGATAATTACTCAGTCCAATTAAATAATTACTTATTTAATTTATTAAACTAACAAAATTCTAAAAATGTTGAAATTGACACACATAATAATTAAGAAAAACTTGGTGCTACCGGGCCTCAAATATCGAGCCTGGAACCCATAGATAATTACTCAGTCCAATTAAATAATTAATTATTTAATTTATTATAACACAAACACACAATTAATATTATTTAAATTACAGTAGACGATATGGACTTGCCGCCTGTACATCCTGGACCAACCGAGGATCATAGTGTTGCAGGGCGACCATAGGTCCTCCTATGTATGGGAGAGACATCTATTGGATCAGACTCTCCGCGCTAGGAGACCTGACGATTTGTGAGACTTTTTGAGGCAAAGACATTTCCATGCTCGCGTAGTCCATCGCCTGGAGGCTATGGGCTTCCTTAGAATTTTTCAGATTGGGCGGATGCAGCTCGAGTGGTCTCTCATCATAGCGTTGATAGAGTGGTGGCGACCGGAGACGCACACTTTTCACTAGCCCACTGGAGAGGCCACCATCACGCTTGAGGATGTTCAGATTTTGTATGGGCTGCGTGTAGATGGACTGGCCGTTGCACTGCCCCAGTACATGAGATCTATGGCGCATCCCCAGTATTTGGATTTGATGGGGTAATATACTGGTTACAGACCACAGGGTGATGCTGCACTTAGAGGGGGCAGTCGCGTTTCTATGACAGCTATCAGAGAGCATATGGAGGTATTGCACCCAGACATTACCGGCAAAACAGAGGCTATCCATATTGAGCGGTACATGAGGTTGGCGCTTCTCCTTCTTTTGGGGGGTGTCTTGTTCCCGAACACTTTGGGAAATCTAGTAAGTATGCGCTTTCTGCATCATCTACAACAGCTAGATGAGTTACCCCGATACAGTTGGGGTGCTGCTATTCTAGCATACCTTTACAGGAGTATGTGCCGGGCGAGCATGGGTATCCAGGTGGACATATGTGGTTTTCTGCCGCTTCTACAGGTGATAACATTTTTGAATACTCTGTTCATTACTCCGAATTCTATATGGTCAAAATGACTCTTAAATTTTACGTCAACCTTTTATCTTAGGTTTGGGCCTGGTAGTGGATCTTGCCGTTGCAGCCACCTTTACCACCAATAGAGCCGAGTGTCGCGCCTCCGTTTCTCCCTCTAGCTACGAGGTGGGTTCTCCGGTGTGGGAACTACCGAGGGACTGATGCTCATCATAATCTCCCCCTTGTCAGGGATGTGTTAGATATGCTGGTGGCCGGACAGGTAAATATGTACCTAAACTTGTTATAAATTCACTTGTGTTGCGCATACTCACTTTTATGTTATTTTTTTATAGTTCATCTGGACGCCATAGAGCGACGAGTTGCTAGCCCAGCTGCCCGATTATTGCTCAGTCGACCGACTACTTTGGAGCACTTCCATCCCGATGATCTTCTTCGATGTGTTGAGCATTATGCCACAGAGCGTGTTCTTCGCCAGTTTCACCGTCCCCAGCCTATACCGGGGGAGCCTGCATGAGTGCCTACACATTATTAGTGGGACTACCATACCAGGATGGACGATGAATTTGTAGGATGGCTAGAGAAGCAGGTCCATATTTGGGACCAGCGAGAGTACCGTATTCCGCCACCACTTTCGCATATCCAGGAGGCCACTATTGAGCTGCATACGTCATGGTACCGCCGTCACACCTGACTAATGATAGGGAACCCCATTCATGTACTTGGCGATCGAAACAGACCATACGCCGGAAGGCACGAGGCACTAGTATGTTTTTGTGACTTATTAATATCTTATAATTGTGATATATCGTTATTTAATTAATATTTTAAATGTTGCGCAGGCTATTGGGCATCACATGTTCTACCAGTTGGGATAGGAGATGCAGCAGCATGGCGACAGTGCTTCAGTCATTGAGTATGGTCGGTGGGTGGAAGAGTTGGCTCGTCGGACCCTGTATCAAGCGAGAGATGGCACGAGGTTGGATCACGAGGCTGAGTATGCAGCGCCAGAGGATTACCATTGGGGTAGGGTTGTCCCACGAGGCAGGGGTAGGGCATGAGGGAAGGGTGCCCCACGAGGCAGGGGTAGGGCACGAGGTAAGGGTGCCCCACGAGGCAGGGCTGTCCCAAGAGGCAGGGGTGCCCCACGAGGTCGCGGGGGACGGCAATGAGTTGGTCCTCAGCAAGGGGGCATTGAGGCACCTGTCGACCCACCTGTTGAGGCACATGATGAGGATTTTGGAGATGAAGATCTTGGATATGATCAGCCGGGTTATTTCCCTCAGCTAGATGAGCCTTCCAGCAGCATGCCGTCGTACAACCTTCAGTTATCTCTGCCAGCATCATAGGTCACCCCGTCAGATGCATTGTTGATCACGGGTACATTCGACGGAGATGTAGACCAGTTCTTTTCAGGCCCATCTACTGCAGCTGAGGATCGGGCGACCCAGGACGTGGATGGCGGACGTAGGTTGAGTTATGCCTAATCCTCGGTGGTTGATCCGGATCTACCACAGGCGCATGTATGCTTTTATTACTGTAAAATTTCAATTTGTTTTCTTTTCCTTAATGATTTGTCATTAATTAACTTTTAATTTTCTTATTAAGGCTTCGTCCCAACCCATCACGGAGGCCACTGTATGCGCTGATGAGGACACCACAGATGCATATACTCAGGAGGCTGACGAGACCACAGTGAGAAAATATTTTTGACTTAACACGTACAATACTAATATACATTTTCACATGCTAAGCTTAGTACTTATTTTGTAGGTTGCTGACGGCCCGGCAGCCTCTTCTACCGATCCTGCCAGCTTTATCAAGGAAATACATGCCCTTTGCCAGCACCGCTGGTCTAGACTCATCCCACATCGCTGACCAAATTTCGTCATCATCCCCTGTGAGGGCATCCACGTCTGACATACTTGGCAAATTATCAAGGTAGGGCGGGAGTCGACTGAACATCTCAGCCATTGGCGGGAATTTCGTCCGCATCCGATCCCCAATTCTTGTTCACCCCGGATTGGGTGAATTGTGACCTCGTACGATCGAATATTCCGCTCATGAAATGGCACGTGGGACTCATACACTCTTGGTCTAGCGGGAGGTGGAGGAGCATGCTCCCTCGTCAGCTTAGGTTCGGCATCCACTTCCTCCTCGTCATCACCCTCATCATGGAAGGGTGTGTCATCTCCAGACCCATCCGCATTGTTGTCATAATCACTATCATCTTCCTGACTCTGTGCATCTGCCAAATCACGAGTCAGTACGTCGTCTATGGGCAGCTGTGTGAGGTCAGGAACATCAAGATGCTCGTTTTCACTGCACAAAAAGAACAAAATGATAAGCTACCCAACTAGATAAATACTTTACATATAGCTATATCACTTTACGTACAAGTCATACTGTCTTGCCGTTTCATGATGTATATTTTCTTGTTGGTGATGACTCCCGGATGGACCACCGTGGTCCAATATACCAGAACTACGCATATTTCAACTAGGGGCGGGGTCATAACTTGTAAAATTCATATCCGGACAGTACCGCCTATGAAAAATATGAGTGTTAATACAAATCCAATTAAAACATAAAATAAACATCGCTAAATCGTAGAAAAAATAAAGTTTACCAGTCGTATTGTGGATTATATAAAGTAGAAAAATTATTTTGTGGTTGCTCATTCGCCGGTGGTGTCAATTTTAAATCAAGGCAAGCTCTTTTATTAGCAATCTGTCTGGCAAAAACTACTCCAGAATAACCACCCGATGACTAGGGGTTATCCCTACTATGCACGCCCCTCATTATTGGGAACGTCTTCAACCTTGACGTACATTTCCAATAATTTTATTACAATAAATTCCCTGTATTCATCCGGAATCCGCAAAAAATCTCTAAGAGTTTCATCATCTTCGATGTTAAACTCAGAATAATAAGCAAACCCATATGGAGTCACTGAATACGGAAATCTACCGATTACTTTAAGGTTAACCGAACGTTTCCTCACCCTCATTTTTTTACGTAACAGCAATACCAATTTATTATACTCCATTGTAAGCGAGAATTTAACATTACACTGTGGAGGTGAGCTATACCTCACAGAGTTATTCTCCAGCACAACCTCACCCCCCCTCCAATATAATAAAACCCTTATTTTTGGCTCTTCAGACATTATAAAAAAATGATTGATAAGAAGAAGAGAGAAGTATGAACGAAAGTTTGAAGGAAAATTTTGAATGGATTTTCATAAAATTCAAACGCCTTTAAATAAGGCAAGTACGAGCTTGGGGTGCATAATTTTTTATGTAAAACGCAGTATACTACCGTTTTATGTATTTCAATTATTGTTATATCAGTTATCCGCAGAACACTTGGTGGACCCAAAAATTAGTGTAAAATGCAGTATAATAATTCGTTTTAGTGTAAAGCGCAGTATTATACTATGTTTTACACTAAAAAAACAAATATTCTCTGCAGTCCTGCAGAAGTTTATTAAGGTGGCCCCAAATTTTATAGTTTTTTATAGGGAAACGCAGTACAATACTGCGTTTAAGGAAAACGCAATATTGTAGTGCGTTTTCCTTAAAAAAATTAATTTTTTAATAAAACGCAGTATAATACTGTGTTTAACTTTAACGGCTAACTTTTTGTTAAAGTAAAACGCAGTATATACTGTATTTTGTGTATTTATGTAACTTTTTTTTAACAGTAGAAACGTATTTTGTGCCATTTTTGGCACTATATAAGTTTCGGACTCTCTCTCTCTTTATATATATATATATATATATATATATATATATGCACACACAAATATGAATAAATTTGTGAAGTACACTATTCCATATAAATACTCGTGCACAGTCTTTACAAAGGTGAGATTGTCAGTAAACATAACCAATTGAAAAATAAAGATTACATATGACCATCATGTGCCAAGATTTCAGTCGTAAATATGTCCCATGAACCTAAAAAATGATCAAATATGTTAGGATAATACCACAAAAATAAGATTGTCATTGAACCTCATCAATTGAAAAAGAAAAATTACACATAATCAACATCCGTCAAAATTATGTCTCCCAAACTGAAAAAATAACCAAATATGCTAGGATATGTGTTTGTAATATGTGCGACTAATATTATGCTATCCTATAAAAGTAAAGGTATCTAACGGGCCGGGTCAGCCCGTTTTCGAACCGGCCCAGATCGGTTAAAATCGAAACCGGACCGGACCGGTAGAAGGGGGCCGGGTGGAGCTGGGTTATAGGGGCAGGGCAGTTTGTACCATTCACTTTTGAACCACCAGTTAATCGGACCGGTCAAACCCGGTCAACAAATAATATTGTTCATCCGGTTAACCGACCCGACTCAGACCGGTTTAACGGTAACAATTTTTTTTTAAACGTGGGCTCAGATTTCTGACCATTGGCAACGGTCCATTCCACAAAATGGCCATTGCCCAATGGCTGAATTTCATATTTAGCCCATTTTTGGGTTTTTTATTTAAAAAAAAATTAACCCCCCTTTGAAAACTATAAATATCCTCCCCCTCTTCCTCATTTCTTCACTCATCTCTCAATTTTCAATCTCAATTCTCATATTCTCTCATTCTTCAATCTTCACTTATTAAAGTGCAATAAACTATTTGGCTCTTTTTTTGGAATTTAATTTATCGTAGTATTTATTATTTGAAGTTTGAACAATTGAACTTCAAAATTGGAATAATTGATGTTTCTTCGTGGTAACATTGGAGTTGCGAAATCATCAAGTGCTCAATTTATTGCCGAATTCGGTGCACTCCCTCTAACTCTTTCTCTTATTTACTATTTTATTTTCATATTTATTTGTTGCTAGTAGTTAAATTTTTACAATATTTAATGATGCAAAAAGAGTTTGTATCAAGTTTACTAATCGGGGAAATAAAAAAAGAGGTAGTACTTCAGCTTCAGCATCTGGTAGTAATTTAAATACCTCTCCAATTATTTCAGAAACATTACCTGATAATAATATAGATTATGAACAATTCCAGGAAGATTTCGGTATAAAAGATAATGAATTAGAAATGGAAGATGAGATACCACTTACACCTAGTAGTGTTGGAGCTAGTGGCAGGGGTGGTAGTCATGGTGCTAGTAGTAGACCACCTGTGGCCTAGACTAGTAATCGTAGAAAAAGAAGTAAGGTTTGAAAAGTTTTTGAAGACATACTGAATAGTGATAGAGTTAAAAGCAAATTTTGTAATGATACTTTTAAACATAAGACTGGAGGACAATTATGGGGGAACTGGGACACTTAGTAGACATATGAGAATTGAGCATCCTATAGAATGGGGATCTGATGGAGATGGAAATCAATCAACTCTAAACCCTACTACTGGAGGTCTTGTAAAATATGATAAAATGAAGGATCGTGAGGAGTTAGCAAAAATGATTGTTTTGGGTTGTCTACCTTTTTATTTTGTTTCTTCATCATATCTTATTATGTATAGTCAAAGGATTTACAATCCTTTATTTAAAGGTATCCCTAGAAGTACTTGTAGATCTGATATCTTTAGACTTCATGGACAATATCAAACATACATACATTATTTTGTTTAGCCACCTTCCTTGTAGAGTTTCTCTAACTTCTGATATTGGTCATACTGTTAATGGGAATTATTATTTGACAATTACATATCATTGGATAGATGATACTACTTGTATGCAAAAACGTATTATCGCTTTTAAATATGATGAAGATCAGAGTCATACTGCTGCGTTTATAAGTAGTACTATTTGTGAAGTTGTTGAATTTTATAATCTCAAGCAAAAAGTATTGTGTATGTCTTTTGATAATGCTTCTAACAATAATGCCGCAATTCAATATTAAAACTGCATTTGAAATCACCTCTTGATGAAATTTTTCATGTTAAGTGTGCATGTCATGTTTATAATTTAATTGTTAAAAGTGGCCTTGATTTATTTTAACTGAGATTACTCATGTTAGAAGAGCAGTTGGTGTTATTCAAGGAAATAATAGACAATCTAGAATAAAGGAATTTAAGAATAAGTGTATCCAGTATAACCTTAAACCTAGATTCATGTCAGACGAAATTGTTACTAGATGGAATTATACATATATATTTTTAAAATGTTGCTATAAATATAGATTCCCAATAACTGAAGTTGCTAATGTGCATTGTACTGATCCAAACCCTATATTAACAACTACTACTTGGTGTCACACCTCCTTTTTCACTACACCCCCGGAAGGGAGTATATAAGGGAGTTTGTCCAATTAAAGTGGCAATCGAAATGAGATTATTTATTTATTAAATTCAGAGTCGTCACTTGGGGTAATTTATGGTGTCCCAAGTCATCGGTTAAAATCCCGAATCGAGGAAAAGATTGACTCTGTTATACAGTCCGCGAACACAGAAATCCGGGTAAGGAATTTTGTTAACCCGGGAGAAGGTGTTAGGCATTCCCGAGGTCCGTGGTTCTATCACGGTCTCTCAAGTGTTATTATTGGACTAATTATATGATTTTAAAACACTTTTAAACCTATGTGCATTTTAACTTTGAACCGCTTTTAATTATTTTAAGGAAGATTTCAACGTCACCTAAAACACGTCTTTGAACCACGTCACATAAAATGCACCCGCAGTCCGAGACACATTTTATTTAACGTTGTTAAGATTTGGATTTGGGTCACATGAAATTCACACCCGAGTTTAGGAAGGTAATTTTTAGAATAGCGCGCCTAAAGAAACTACGCATTTTCAAGTTTGCGAGGGCCATAGAAAATTCAACTAAATGGCACACCTCGATTTCTAAAGAGTTCACATTAATTATATAAGGGCCGTGAGTTATGAATTTATTCGTAAATGGCACACCTCAATTTATTTTAAAAGATTGTACTCAACTTAAAGCAAACTATGGATGTTCATATTATTTCCTAAACTACTTTCAAGTTATTGTAGAGGCTCGATGTTATGGACGTTTTTTTGTGAGTTTGAGCAAATGGTTTTAATTGTCTCGATCTTTTTACGAGTGATCAAATGCAGTTCCTTACCTTGTACCCCAGAATCAGTGGCTGACTATATTTTTATAGATGGAAGCCATGTGAATTAGCCAAGGAAAGGATTCATTAATAACTAATTACGCGTTGAAGGAAAGTTTGTGATTATTTCAAACTTGGATATGTTTTTGTCATTAAAAGTTTGCATCAAACAAAAGAATATAACATGGAAAAAAAAAGCAAACCTACAGTTATCCATAATATACCAAAGCTAACCAAATCTGTTGCTGAACTACAAATGACTATCGCTCAATCAAACGGGGTTGGGAAAACGTACTCTAAGGTCATTCTCAAAAGATATTATATGACCCATTAACAAATAAATCAGCTCTCAATTATCAATTGGTAAACATGAATTTTTCTTCTAAATCTAACACCTACTGCACACGAGAAATCAACAATTTAAGCAATAAACCAAGCAAATCTCAGCAATAGAATGGAACAAAAACCAGTAAGGGAATTATTCTAATCTCACAAATCACATAAAAACAAAATCATATATCCATGAATTTAGTGTTCAACTAAAGATACATCGGAAGAAAGAAACCTAAATGGTGGCTGCTGAGAAAAATATTGAACAAAAAACGAAGATTGTCGAACCGAACCTCGGAGCGGCGACCTCAAACGACAATTTTGACGAACGTCGCCGGTTTTGAAAGCTCGTCGGATTATGACCACGAAGCTGATCACTTGAACCGGTCTTCAGCTATTGAGGAATTATGATAAAAAGTTTTCATGTTCACGAAAACTTTTCTGCCTAATCTCTCATGTATTTAGTTGGATTGTTTCTATAAATTCTATCAGGAGATGGTCTTTATGTGGAAGATGCGCGGCGGCTATGAGCTCTTAGGGATCTGATGGTTTTTTAGGCATTATTTTTTGTGTGTTTAGGTCTAGGAATTGAAAACTTTTTTTTGGGGTTAGGGTTTCTATAATTGGGTATTTTATATGGAAGTGAGAAAGGATGATGACCATTGGATTAGAAGGAAATAGATGACTAGGATTAAATCTTGCACTTAAATGGGCTAATGGGTTGGGAAGAATGCGCTAAGGGTAATTGGGTTGGACCATGTCTTCTGTGTCTCAATTTTTGGCTAAGAAGACTCCAAATTATTATTCAAAAAACCATAGCTAAATTCCTTTAATATAAGATAATTATACTACATGATGCAAAAATAAATTCTAATTAATTAAACTAAACTATATTAAAACATGAAACTATTATATATTTTTTTTTTGTATTTTTCAAGATTATATAAAGATAAAAATAAGGTACTATTTTTGTAATAATTTTTTTTACTTTATGAAAGGTACATAAAATAAAATATTTTTGTAATTTTTATTTTCTTGTAATAAAATAAAGTAAAAGAGTCAAAATAATTAAAATAGCTATATTAGGCCTAAATTAAATATTTACATGCTAAAATATAAAAAAATCTTGGGGAGGGTCAAAAATCACATGTCTACAGCTGCCCCTCTTTGACTGGAAACACGAAGAGTTTTCAGACAAAGAACGACTAGACATGTTTTTTGACCCGACCCTTATTTAAGGAGACCAAAACTAAGAGAGAAGGGAATGTGACCGAGCCCTGGTATTTGAGCTGCCTACATATCCTTGGCTATAAAGGAATCAGGCCACGTGTAGTTCAGAAGTGAATAAGGTGATGGATTACCGAGGTGGAGGGCCGGCTGAGGTGCCGTCGAGGTTCCGATCCGCAGTCCCGTTATTACATCAAAATCAAAAATGAAAAGGACTAACTAAGCCAATCAGCTACGAGTTATAAGATTCCTATCTATGAGTCTTCTGAAGCTTGATCTTGAGTCTTGGTTGGTTCTTCATGCGGACCCTGATCTGAATCTTGATGCTTGTTAGCTGCAGGTGTTGGTTCAATCTTCTTCAGCTTTTCAAATCAAGGCAGGACATGCAGAGCTTGTGACCTCAATCATGTCTTGAGCATTCCACAGTTTTTCATCTGCTTATGCATTTGGATTCACTCCCTTTTTCCCCTTTTTTATTTTCTTATTTTTTTATTTTTTTTAATTCTAGACAGAGATTACTTCCATTGATCATCTCGTCTGTTGACTTGCCTTCTTGCCGCGAGCTTCTGCTACTTCTAACTTGAATTTTTTTCCTTTGAGACTTGAACTGCTTTATCTTGAAACTCAAATTGTTTTCCCTTGTTCTCCAGGTGGGTGCCTGATTGCTGAAACTTGAACTGTCTTCCTTTGAAACTTACAACTGTTTTTCCTCGAAACTTGAACTGTTTTCCCTTGTTCTCCATGTGGGCGCCTGATTGCTGGAACTTTTCGTGTTCCCTTGTTTTTCATGTGGGTGCCTGCAATCAAAACCAACAAAACAAACAAAAATTTTCTGCCCCAGTTTGCACTAGGAAGATTTGTGAGTTGTTAGAAATATTGTAAATCACTTATACTATTGATGCAATGATGAGTAAACTAAAGACTAGACTAGGATGTACGTCTCCTAAAAGTGATTGAGCTTGCGAAAAACTATAAACTAAGCTTGACTAAAGTAAAAAACTGACCCTATTCTCCAGGTGGGGCCCCCTGATTTCAAGAAAACTAAACATTGATAATCTTAAGAAAACTAAAAAATGACTCCCTTCTTCTTCTTTTTCCAAATTCAGACTTCCCCTTTTTTTAAAATTATTATCCTAGGAGAAAATTCACCGGACTAGGTTTCCTATCTTAGGAGAAAGATTCATTAGACTAAGATTTTAATCCTAGGAGAAAGTTCATCAGACTAGGTCTTCTATCTTAGGAGAAACATTCATCAGACTAAGATTTTTTGTATCTTAGGAGAAAGATTCATCAGACTAAGATGTTTATCCTAGGAGAAAGTTCATCAGACTAGGTCTTCTATCTTAGGAGAAAAATTCATCAGACTAAGATTTTTTGTATCTTAGGAGAAAGATTCATCAGACTAAGATGTTTATCCTAGAAGAAAGTTCATCAGACTAGGTCTTCTATCTTAGGAGAAAGATTCATCAGACTAAGATTTTGATCCTAGGAGAAAATTCATCAGACTAGGTTTCCTATCTTAGGAGAAAGATTCATCATACTAAGATTTTAATCTTAGGAGAAAGTTCATTAGACTAGGTCTTCTATCTTAGGAGAAAAATTCATCAGACTAAGATTTTTTGTATCTTAGGAGAAAGATTCATCAGACTAAGATGTTTATCCTAGGAGAAAGTTCATAAGACTAGGTCTTCTATCTTAGGAGAAAAATTTATCAGACTAAGGTTTTTTGTATCTTAGGAGAAAGATTCATCAGACTAAGATGTTTATCCTAGGAGAAAGTTCATCAGACTAGGTCTTCTATCTTAGGAGAAAGATTCATCAGACTAAGATTTTGATCCTAAGAGAAAATTCATCAGACTAGGTCTCTTTTCTTTTTTGGTAGCTTAGGAGAAAGATTCATCATACTAAGATGTTTATCCTAGGAGAAAGATTCATCAGACTATGTTTTCTATCTTAGGAGAAAGATTCATCAGATTAAGATTTCGATCCTAGGAGAAAGTTCATCAGACTAGGTTCTCTATCTTAGGAGAAAAATTCATCAGACTAAGATTTTATTGGGAGGAAAATCCATCAGACTAGGACTTTTTATCCTAGGAGGAAAAATGTGAAGATCAATGGCAAGATTTTATGCATAATAACAAGACAAATAAAGGCAAAGATTTGAGAAACTTCCCTTTGTCGGCTCTTCTCGTCTTTTCTTTTTCTTCTCTTTTTTGTTTGTTTTTTTTCTCTTTTTGAATCACTTTCCTTGCACCGCTTTGTTCCTGTTTCATACAAAGAAAAATTTGTCAGTTTTGAAAATGGTGGTCGGTTTGTGGCCTTGAGTCTTGGGCAGCTTGGCTTCTACTCAATCAGCTTGAGTCAGTCTCAAAAGACTTTTGTTCTGCACCAACTCTGATTGTTTCACACCAGTACCATTTGTATTTGCAGCTCAAACAGCCGTATCCCAATTGGAGATTTTTTCTTAGATGACCTTTTCTGATATCTTGAATGACTTCCTGCTTTTGAGCAATTTGTCTGTCAGAGAGAATCACAAGTTATCTTTGCTTACGCCAAATAGGCTCACAAGAGTCTTTTGGGGGAGCCTTTGCATGAATCCTCAAGGCACGTTGACAGTAACAACCGAGTGTACTGGCCAAATTTACTTTGTGCAACTGAAAAAGTGGTAACAGATTTTGAAATCTTTTCTTGCTTGTTTTGACAAGGACTAACTCAGAGGGAAGGGCACAATGCTATAAAGAAACAATATTAACAAGAAATGCCTCCTGTCGGAGGGACAGAAGGAAGAGTTTTTTTTCAATAACTAGCCTTAATGGTCATGACATGCATTTTGGACTCAACAGCATGATCTATAAAACTAATCCAATCTTCCCTTTTGCCATTCTTATAAGCTTTGAAGTCGGGCTTGTTCGTGCCAATTTTTTGCATCAACTTCGCGACTCACTTTCGACTAGTGGTGCTCCGAGGGGGTTTCACCATCAAGTCTCTCTCATTTATTCATCTCTGCTTACCGTCGTCTTACAGTGCCCGTGAGGGTTTTCACTAATAAGACTCTCTCATTTTTCTTTTCTTTTTCTTTCCCTTTTTGTGAGAAACTCGACGGTGTTCTACGTCATGTGACAACCGTTTCTCATTGCATGCTTCTCTTGGCATTCTTGAAGGCATATCGGGAGGTCTTTATTTGGAAGGATTTTGGATAGGGTTAGAAAGAAAGGACATCAT
Organism: Nicotiana sylvestris; assembly: GCF_000393655.2. Classification (NCBI taxonomy): domain Eukaryota; kingdom Viridiplantae; phylum Streptophyta; class Magnoliopsida; order Solanales; family Solanaceae; genus Nicotiana; species Nicotiana sylvestris. Next base: position 41,122,853 of record NC_091059.1, read on the forward strand.
GAAGGCTCAAAATAAACTCAAAGTAAAGGGGGTTGTAGACCTACAACTCTTGGAATCGACTTTTTCAAAAGTGAAATAAAATCTTTACCCCAGTTTCAACTATTGGGGATTTTTTTGGGATTTTTTTCTTTTTCTTTTTTTGAATTCTTATTTGGTTGGACCGAACCGTGAGGCTGCCTACGTATCCTTTTTTAAGGAATCAGGTCGAACGTAGTTCAAACATCTGACCTAACTATAATTTCATCTTTCATTTTTTTTTTCTTTGTCTTTTTTTCTTTTGTCTTTTTTTTCTTTTTTCTTTTTTCAAAACAGGTTGCCCCAGCTTAGCTGGGGGCATGGATCTTTGCCAGTTCTTTTCTTCTTCATTTTTTTTCCACTTGAAAATTGCCCCAGTTTGTACTCTTGGGACATGGACTTTTTTTTCTTTTTCATTTTTTTGACTCTTGACTCTAAACGTGATTCCAAAAGAGGGTAGTCGAAGAAAATAACATAGACTCAAAAGGGGTAGCGAAGGATATAAAGTGTTTGGGTAGAAGAAAAAGGGCCTCCCAACCTCAAGAACGTCAAACATGGCATCTTTTCGCGATCACAGCATTGATGAACATGTCTGTCTTCTTGGTGTGCCGTAGTCGCAAGACATTTTTTCATCCCTTAGTGACAAACTTTTCAACAAACATCAATTGATTAAACATCCTCAAACCCGATCTTCATAATGATTTGAAGGTGAATTTTACTCGACCTTAGTTCCAAAGTATTCCAACTCTTTATTCATCCTCAAAAGTATTTTTTTAGTTATCGAATTCCAGATTAAATTAGTTCCTAAGATCTGGCCAAAATTTCGCATGCATGTCATGTCATTAAAACTAGCGGGAAAAGAACTAAGCATGGAATGACACAAAAGGACAAACTGTATTTCATTGAGTAAACAATAAGACAAACAACCTAAAATCCGAGTTACAACCCTAATAACCCAGCTAATGAAAATAACAACAGAACAGAAAGACAAGACTCACACAAACAGAATGGAGGGATAGAAGGATTTGACTCAATAAAACAAATAAAATCTGGATCACAACCTTGAAATAACCTAGATAATAGAAAAAACATCAAAACAAGCTACCAAGATTCCTTCCTAGTAAGGAGGGAATGACTTTTCAATTGCTATGCTTGATATTTAGCCACAAATTTGCTCATCAGAATCATCAGAGCCTTCTCCAATTTCAAAATCATTAACTTCAGTTAGCAAATTCCCGAGAGGATTCTCATACTCCTTATCACCATGCATCATCCCCACAAAGTGTGCATCATCATGTGCAGGTAAAGGATTCTTCGCAATATTCTGGGTGTCACTGTCTTGGATCACAATCAGGTTTTCCTGGATCATCCTTTCTATTTCTCTTTTCAAATCCCGACAACTTTCAATATTGTGCCCCTGGGCATTGGAATGGTATTCACATCTTTTAGAAGGGTCAAAGCTTCTTGCACGTGGGTCCACATGATTTGGAGGAATAGGTGCAATCATGTCATAATGCTTTAATTTCTCAAACAAGCTTGCATAGGACTCTCCTATTGGTGTAAAATTATCTTTCAACTTTTGTTCCCCTCTATACCTCTGGCCTAGATGTGGGTTATAGGGTACCTGAAAATTTTGTGGAAGCTGGTAGAAACTTTGTGATGCTCGTGCTCGCCTTCTGGGGTGTTTTGGTGGCTGGACAACATACTGATGTGGAGCAACAGAGTATTGTGGGTTCCGAGATGGATAACAATGCTCAGGGGAGTCATGGGAAACCTGATGAGGCTGCACATACCTTCGAGGTGTTTTCCTGGGACCTCTTCTCGAACCTGTTGTCGTCATGGTTTCTTCATCCTTCTCATTCGTGCCACTGAAATTATCAGATTCGATCGGGACAGCCTGAGTTGTGTCTTTGAGAATTGTTTGACTTATAATTTTGCTTGTCTTAAGACCATTCTCTACCATTTATCCCATTTTGATTGCTTTCGAGAAGGATTTGCCAACTGCGGACATCATGTTTTGAAAGTAATCTGGCTCTTGCACTTGAAGGAAGACAGTGATTAGCTCGTGGTCATCCATGGGTGACTTAACTCGAGCTGTTTGCTCTCTCCATTTAATGGCACATTCCCTGAAACTTTCACTTGGTTTTTTCTTTAGGTTTGAAAGGGAAATGCAGTCTGGAGTAATGTCGATGTTGTATTGGAACTGATTGACAAAGGCTTGTGCCATGTCATTCCAGACGTACCAGCGAGATGTGTCTTGATCCAAAAACCATTCGGATACTACTCGCGTAAGGCTTTCCCCAAAATAAACCATCAGTAATTCTTCGTTTCTTCCCGCACCTCTCAGTTGATTGCAATACCTTTTTAGCTGGGCTATGAGGTCTCCATGTCCATCATACTTTTCAAATTTGGGAGTCTTGAAACCAGGCGGCAAGTGGACATCGGGGAACATACATAGATCTTTGAAGGCAACACTCTTTTGACCTGCCAACCCTTGCATGTTTTTCAACCGTTGTTCTAAGCTTTTCACTCTTTGGGTTATTTCCTCCTGTACCATCTTTTGGGCAGGCTTCTCAATGTTTGTAGGAAGATCAAACGAGTACGAGTGGTACTCGAGAGTGGTACTGCTCTTGCTGTGTAGCAAATTGTGACTTATGACGAGGCTGTCCTTGACCACTGGCCCATGCTTGACACATTTCGGTCATTTGCTGTTTTAGTATTCTATTTCTCTCAAACACAGTAGCCTCTTGTTGAACCCTCTGACCCTGAGTTTCTTGGGCACTTGTAACAACTTCGATGTCAGTTATCATTTTTCCCTGGATCTTGTGTTTCCAGCTTACCACAAACCGATCACCTCAACTTTCTTCACAATTCAAAACAAAACATGTTAGAATGGACTTAGTCGGTCCTTATTATTAGCAATATTTTTTCATTTTTGTTTTTTTTTTTATTTTTTTTCATTTTTTTCTCATCTTTCTTTTCAATGGTTGATCGAACCTGATGTGGGTTGCCTACGTATCATGTGGGAATATGAATCAGATCTTGCGTAGTTCGGAAAGATCATGAATAAAGTAAATAAACTAACTTTTTTTTGAATTTTTTATTTTATTTTTTCGAAAGAAAGACTTATAAAGAAGAAAGGGAATATTTTTGGATTTTGATTTTTCTTCAGCATTTTTGCAAAGAAAGACTTCTAAAGAAGAAAGATTTTTTTTAAAATATTTTTTCTGGAATTTTGAAAGAAAATCTTTTAAAGAAGAAAGAAAATATTTTAGGAATTTTATTTTGAATTTATGAAATAAATTCTTCTAAAAAAAAGAAAATATTTTTGAATTTTGAATTTTCTTTTAAATTTTGAAAGAAGAATGAAAATATTTTTGTATATTTTAAAAAAAATAATAATAATTAGGGTCTAAAGAAAGACTTTCTAAAGAAGCAAGTAATGGAAAATATTTTTGGATTTTTTGAAAATTGGGGTCTCAAAAAAAAGACTTTTCTTGAGAGGAAGTAAAGGAAAATATTTTTGAATTTTTTGAAAATTATGGGCCGGAACCGATGAGGTTTGCCTACGTATCTCACATCCGGTGAGAATCAGACCCGCGTAGTTCGCCCGTTTTGACGGAACAGGAAGAACATGACTTATTTTGAAATGACTTTTCTTTTTCTATTTTTTCAAAATTTCGGCAGAGTTTCAGGATATTTCAAATACCTACATCTCACTCTCTTGTTTCTTTCTTCTTCTTTCTCTTTTTTTTTTTCTTTTTCTTTTCATTTGCTTTCCCTATTCTAGAAGCCAGTCAACATGCACGCCGAAACAGACAGATACGCAAGTAGCACGTAAGATGCATCAAGATGATCTTTTGAATTTTGGGTACACCTGTCCTAGACGGACTCAACCCCTGTGTTGAGTCCCCAAAGTCAAAATGCACATGATGCCAAAAAGTGTTCCTACTAGGGATCCGACATGAGGCTATGTTATACTAGGTATAAAAACCTGAGTTTATTTGTTCTAGACCTGGCTTACCCGAGCGGACAGCTCGAGCCGAGAGGGGGGAGGGGCAGCGTACCAGGAATACAGAAGCTTCACCGACTTTGCAACTTGTCCGAACCTCGTTCTAAAATTTGGGATATGACTCTAACAGAAGAGAAGTCATACGAAGTGCACACTTCTCCATGATTTAGAAGACTCAGAGAGAGGAAGGGTTTCGTAGCAGTTTATATACAGTTCAGATAATATCAAAGCGGTAAAAGCAACATTTAGCATATTAGGCTCAAATATGTAATAAAATTAGATAATAAATATAGCCAAATATAACAATTATTCTAAGCTTGAATTCTTGAACCCTGAACGAGAGATTATGGGTTCGATCCCCAGCAGAGTCGCCAGAGCTGTCACACCTCCTTTTTCACTACACTCCCGGAAGGGAGTATATAAGGGAGTTTGTCCAATTAAAGTGACAATCGAAACGGGGTTATTTATTTATTAAATTCAAAGTCGCCACTTGGGATAATTTATGGTATCCCAAGTCATCGATTAAAATCCCGAATCGACGAAAAGATTGATTCTGTTCTACAGTCCACAAACACAGAAATCCAGGTAAGGAATTCTGTTAAGCTGGGAGAAGATGTTAGGCATTCCCGAGTTTCGTGGTTCTAGCACGGTCGCTCAACTGTTATTATTAGCCTAATTATCTGATTTTAAAACACTTTTAAAACTATGTGCATTTTAACTTTGAACCGCTTTTAATTATTTTAAGGAAGATTTCAACGTCACCTAAAACACGTCTTTGAACCACGTCACATGAAATGCACCCGCAGTCCAAGAGACATTTTATTTAACGTTGTTAAGATTTGGATTTGGGTCACATGAAATTCACACCCGAGTTTAGGAAGGTAATTTTTAGAATAGCGTGCCTAAAGCAACTACGCATTTTGAAGTTTGCGAGGGCCATAGAAAATTCAACTAAATGGCACACCTCAATTTCTAAAGAGTTCACATTAATTATATAAGGGCCATGAGTTATGAATTTATTCGTGAATGGCACACCTCAATTTATTTTAAAAGATTGTACTCAACTTAAAGCAAACTATGGATGTTCATATTATTTCCTAAATTACTTTCAAGTTATTGTAGAGGCTCGATGTTATGGACGTTTTTCTGTGAGTTTGAACAAATGGTTTTAATAGTCTAGATCTTTTTACGAGTGATCAAATGCAGTTCTTTACCTCGTACCCCAGAATTAGTGGCTGGCTATATTTTTATAGATGGAAGCCATGTGAATTAGCCAAGGAAAGGATTCATTAATAACTAATTACGCGTTGAAGGAAAGTTTGTGATTATTTCAAACTTGGATATGTTTTTGTCACTAAAGGTTTGCATCAAACAAAAGAATATAACATGGAAAAAAAGCAAACCTACAGTTATTCATAATATACCAAAGCTAACCAAATCTGTTGCTGAACTATAAATGACTATCGCTCAATCAAACGGGGTTGGGAAAACGTACTCTAAGGTCATTCTCAAAAGATATTATATGACCCATTAACAAATAAATCAGCTCTCAATTATCAATTGGTAAACATGAATTTTTCTTCTAAATCTAACACATACTGCGCACTAGAAATCAACAATTTAAGCAATAAACCAAGCAAATCTCAACAATAGAATGGAACAAAAGTAAGGGAGTTATTCTAATCTCACAAATCACATAAAGACAAAATCATATATCCATGAATTTAGTGTTCAACTAAAGATACATCGGAAGAAAGGAACCTCAATGGTGGCTGCTGAGAAAAATATTGAACAAAAAACGAAGACTGTCGAACCGAACCTCGGAGCGGCGATCTCAAACGACAATTTTGATGAACGTCGCCAGTTTTGAAAGCTCGTTGGATTATGACCACGAAGCTGATCACTTGAACCGGTCTTCAACTATTGAGAAATTATGATAAAAAGTTTTCATGTTCACGACAACTTTTCTGCCTAATCTCTCATGTATTTAGTTAGATTGTTTCTCTAAATTCTATCAGGAGATGGTCTTTATGTTGAAGATGCATGGCGGCTATGAGCTCTTAGGGATCTGATGGTTTTTTAGGCGTTATTTTTGTGTGTTTAGGTCTAGGAATTGAAAACTTTTTTTTTTTGGGGGGGGGGGGGTTAGGGTTTCTAGAATTGTGTATTTTATATGGAAGTGGGAAAGGATGATGACCATAGGATTAGAAGGAAATAGATGGCTAAGATTAAATCTTGCACTTAAATGGGCTAATGGGTTGGGAAGAATGGGCTAAGAGTAATTGGATTGGACCATGTCTTTTGTGTCTCAATTTTGGGCTAAGAAGACTCCAAAAATTATTATTCAAAACGCCATAGCTAAATTCCTTTAAGATAAGATAACTATACTACATGATGCAAAAACAAATTCTAATTAATTAAACTAATCTATATTAAAACATGAAACTAGTATATTTTTTTTTTGTATTTTTCAAGATTATATAAAGATAAAAATAAGGTACTATTTTTGTAATAATTTTTTTTGACTTTATGAAAGGTACATAAAATAAAATATTTTTGTAATTTTTATTTTCTTGTAATAAAATAAAGTAAAAGAGTCAAAATAATTAAAATAGCTATATTAGGCCTAAATTAAATATTTACATGCTAAAATATAAAAAATCTTGGGGAGAGTCAAAAATCACATGTCTACACTTGGGAGGTCATTAATGATGTTAAATTTTTACATAAATTTTATATAGCTACTGTTGAGTTTTCTGGAGCATATTACCCTACTGTTACTATGACTTTAGTACATATAGCTGAAATTTCTTTTCTACTCTTTGAATTTAAGAAAAAAGAAAAATATAGGGATGTTGTTGAAAAAATGCAAGCAAAATTCAAAAAATATTTCTTTACAATTTCTCTGATTTACTTAATTGGTGATGTTTTAAATCCTTCTATTAAGATGTCTGATTATCACCAATTAATGAATGCTTTATATACTTATATGGAGATTGGACCAACTGAAATCCCAGATTTATATGCTTGTATGAACAAGCTAAATGAATCTTTACAACAATTATATAGTTATTATGCAAATGTAATTGATGATGCTACTCTTAATGTAGGCAATGTTAATCCCACTATGCATTGTACCACTTCTGCTACTGTGGATGATGAAGAAGGCCTTGATAGTTTTAATATTTTTTCTACATTTTCTAACACTCAAACCAGTAGCAGGAACATTGATGAACTTCAATTCTACTTGCAGAAGCAAAAAGAGCCTCGCACAAAGGAATTTTCACCGTTGGGATGGTGGCATGAGAATGGAAAGCAATTTCCTGTTCTTTTCGCTATGGCTCGGGACGTGCTGAATGTGCCAATTTCAACTGTTGCATCAGAGAGTGCATTTAGCCAAGCAAGACAACAACTTGGAGACACCCGTCACTCATTGGGAAGCAATGCTTTGGAAGTTTTAGTATGTTTCAGAGATTGGATTAGATCGGAACGAAAAAATCAAGGACGTGAAGATGTTGATAGCCCAGAAGACGAGGAACTTGGAGATATATTAACACATGGTAACCCATCCGAATTTAACACTCCAGAAGAAGGTCACTCAGTTCATATTGATTATGAAGAACTTACTAAGGCAATGCAAAACCTTTGAATTTACTCTTTTTTGGTTAATTTACTTGTTGTTATATGTATACCTTTTAATTTGTAAGTTTGAATTTTGAAATAAATATAGCACTTTATAAGTATAATTTTTTCCCATCTTCATTGTATTCTTTATATTTTTACTTTATATTAATATAACTTACAATAGTTATACTAAATACAAAAAAATAAAACATAACACTAACCTGACCCGGCCCCATGAACCCGTAATCCTTACGGTTCAATTTTTACCCGGATGAACCCAAACCCGTTAAACCCGATATGTCCAACTCTTAACCGGCCCGGACCATAACCTGTAGGGGTACTAAATTTCCCTACCCATCCCGGCCCGGCCCACCCGTTTAATACCCATATATAAAACTATTAAAAAAAATTAAGACATATGCAAGCATGAAATGAGTACAAAAGAAGTACGTGAATGAAAAATAAAACGAATAGAGGTAGAATTGGGTGCTGGGGAGAAGGATATAAAAATAATTAATTACTAATTAAAAGACAACAATATTAAAATATGAGTGTAGGAAGAAAATAATGCATATGTTTAAATGAGGAAGGAGAATGAAACTAATAAGAAGGAAGATGATGCGTTAGGAATGAAGGAGACATTTCGGAAAAGAGTATAAATGGTATAATAAAGATGAAATAAATTAATGACATATTGTGCTATTAAAAATAAAATAAATAAAAAATGAGGGAAAAGAAGTAAAAAAAGGAGAAAAAAAATAATGATGATCATACAAAAATTCTTAAGATGAAAATATTTATCAAAATTGAATTGCTCATACAACCTCTATCTTGACCAATACGTTAAAGATTTAATGTAAAAATTTTAAACGATGAATGCAACAAAAAGACTTCTAGATGAAGTATGTATTTTTTCTAGTTTGTCATTATTGGAGTTTTATTATTTCTAGAGATAGTTGATCCTTTCTAGACATTTTTCTTGTCTTTTGCCTTTCCTCTTGTTCTTCTTTTTTTTTTTTTTGACTTTTTGTTTCTTATTTATCTACCCATTCATTTTTTTTGAATAGAATTATCAAATGTCAAAATATTAAACTCAAATATAATTCTCAGAAAGTAGTCCAAAAATGTTAATCTACTAATATTGCGGAGTTTTGAATACTGAATCCCATATGAGAACATGAAAAATATTTGGAATATTGGTTCGCACTTTAAAATATTACATAATACAAAAGGGAAGAAGGTGTAAGAGCAATGGAAACACTAATATTAAAAACATTAACGGTCAACAGTAAGTAAATATTACAAAAAGTACCTCAAGCGTATCATTTGTTCCTCTTGTAATCTGTCATAATTAAGGTTGGGGTTGCATTTTTCAATGTCATTAGCTACATAGATCACGTAACTTAATAGAAATATTACTTGAAATCATATTCATGTAATTGCTCCATGTCCTCTGGTGCTATCCTGTAAAATAAATCAAAAGGAACAATAACTTGGGTTTTCAAAAAGGCAAAATACATACTTTACCCTTCGACCTTGTACTCAAATCCCTCTGACACACTTGTCAAATACGAAAATAGTATTACACACCAAAACTTTTAAAAGTGTGTCAATTACACATTTTTTTTGTCATGTGTCACACACGTGTATTACACATAAAAGAGGCGCGTGAAAACTAAAAAATTCACCTGAAATTAAGTTGTGTTTTTCCCCTTTTTTAACTATTTCCTTTAAATTAAAGGAAAAAAATATAACCCATGTCATCTTTCCCAACCCCAAAATCCAGCGTTTTCTCTTCCCCCTCCCCATCCCTCCTCCCAGTTCGTCTTTGTCCCCAATACCCATCCTAGTTTTATTTACCCCTCATGTTTCGTCTCTCCAACCCCATGACTAATAAGAAAAGAAAAAAAAATAAGAACATAGGAGCTATTGGGTATTATAAAAATCATCATTATTGACTTTTTGAAAAAGATTTAATCGGGTCTTAGTGTTCCATGACCTAAAAAATTAGTTTGAATTCGTGATTATTGTTGAGTAAAACTTTACTTAGATAATTAATTTTGATAAAATTCAAAAAACACCATTAATAAGTTTGAAGCTTTGGGTTTGAGCTTGAATTTGAAATTTGTATAAGAATTTGTGATGGATGTTGTTAAAAATCGGCAAAGAATTGAATCTATAGTTAGGGAAGAAAGTTCTTGTGGTGGAAGGGTTGGTGGTAGTATGGTGGTGATGGAGAAGATGATGGGGTTAGGAAGATGAAGAGGGAGGGGAGGTTTCTTTTATGTATTTTTTTTCTTTGAGAAGATGAGAAGAGGGGGTTTGGGGGGATGGGGGGTTGTAGAGGTTTTTTTCGAGTTTTTCTTTTTTTTCCCCTCGATTTGACACGTGTCAGATGCTGATTGGCGCGTGTAAGAGCAATCTTTGAGCATATGTGGTCAAACACCTTGGTGTGTAATTGACACACCTTTAAAAATTTTAGTGTGTAATATTATTCTCGTATTTAAGAGGTATGTAAGAGGGATTTAGAGACAATGTCGATGGGTAAAGTATGTATTTTGCCTTTCAAAAAATAAGTGAGTGTATTTTTTTGTTCATCACATAATCAATGTTGGACTTGAGTGTTGACGTTGCCATACTTCTGTGAGAAGTAACAGAGAGCTAGCTTGAGGAAAAAAATTATTCCATATACTAACTCGAAAGAGATCTTAAAATGACATTAGATACAATTTCTGATCACTTTCTAAAAGTTCAATCATGATTAATCAATCAAGATTGTCGCACTGAAGCCCCATAATACCTCTTAACTAATGTTATAAAATACTTAAATGACGGCCAGTGCATCAACAAAAAGTTTGTAATGGATTAAAGTAAGAATCGAACTTACCTAAATATTGCGATAAATATATCCATATGATGAAAATATTTTAACCCTTTAGTCATTAAAAAGTGCAATCATTAAAAGCAGAGCATTAGAAGAATGAAGAGAACTTAGAACATAAAATCTATCAGCAAATGCATAGCACAATTACTGATGCAACAGATATGTTGCTAGCAAAACGTGATTTGTCCTTTTCTTTCTTGGAAGTTTGAACTCTAACTCCCTAATAATATTTTTCTTGCAAATCCAATTCTGAGTTCAAAAGCTTCTTTTTCTCTTCTTTTTTGTTTTTGTCGATGTATATATGTTATTTGTATTAAGTTTTATAAAGAATAAATTGGGTGAAAGGTTGGTTATTATGAGGAGGAGTGGTGTATTAATTGCCACCACTATATTCATTATGTAATTTACTCATTATGACATCCTTTGAAACTGCTACCGTTATTTTTAGTAATTGTTGCAACCATTCCATGTTTATTGGAAGAACACAACCGTTCCATCTTTATTGGAATAACACAATTCATGAGCTTTTAAATCACAATAAAGAACAAAATTGTAGGAAAAAGATTGGAAAAATGCAAAAAATAGGAAAATAGATAAATAAGAATACTCATATATGAGATGTGCCACGTCACACTTCTATGTCCCTCTTTTATATAATTATATGGCAAAATATATAGTTTACCCATCGATCTTGTACCCAAATTTCCATTACACACCTTTTCGCCACGGCACCCTTTTACACACCCAACCTTTGTAGAGTGTGTCTAAGACACACCACTTTTTTCTTACCCAGATTTTCAAAGCATGTGTACTATCACGCGCCAATAAGGTCGTGTCACGACTAATAATGAAAAGATAACACATGTCCCCATCTTCTTCATCTTGTCCACCATAACTTCCATCATCACCTATAAGGTTTTTACGATTTAATTATGTGTAAACTCACCCATTAACAAAATTAAAGAATGTGCTTATTTGGAAAAGCTTGAGCTAAGCTTTAATATAGCTGGGGAAATTTTGAAAATTTCACCCTTTCAGAAATTTAACTTAGCCACGGCAAAGCTCAATCTAAGCTTTTATGGAGAAAAGAAGACTCTTCTGTACATAAGCTTAAGCCTAGCTTTAATGATAGGTAGAGCTACAAAAAGTTTTAATTTTTGAATTCTAATTACAATTTCTCAACCAAAAAAACAAAAAAACAAATCAACAAATCGAAGGACTAATCAAGAAGAAAAGATATGAGAAATTTTGGTGGGTCTACTTGATAAGGATCGAGTGGACAGAAGTGGGTTTAAGCGTCAAGGAGTAGCTATGACAGGTTCAATGATTTTTTTAAACAAGAAAGAAGATGACCCTATTTTAAATTTAAAAAAAAAATTAAAAATTGACATTTGATATAAAAATTCTCATGTTCACGCGCTTCATTTGTTGATAATAACACGCATTGACCACGTGCTCAAAGTGGTATGTCTTAGACACACTGTACAAAAGTTGGGTGTGTAAAAGGTTGTCCGTGGTGAAAAGATGTGTAATGGGGATTTGGGTGTAAGGTTGATGGGTAAACTATGTATTTGGCCTATTTATATAGATTGGTCCTATATGAGGGTGTTTGGCTAAGCTTATAAGTAGGCCAAACTGGCTTATAAACACTTTTTGGCTTAACTACGCGTTTGATAAAATTAAAAGTGCTTATAAGTTAAGTGCTTATAAGCCAAAAGTCATAAGTTGGTCTCCCCCAACTTATCAAATTTCAGCTTATAAATACTTTAGGTTTGATCAAAATATTTTTTATTCTATCCCTAAAATACTTCTTTTTAAAATAAAACTCTTCGTATACCCAGTTCTTCAGCTGCTTATTATTAATTTCAGCACTTTTATCCAAACACGTAACTACTTATTTTATAAATCAGCTTCAACACTTAAAAATACTTTTCAGCACCTAATGTTTATCAGCTACTCTAATTCAACTAAGCCAAACGGGCTCTATATATCGTTTAGCTGTAACGTGGTAGACTTTGATACATTAAAATGTATCAAAAAGGAAAAAGAAAAAAAAGGTTAGCTACATCATTGTAATTTTAGTGCTAAGGTACAACATCGAGTTTATGGTGCTTGTCACTTTACTGCCAATCAAATAAAAGGAGCAACTTCTTGTAACCACAAAAAAAAAAAAAACAGTTTTTTCAGTTTGTTTAATTAAATTCATTTTCTTTCTCAATTCTCGTTGTATTTATTTTTGATGATGATTTGTTCAAAATCAATTCTTTCAATTTTGTTCTTTAGGAGCCTTATTTCAATATAATTTGATTAAGGCTAACAACATTACCAGAAAATTATCTCGCATATTATAATTTGAGTAGTAGAAAATAAATCTACGAAGAGCTCATATATTTTATTAAAAGTTTTATATTTTATTTTATTGATCTCCGGTGAAAAGATTATAGTATAACTAAAATAACATTTGTCCCTTCTCCGATAATATTAGAACGATACAGAGAAGATTAGCATGGCCCCTGCGCAAGGTTGACATGCACAAATCGAGAAATGATCCAATTTTTGTTTTAAAAAAAAAACAAAAAAACTAAAAATAATATTTGTAATGAATCATCAAATAAAATCTTCTATTAAGAACAAGCCAAAAATAATGGAAAACTTAGACAAATGCCCCAAATAAATCTCAACTTGCCAACCTCTAGCCATTAATCATAGGCTTACCAAACTAGCCAACAAAAATTAAAAAACCAAATAATAGGGTTCTTTCTCTCAAAGAATCACATGCAAAAATCATCTTCCATATTTTTAAGCATGATTAACAACACTAGATACAAGACGGAAAAGAAATTTTATGGATGAGGTAACAAATAAAGTGATGAAATACAAAAAATATATACAATATTCCAAAAATCTAAACAAAAAAGGAACTTTTTCAATGGGTATAGTTGAAATTCATTGAAAATATATAGATAAGTCAATATACAAAATTTGAGGAAGATTGGAGGTGATTTGGACTGGTTTTGTATCAATATTCGTAATTAAATCGAGTTCAAAAAAGTCTTCTGCGACACATGTATCAAACATGTATCACGCATGTATCTCACACACAAGTATACATGGATATACACGTGATACACAATAGATACAAATATAATACATATGTGATACATGAATGATACAAATATGATACATATGTGATACACAAATGATACACATATCATTTTTTTCATGTTCAGTTTTTACCGAATTTTCAATTCAAACCACCTCAAAACTTCACCAAATCATCCCAAAACTGAGATTCAAGCTCCTTAAGTTGTGCCCAATCTATTCTAATAACACACACTTAAAACAAAGCAAACATTGATATTTTTTTGCTACAAATAGCTAATTGACTAATTTGGCTAATATTAGTAATATTTTATCAATTGACCAATTTTTGTAATGAGCTACCTATAAATGGACATAGCTGATAATTTCCCAAAAATAATTGCATCAATTTGGTTGCAAATTTAGGCCTTAGCCCATGTGTTATGAACATGACCTTACATAGATATGAAGGATTTGTGGTTCATGTATGTTTGTGTCTAATTTAACTTTTTTGTGCTTCAAGTATTAGGATAATATTTATGTGATTTAGCTAGATTTTTTTATTTAAAAAAGTAACTTTTTTTATTATAAACATATATAAATCCAGTCAAAAGCTACAAATTACATACAACTTGAACATAATTTTTTGTTGTATAAAATTTTGTCAAAAGCTATAATTTATATACAGCTTGTATGTAACTTTCTTGTATAAAATTTTGTCAAAAAACTATCATTTACATATTTATATATATATATATATATATATATATATATTATGTCGTTTATACACCCAACATAAAAAAATATATTCAGTTTATTTATGTCTTCTTCGAAAACTTTTATTTTGTGCCTCACACAACTAACACTAGTTGTGTGAGACCTCTTTTTTATCTCACAACTGTGTGAGTCTCAGAATTTTGTGGAGCCAGATGTGTAAGATATGGGTCCACAAATATATAAGATAGAAAGAGGCCTCACACAACTAGTGTTAGTTGTGTGAGACACAAAATAAAATCACTCGTTTTCTTCATCTTTAAGTTTCAATCTGAAATTTCAACAAATACCAACTCGAATCTTCATCAAAGTCTCTCAAAACAGAGATATAAACTCAAAATGATATTCCTAATCATTTGTAACAACACTTAATCCAAATACATGATCCAATATTCGAGCTCAAAGCTTCAAAATTTTTTAATAGCAATCAATGAAGTTTAAGCTTATGTTTTCACGTTTTACTGTTGTCACGACCCAAAATACCAACCCGGTCGTGATGACGCCTCTCGTGGGGACAAGGCCAGCCAACAACAAAACAATACATCTCTTTATAATTACTTGGCAGGAATAAGTCTAATTCGCAGATAATATAATCACAAGTGCGAAGTAAACATGATAGAATAATGGAAACCATCCCGACTCAGCCCGAAAATCGGGGTGTCATAAGCCACGAGCATCTAAAGATCTAAATATTAATACAAGACCAGCAATATACAGAATGAAATTTAGAATCAATGAAGAAATACGGTGCCGTGAACGCTGACGGTCACCTTGCTCAGCTACAATAGTATACCTTCAGTCCGCTAATAACCCGCTACCGGGTGAACAGTACCTGCAACTGCACGCGAGGTGCAGGGAGTAAAGTGAGTACTTCCAACTCAGTGGTAATAAGAGTAAATAATAACTGAGCGATAAGAAATCACGTAAGAACACTTCATCATGCTATCTAAGACGGTACAACCCTTTTTGAAAACAGTAATTCCATGAAAATCCTTTATAAAATATCTGACTCAGTTTTAAACCTCTTTTGAAAATAATCTTTTTAACAGTTGCAAAATAATTCCAGCCATCGGTGTCACTATGCACAGAAACCCGCCCCTCGGGCAATATCTTCGTTCCTGGTCAGCCACTCGGGCCCCAACACTCAAGGATCAGATAGCACCAGCAAAAGCAGATAAATATCTCCAGAAATATCACAACGACAAATAATGAATAAATGCATGAATGCAATGCAATGCATATGATGGTACATTCCAGTACCCACTGCGGCGTGCAGCCCGAGCCATCCATATTTATTTATCGTCGACGGCGCTCACTGGGGGTGTGTACAGACTCCGGAGGGGCTCCTACAGCCCAAGCGCAATATCTTGGTCAGTCATTGTTACCTGACCGGTCAGCCATTGTTACCTGACCAATTTATATCATACAGTGCCATTGTTACCACTGTTCAAGTATATCATCCAGTGTCATTGTTACCACTATTTCAAGTATATCACACAGTGTCATTGTTACCACTGTTTCAAGTCACTTTATAATCAGTCCAGAAAATAATATAATAAGCCCCTTGGGCATTTACAAAACAGAAGTTCCCAGCCCGGAATACATTTAAAAATATCATTTAAGTTTTCAACACTTAGAATTATGGCTGAGTTTGCAAAACAGCATTTAAAACCTTGGACTGAAATTAAATGATATGCAAATCATGCTAAGCAGTAATATCAATCCTCTAAGGATTTTACAAATCGGCACAAGGCCCTAAACATGGCATCAAGCCCAGTAATATCAATGACGTATGTGTATCAATCACCAGTATAGTATAAACATCACACGGGATGGACCAAGTCACAATCCCCAATAGTATCCGACCCCGCACTCGCCATGGAGTGCGTGTCACGCCTCAATATAGCATTACGATGTGAAAGTCCGGGGTTTCAAACCCTCAGAACAACATTTACATCTATTACTCACCTCTAACCTGCCGTAGACTAGTCCGCAATGCCCTTTCCTCTTGAATCGAACTCTTCGCGCGTCGAATCTAGTCAAAACCACAACGAATACGTCACAATAGGCTAAGGGAATATAACCCAATCGAAAAGACTCGAAAAATGTCGAAAATCCCGAAATTAGCAAAACCCGAGCCCCGGGCCCACTTCTCGAAAAATTATGAAAGTCACATCACCGGATTCCTCGTCTCGCCACGAGTCCGTACATATAAAATTTACCAAAATCGGAGTTCATTTGACCCCTCAAATCACCAAATCTTATTTTCAAATCCCTAGGCCTAAATCCTCAATTTTTCTACAATTTTCATGCTCAAATCCATACATAATTGATGTACTTAACTCAAAATAGGTGGGGATAACTTACCTTCACATTGATGATGAAAATCCCCTCTTGAAGCTCCCCAAAAATCGTCCATACTTTGAAGAAATGAAGAAAAGTGAGCTAAATCCGTGTATAAAAGAATCTGCCTGTGCTTCGTCGAGTTGTACCTTGCACTTGTGCTATACAAGTTGTATATCCTATTAAAATTGTTTCTTGCCGGACACTTTCTGTTTAAACACCCATAACGTCTTGTATAAATATCCAAATGACAAACGGTTTGAAGATTTAGAAACTAGACTCAAAGATCTTTAATTTGATAGGTTGTACACCACATAACTCTTTATATATCCCGAGATATGAGCTTCTAAAGTGCATCGTAAATTCTGCCGAAATTGCTCCGGCAGCCCTTTTCGATCCATCGTAACTTTCTGAGATGATATCCAAATTACGAATGGTTTAACTTTCCAAAAACTAGAATGTATGGGCTATATCTTTCGTGTTTTTCACTTTTTCTGATTTCTTATATATTACAAGATATGAGCTTCCAAACTGGACTACTCGCAGCAGAATTTCTGCAATTTTCTGCAACTTTTTCTTTTCTTTTTGGTCCGAATTTCATTCCGTTAACCTTCCGAAATTCATCCGAGGCCCTCGGGACCTTAACCAATTATATCAACATGTCCCACAATATCATTCAAACTTGTCCCAACCTTCGAAACACCCAAAATAACATCAAAATATCAAATCATCATCGTATTCAAGCCTATGAATCTCACGAACTTCCAAATTCCATTTTTGATAAAAAATCCAATCAAACCACGTCCGAATGACCTCAAATTTTGCAGACAAGTCCAAAATGACATAACGAAGCTACAGCAACTCTCGGAATTCCATTCCGACCCTCGGATCAAAATCTTACCTATCAACCGGAATTCGCCAAAATACTAACTTTGCCAATTCAAGCTTAATTCTACACCGGTCATCACAAAAATATTCCGGACACACTCCTAAGTCTCAAATCACCTAACGAAGCTATCCGAACCATAAAATTTGCATTTCGAGCTCTCTAACACATAAGTCAATATTCGGTTGACTTTTCCAACTTAAGCTTCCGTAAAAGAGACTAAGTGTCTCAAACCTTACCAAAATCATTCCGGAATGACTTCAAATTTTGCACACAAGTCACATTCGACATTACGGACTTGCCCCATCTTTCGGAACCGTATTCCGACCCCGATATCAAAATTTCCACTTCCGGTCGAATTTTCTCAAAAACCTTCAAATTTCTATATTTAGCCAAATGACTTCAAAATGACCTCCGGACATTCGAATTCACTTCCGATCGCGCTCCCAACTCCAGAATCATCATACAGAGCTATTCCCAGACTCGGAATCCAAAACGGACTTCTATAACACTGAAATGCCTTCCAACCCAAATTTATGAAATTCTTCTAAAGTACTAACTTTCACAATATACGCTGAAATGCTCACGGGTTACCCAAAACCAAATCCGGACATACGCCCAAGTCCGAAATCATCATACGAACATGCTGGAACTTTCAGATCCCAATTCCGAGGTCGTTTACTCAAAATTCTAATCCTAGTTCATTTCTTCAATTTTAAGCTTTCAAAATGAGAATTTCCATTTAGATTTGACTCCAAACTTACTGAATTTTAATTTTGACCATACACACAAGTCAATATACCTGAGATGAAGCCGCTCATGGCCTCAAATTGCTGAATGACGCGCCAGAGCTTAGAATGACCGGTCGGGTTGTTACAATCTCCCCCACTTAAACATACGTTCGTCCTCGAACGTGCTGAGAACTACACTGAAGTAGTCCAAAATCACTTGTTTAACATATCATGCACTTTCCCATGCTACCACTACTCCGTTGAGCACATTAGCTCGATAATTCTGTAGATGTACTTATTTATTCAAGCAAATAAGCCATTAGGCCCAATTCCAACATCCTGAATTTTCCTGCCAAGCCTGTTTCCATCATACGACCACCATATCAATCTCCACACGCTGTACCCAAACATGACTGCATAACTTTGCTGAATTCACACTTTGCATCACTTACTCATAGAACCACAATAACATTCTTTAAACATAATGGTCGAAATTCCACGAATCTGATGCTCCCATTGCATCTCAAGATCTACACAGGTCTTGCTCTAGTTTTTTTTTTTTTTTTATATTTTTTTCAACACCGATACGACTGAAGAGATGTGCCGAAATTCACAACCAACTGCTGAATCAACAGTTCATTGGATCTACACTCCTGACAAGTTCCATTACCTTGTCCCAAACCAAAGAATGATCTTTGCTCTATAATATACTACATATAATCCGTTTGCACCGACCCCAAATCTAGTAACCTCGTCTCACCCAGTACGAACTGCTTAGGCAATAAGCCACCTCAGACATAATCAAAAATCCCATAAGGCGCCACAATGTGCCAGTATGCTATCAATTCGAACGCGATACAAAAGGAAGGCGAACTCTAGAAGGAACTACTCAACTCGCACACTAACATAGACTTCCTCAGAAAACAGGGAAACAGAACACACAAAAGCAAATATGGGCACTGAACTGAACATCACACTATTGTGGCGTGCAACCCGATCCAAACACATACCCATGGCGGTGTGTCACCCGATCCACATATAGAACTCACATAAGGAGATATACGTCGAGCTGAATAGCTCATCACATCAAAATACCGAATATCGGTCATAAACACACTAAGGTGCATAATATCATTCCCAAGGAAACATATAGCGCTATAGGCTACAAACTCAAGCACAACTGAGGTGCGATACATGATCTAAGTCTCATCCTGCTCATATAACATCACCGTTGAGCGGAACCTCAACACATAAGGAATTTACCAAGCCGTCTAACAACTCATATGGTGCAATATATATTTACATGAATTAACTGACCACGAAATAAGATCGCGACTATCCTTCCATAAAGAGCGCATTGCTGAAATAAACACAACTGGCCTGACATAAGGCTCACTTCCACATTTAAACCTATCAACCGACCTCAAGTCGATCCTGATCGTGCCAAGCTAGGCCAATAATCTTTCACAGGTCCATAACCCAATAAACAGAGTGCCCTTCAGGCATAAATTCTCAAATGGATGATATTACCAAAATCCTCATACTTGGTTTAAATTTCTAATTAATCAAGTGACTACATGTCACACTTATACAATATTCCTGTGGGACAAGCTCCCACCATCTTCCGAAATAATTAACGGGTCTGCACATCCAAACCACCAGCTGCACTAACGCTGAAAAGCAATCAAGAATCCCTAACCAGGATGCAAAGCCTTTCTCACAGAACACCGACCTCAGGTGATACTGACGTCAATACCCATCTTACTCAAAACACTGAAACTCATATACTGCTCATCTGAGATCGTGACATCACAGTCATTGACCAAACTGCAACCTTGGTCCTTACTTCAAATTCCATACCACTCACTGCACCTCATGTGCCAATATACGATAGACGCGATTTCCATCACAACTATGGAACCGCCGATAGGCTAATACTTCATCACATAAGACTTTCCATTTAACTCACTTCAGGAGAACTATAGCAGCATACAGGCGAATCCTCATAATCGTCGAATATGCCAATCTCTAAGTAGTTGTCCAAGCCACCATAACACTTTCTGGGATCCGCCTACTCATAATAGGCCCTAACAAAAGAATGCTTCAGAATAACATCAATCACTGCGGCCGACAAGCCTCACATGCATAACTCGATCACGCTGAACGAACCGATCACTGACACCAGTATACCAACTCAGCTATGGCTAATCAATCTACTTCCTTCCAATTTATCCTTGATTTCCTTAGAAATAATAATATCTCCCTTTAACACCTAACTTATTTCAACCAAACTCACCCCGAGTGACCTTAAATCACGAGACCATGCTGTCTCAAATACCATGACTATTTCATGTCTCTCAAATGCTACACCGCAAGTCAAAACATCATAGAACATTCTGTGCCTTTCTTCATAAGTTGCTTCAAAAGCTTGACTCTTAACCGTACTTATAGACTCAAAATCATTAGGCACCACACTTTACCTCTTGAATTAACTAGGACCGCTATTGAGAGCCACCCAGCTCTGACTTGGCCCCGAATGCAACCAACTCTACTGAATTTTATAACATATGAATACCCTCTCGATAAAGCACCTAGAGGGATCACTTCCCTCGAAGCCTGCACCTATACGAGGCATAAATCATGAATCTTCCCTCAAGTCTGAACATGAGCCAATAAGGCTAACCATAGCATGCATCCAACAATTCATTTACTCAAATTACCACTCATGGTCCTTTTCCGTAGCTGCAATAACCCACCAATACGCCAATAACCAGAATTCACGCAGGTAATAAACCGTGCAATCAGCTAATCAACAGCAAGCTCCCCAACTTGGCTCGAAGCCATAGATCACAACACATATACTCTATTGTTGTCGTAATATCATGGTGAGATTAAACTCACTCCATCATAAGCTCGTGGAAACACGAATCATCTGGAATTTTAACTCTTCTGCAATTCTTGCATTTACTCACACAACAGTTAAGCCCATTCTCTTGGCGACCAATTTTTTTTTTAAGTCCTAAATTTTTCAAAAATTTCGGCAGAGCCTCCTTTGTAATTGGTCCTATCCACCTGCCAGAGAATCACCAAAACCATCCTAACAACACATCCACAACTTGACAAAGCATCACAATGCATATCAATTACATAAATCTAAATTGATACATGGACATGCGTTGCACCTATTTGAATCATAACACATAGAAAATACCCTTCAACCCTCCATTATTGGGCTATTCAACCAAGTAGGAACATATTCTTCCTTTAATATTTTCGACCTTCAAGGTGGTCTCCTTGACTCAACGATTTCGTCATAATACATTTACGGAAGCGATCTCAGCTCCCAGACTTATCTAACTAGGAGACACGAAAAATATTCTTCACGCGCCCATAACTCGGGCTACTCAACAAATCACAATAAGAAACGAATCACTTAACAGTTCATCTACTATCCAGTAGGCTTCTTCGCCACTACCAAGTCGTACAAATACACCTCGCAACACTAACATACTCATCACGTGGATATCCAACTGCCATTTCGGCTAACAAGAACAATAATGAACATATGAGTTCAAAACACTTGCTCACAAAATCAGCACCTCGGTGCTCAAGCCATTGGCAAAGATTTGGCCTCAAGTCCTCCTGACTGGTCTAACTTCAAACTCACAGAGATTACACCTCGCCCCTCGATCGGGGAATCAAAAGCCATCGAGACACATCTGATACTGAGCGCCCGTTGGTGCATACGATCACGCGGAATGAATTTCAAAAGTTTCTTTTCAAACTGAATCGAGGACGCACAATAAGAATTCAAGAATGTGAAGTTTTCCTAAAGGTCCTGCAGCCTCCCGAGGATAAGTACAGACGTCTCCATACCGATCCGCAAGACTCTACTAAACCGACTCATGACTCGTGAGACCAAGTAACCTAGGCTCTGATACCAACTTTGTCACGACCCAAAATCCCAACCCGGCCGTGATGGCGCCTCTCGTGGGGACAAGGCCAGCCAACAACAAAACAATACATCTCTTTATAATTACTTAGCAGGAATAAGTCTAATTTGCAGATAATATAATCACAAGTGCGAAGTAAACATGATAGAATAATGGAAACCATCCCGACTCAGCCCGAAAATCGGGGTGTCACAAGCCACGAGCATCTAAAGATCTAAATACTAATACAAGACCAGCAATATACAGAATGGAATTTAGAATTAATGAAGAAATACGGTGCCGTGAACGCTGACGGTCACCTTGCTCAGCTACAATAGTATACCTTCAGTCCGCTAATAACCAGCTACCGGGTGAACAGTACCTGCAACTGCATGCGAGGTGCAGGGAGTAAAGTGAGTACTTCTAACTCAATGGTAATAAGAGTAAATAATAACTGAGCGATAAGAAATCACGTAAGAACACTTCATCATGCTATCTAAGACGGTACAACCCGTTTTGAAAACAGTAATTCCATGAAAATCCTTTATAAAATATCTGACTCAGTTTTAAACCTCTTTTGAAAATAATCTTTTTAACAGTTGCAAAATAATTCCAGCCATCGGTGTCACTATGCACAGAAACCCACCCCTCGGGCAATATCTTCGTTCTTGGTCAGCCACTCGGGCCCCAACACTCAAGGATCAGATATCATCAGCAAAAGCAGATAAATATCTCCAGAAATATCACAACGACAAATAATGAACAAATGCATGAATGCAATGCAATGCATATGATGGTACATTCCAGTACCCACTGCGGCGTGCAGCCCGAGCCATCCATATTTATTTATCGTCGACGACGCTCACTGGGGGTGTGTACAGACTCCGGAGGGGCTCCTACAGCCCAAGCGCAATATCTTGGTCAGTCATTGTTACCTGACCGGTCAGCCATTGTTACCTGACCAATTTATATCATACAGTGCCATTGTTACCACTGTTCAAGTATATCATCCAGTGTCATTGTTACCACTATTTCAAGTATATCACACAGTGTCATTGTTACCACTGTTTCAAGTCACTTTATAATCAGTCCAGAAAATAATATAATAAGCCCCTTGGGCATTTACAAAACAGAAGTTCCCAGCCCGGAATACATTTAAAAATATCATTTAAGTTTTCAACACTTAGAATTATGGCTGAGTTTGCAAAACAGCATTTAAAACCTTGGACTGAAATTAAATGATATGCAAATCATGCTAAGCAGTAATATCAATCCTCGAAGGATTTTACAAATCGGCACAAGGCCCTAAACATGACATCAAGCCCAGTAATATCAATGAAGTATGTGTATCAATCACCAGTATAGTATAAACATCACACGGGATGGACCAAGTCACAATCCCCAATAGTATCCGACCCCGCACTCGCCATGGAGTGCGTGTCACGCCTCAATATAGCGTTACGATGTGAAAGTCCGGGGTTTCAAACCCTCAGAACAGCATTTACATCTATTACTCACCTCTAACCTGCCGTAGACTAGTCCGCAATGCCCTT
Organism: Nicotiana sylvestris; assembly: GCF_000393655.2. Taxonomy (NCBI): domain Eukaryota; kingdom Viridiplantae; phylum Streptophyta; class Magnoliopsida; order Solanales; family Solanaceae; genus Nicotiana; species Nicotiana sylvestris. Next base: position 41,146,688 of record NC_091059.1, read on the forward strand.
TCCTCTTGAATCGAACTCTTCGCGCGTCGAATCTAGTCAAAACCACAACGAATACGTCACAATAGGCTAAGGGAATATAACCCAATCGAAAAGACTCGAAAAATGTCGAAAATCCCGAAATTAGCAAAACCCGAGCCCCGGGCCCACTTCTCGAAAAATTATGAAAGTCACATCACCGGATTCCTCGTCTCGCCACGAGTCCGTACATATAAAATTTACCAAAATCGGAGTTCATTTGACCCCTCAAATCACCAAATCTTATTTTCAAATCCCTAGGCCTAAATCCTCAATTTTTCTATAATTTTCATGCTCAAATCCATACATAATTGATGTACTTAACTCAAAATAGGTGGGGATAACTTACCTTCACATTGATGATGAAAATCCCCTCTTGAAGCTCCCCAAAAATCGTCCATACTTTGAAGAAATGAAGAAAAGTGAGCTAAATCCGTGTATAAAAGAATCTGCCTGTGCTTCGTCGAGTTGTACCTTGCACTTGTGCTATACAAGTTGTACATCCTATTAAAATTGTTCCTTGTCGGACACTTTCTGTTTAAACACCCATAACGTCTTGTATAAATATCCAAATGACAAACGGTTTGAAGATTTAGAAACTAGACTCAAAGATCTTTAATTTGATAGGTTGTACACCACATAACTCTTTATATATCCCGAGATATGAGCTTCTAAAGTGCATCGTAAATTCTGCCGAAATTGCTCCGGCAGCCCTTTTCGATCCATCGTAACTTTCTGAGATGATATCCAAATTACGAATGGTTTAACTTTCCAAAAACTAGAATGTATGGGCTATAACTTTCGTGTTTTGCACTCTTTCTGATTTCTTATATATTACAAGATATGAGCTTCCAAACCGGACTACTCGCAGCAGAATTTCTGCAATTTTCTGCAACTTTTTCTTTTCTTTTTGGTCCGAATTTCATTCCGTTAACCTTCCGAAATCCACCCGAGGCCCTCGGGACCTTAACCAATTATATCAACATGTCCCACAATATCATTCAAACTTGTCCCAACCTTCGAAACACCCAAAATAACATCAAAACATCAAATCATCATCGGATTCAAGCCTATGAATCTCACGAACTTCCAAATTCCATTTTTGATCAAAAACTCAACCAAACCACGTCCGAATGACCTCAAATTTTGCAGACAAGTCCAAAATGACATAACGAAGCTACAGCAACTCTCGGAATTCCATTCCGACCCTCGGATCAAAATCTCACCTATCAACCGGAATTCGCCAAAATACTAACTTTGCCAATTCAAGCTTAATTCTACACCGGTCATCACAAAAATATTCCGGACACACTTCTAAGTCCCAAATCACCTAACGAAGCTATCCGAACCATAAAATTTGCATTTCGAGCTCTCTAACACATAAATCAATATTCGGTTGACTTTTCCAACTTAAGCTTCCGTAAAAGAGACTAAGTGTCTCAAACCTTACCAAAATCATTCCGGAATGACTTCAAATTTTACACACAAGTCACATCGACATTACGGACTTGCCCCATCTTTCGGAACTGCATTCCGACCCCGATATCAAAATTTCCACTTCCGGTCGAATTTTCTAAAAAACCTTCAAATTTCTTTATTTAGCCAAATGACTTCAAAATGACCTCCGGACATTCGAATTCACTTCCGATCGCGCTCCCAACTCCAGAATCATCATACGGATCTATTCCCAGACTAGGAATCCCAAACGGACTTCTATAACACTGAAATGCCTTCCAACCCAAATTTATGAAATTCTTCTAAAGTACTAACTTTCACAATATACGCTGAAATGCTCACGGGTTACCCAAAACCAAATCCGGACATACGCCCAAGTCCAAAATCATCATACGAACATGCTGGAACTTTCAGATCCCAATTCCGAGGTCGTTTACTCAAAATTCTAATCCTAGTTCATTTCTTCAATTTTAAGCTTTCAAAATGAGAATTTTCATTTAGATTTGACTCCAAACTTCCTGAATTTTAATTCTGACCATACACACAAGTCAATATACCTGAGATGAAGCCGTTCATGACCTCAAACTGCTGAATGACGCGCCGGAGCTCAGAACGACCGGTCGGGTCGTTACAACTATTCTCTAGTCCTGATCAAGTATTGTATATGGCTAAAATCGGGAAGACCAATTTATGGTCGATGAGGCATTGCATAATTTCACCTCGAAGGGCCCGAAGAATAGCTTGGGGTTCGGAGTCTTCGAGGACTCTTCGTGCCCGGTGTCAGGGCAGAGCGAACCAGTGCTTATCGCAAGTAAGCGGGAAGTTCCCTAGGAGCAATATTTTTCTGACAACGCTTGCACAAACGGTGACATCCTGCACCAGGCTGATTGGGTGGTTGTACCAGCTACTTTATGTAATAATTATGCATGTGTCATATTGGAACTTTTTCCTCATATATAAAGGGGACCCTTGTCATTTTTGTAAGGGTATACACAATGTTAAATATACAAGAACATTCTCTCTGCTCCCTAACTTAACATATTCTCTTGATCTCACTACTTACATTTATTGCTTATATTTATTGTTCTTCATTTATTGCTCATTGCTGGTCATAAAGAGCCACAATCGAATTTATTATAATTATTAATCCTACACCGACTACCCTTAGTCGGGCACCCGACTTGACCTCGAGGCTCCGTATGCACAAGCTTGAGGCTCCGATTTCCATCCATTCGGTTTTATTATTGCACTATTTACAAGCTATTATCTTATTTTCTAATCTTTCACTTAGCATATATTGCCTAACAACTAGCATAAAAATAGATCACATATTTTTAGAACCATAAAATCAAATCTAATTGTTATTACCATTTTCAAGGTAAACAGTTTGGCACCCACCGTGGGGCTAAAAGTAATAGTGATTATTTTCTTGCTGGTTTACTACATAACGCAAGTTATCTTTCACAACTTTTCTTGTCCAAGAATCTTTGATTTCAGGTCAAAATGTCTAACTTGGTAAACGCACATGACAACAACGGCGTCGATGACCATAAAAACTATGGTGCAGCTGTTCCAGGTAGGGGTGTACAAGGACCGGGTTGGTTCGATTTTTATCAAAACCAAACCAAACCAACTATATCGGTTTGGATTGGTTCGGTTTTGTCGGGTTTTCGAATTTTTTTGTTACATGAATATTATTTTAATCTTACTTTGTTAAAATCATAGATAAAGCTTTGATAAGTGAATATATGTTTAGTGAATATGAAAAAAATTGACAAACATATGATCTATTAAAATATTCTAATGGGAGATTTTTTTTAGTAACACATGATAGTTATTTTCTTAGTAATCTAACAATAATTTTTCGTTAATTTACGCTTTCAAGGGTAATACATGAGAGGATCCCAAATATTTCTACATTTTCTAAAGAAAAATCACTATAAAATCTTAAAAATATAAATAAAATTTATATATTTATATGTCGGTTTGGTTCGGATTTTTTACTCAATACCAAACCAAGTCAAACCAAACCTAATCGGGTTTTTTAATCGGTTTGGTTTGGTTTTTCGGTTTGGTGCGGTTTTCCGGTTTGGTTTGAACACCCCTAGTTCCAGGTAATGGTTTACCACCACAAAACCCTGAGGTTGCACCAGAACCGATTCCCGTCGATATGGTCTTACGCAACACTCAACACATTGGCGTAAGTTCCCACACCAAAAGGAGTATACATCGAGCAAATCAACTAGACACTCGGAAAAACCTCACCGGGAAGAAAGAGAAGCAAACAGGGGAAGCAAAGTGGGAAAACCTCAGCACATCGTTCATATGATTATCTGGGGGGCCAATGTTCCCCAGGGGACCGAGATTAAGCGAATAAAGGTTTCTGCGGCAACGCAAGGGCAAACCCGGGCCCAGGCATAAGAGGACATCCTCACGTTCAACAAAGAAGACTTCGAGACTCTGTCTCATCCACACAACGATGCGCTGGTAATCTCATTTCTCTTAAATAATATTGATGTTCTAAACGTCAATACCACACAAGAAGGGGGGGGGTGATTTGTGTGGTACCCAATTTTCGCTTTAGAAGAACCTGGTTTTTCTAGGTGTTCTAACTACTACTGTTTGCGGAATAAAAAGTACATAAAATAAAGAACACCGAGATTTTTACGTGGAAAACACCTGGCCCAAAAGGTGAAAAAACCACGACCTACTACTCAATAGGATTTTTCCAAACTTCTACTAAAATCACTGAGCCAAAATAGCATTTACAAAAACTCTTTGTAAACCTAAGGATTAACTTTAATCCCTTGTAGCACATAGCCTCAACTGTTGCTTCAAGTTAGCTTATAACTTGAACACTCAAAGTACCTAATACAATTGCTTCTATGAAAGCTGAAAGGTACAACTTTAAACCACCTACTACAATTGAACTAGAATAAGAAAAAATCCAATGGAACTGGTTCTTCTATCTCTTTCAAGTAGCTTCAGGAGTGCACACTCAAATCTCACATAAATTGCTTGCAAAATTGCCTTGCTCTTTTGATTTCAATTTAGTTTAACTTCTGTGTTTGTGCAATACCTATAAAAGAGAACAATCACTGTCATTTAATAGGTTAGAAATTAGAGTTTGATTGGGACTCAATTTCTAATCTTCTATCGTAGTTGAGTCCTTGAAGATATCAAACTCTAACACTCTCTTTATCCGGATTGTGTTTTCTTCATATAAGGGGACTTTCTCCCCTTATCCAATATGCAACCTTTTCGATCAAATTAGGAGATATTGCTGCTTGATTAGTAGGACTTATCTCCTTCACGTGCATCTCACATGTGTAGGTTGATCATGACAGTGCTTTACAAGATGGACCTGGTCCATGACTGAGTTCATTTGTCATTCTTCAAAACTTCACCTATTCTTGGGCCAACAAATATCCAAATTAAACGTGTACTCGTGGATCCAGGTAGCTCGGCCAACATAATTAGGTCGACGGTGGTAGAACAACTCGGATTACTCAATCAGGTCATACCTACCTCCCGAATCCTCAGCGGCTTCAATATGGCCGGCGAAGCAACAAAAGGAGAGATCACCCTCCTGGTTAACATATCCGATGCAGTTCAAGATACCGGGTTCCACGTCATTAAAGGTGACACGAGGTACAATTCCTTGCTTGGTAGGCCATGGATACATAACATGAAGGCGGTACCATCGACCCTGCATCAAATGATGAAGTTTCCAACAAAAGGACGGAATAAGATGGTATATGGGGAGAAACATGCGGTGAAGGAAATGTTCGCGGTCCATGAAGAGGTACTGAATTCTGCATACTCCACCTCGGAAGAGTTGGAAAGCCAACAAACCCCTGAGGATGATGAAGAGGATTTCCTCACTCCCAGAACCTTCATTGCCCCCGAAGAATCAGATACAACAAAGTTGACCGTTGAAGAACTGGAGCAAGGCGTATTGATCGAGAATCTCCCAGATCAGAAGGTATACTTGGGGACAGGATTAACCCCCCAACTCAGGAAAAAACTCATTCAATTCCTTATTAACAACATCGATTGCTTTGCTTGATCCCATTTAGACATGATAGGGATCCCATCAGAGATAACTACCCATCGACTAAGTGTCGACCCTAGGTACAAACAGGTGAAGCAAAAAAGGAAACCCCAGTCCGAGATAAAGCATGCATTCATCAAAGACGAGGTAACGAAGCTCCTCAAATAGGGTTTATTAGGGAAGTAAAATATCCCGAACGGCTAGCCAATGTGGTGGTAGTTCCTAATAAAGGGAATAAACTAAGAATGTGCGTAGATTATAAATATTTAAACAGGGCGTGCCCCAAGGACTCCTTCCCACTGCCCAACATCGACCGTTTGATCGACGCCATGGCCGGCCATGAATCCCTCACTTTCCTCGATGCCTATTCGGGGTATAATCAAATTCAGATGAATCTAGAGGATAGAGAAAAGACTTCATTCATCACGAAGTACGGCACACACTGTTACAATGTAATGCCCTTCGGGCTAATAAATGCAGGGGCCACATACCAACGCCTAGTTAATAAGATATTCGAGCATCAAATAGGCAATTCCATGGAAGTTTATATTGATGATATGCTAGTTAGGTCCCTATGCATAGAGGACCATTTGATTCATTTGTAGGAAACATTCGACATCCTCAGTAGTTACAACATGAAAGTCAATCCCGAGAAGTGCGCTTTTGGGGTAGGATCGGGCAAATTCTTAGGTTTCATGGTATAAAATAGAGGAATTGAGATCAATCCTGATAAAATCAAGGCCATTGAATAAATTATAGTGGTAAATAATGTAAAGGCCGTGCAACGGATGGCCGGACAGATAGCAGCCTTAGGTCGATTTATATCGAGGTCGTCGGACTGAAGTCTCCATTTCTTCTCCCTGCTTAAAAAGAAAAACAACTTCGAATGGACTCTAGATGCCAACGTGCCTTGGAGGAGTTAAAGCGATACTTGACAAGTCTGTCTTTACTCCACACCCCAAAAGAGGATGAGACATTATATTTATACCTGGCCGTATCCGAGATAGAGGTAAGTGGTGTGTTGGTTCGAGAAGAATAAGGTACGCAGTTCCCTGTTTATTATGTAAGTCGGACCCTGGGTGATGCTGAAACTAGGTATCCACACCTAGAAAAACTAGCTCTTGCATTAATAAGTGCGTCTCGAAAATTGAAACCTTACTTCCAATGCCATCATATTTGCGTTTTAACAACATATCCCCTTTGAAGCATATTGCATAAACCTCGAATTATCGGGCCGACTGGCCAAATGGGCCATCGAACATGGGGGATATGATATCGAGTATCAGCCCCGGACGGCTATAAAGTCCCAAATTTTGGTAGATTTCGTAGCCGACTTCACTCCCTCTCTCGTACCCGAAGTCAAGAAAGAACTTTTGCTAAAAACGGGCACATCTTCCGAGATATGGACCCTGTTCACTGATGGTGTCTCAAACGTAAGAGGGTTCGGGATCAGCATAGTCCTAAGGTTACCTACGGGCGGCGTGATTAGACAATTTATAAAAACCATAAGGTTAACTAACAATGAAGCCGAGTGAGTCTATGATTGCAGGTCTGGAATTGGCCAAAGGCCTAGGAGCTGAAGTCATCAAATCAAAATGCGATTTCCTCCTCGTGGTAAATCAGGTACATGGGAGCTTCGAGGTTCGAGAAGACAGGATGCAAAGATACTTAGACAAAATTCAAATCACATTGCACCACTTCAAAGAATGGACCCTGGTCCACATACCCAGAGAGGAGAATAGCGAAGCCGATGCACTCGCAAACCTGGGATCGTCTGTTGAGGAAGATGACATACTCCCCGGATCTATTGTTCAACTATCCAAATTAGTGATCGAGGAAGTCCACACCGAGATCAACTCCACTAGCCTAATATGGGATTGGAGAAATAAATATATCGATTATTTGGAGAGCGGTCGCAAACCCAAAAGAGTCGAGGGCCCTGCGAACCAAAGCAGCCCGATACTCGCTCGACAAAAGCATAACTCTTTATAGAAGAACTTTTGATGGCCCTCTAGCAGTATGTGTGGGGCCGAGAGATATAGACTATGTGCTCCGAGAGATCCACGAGGGCACCTGTGGAAATTACTCCGGTGTTGATTCCTTAATTCGAAAAATAATCAGGGCAGGCTACTATTGGGACAGCATGGAGAAGGACACCAAAGAAATCGTCCGCAAGTGCGACAAATGCCAAAGATTCGCCCCAATGATTCACCAACCTGGAGAACAACTACATTCAGTTTTGTCGCCATGGCCGTTCATGAAATGGGGGATGGATATCGTCGGACCTCTACCAACGGTGCCAGGTAAAGCTAGATTTATTTTATTTATGACTGACTACTTCTCAAAATGGGTTGAAGCATAGACCTTCAAAAAAATAAAGGAAAAAGAAGTCATTAATTTCATTTGGGACCATATCATATGCCGATTCGGAATTCCTTCCGACATAACGTGTGATAACGGGAAGCAATTCATCGGAAGCAAAGTGACTCAGTTCCTCGAGGATCACAAGATCAAAAGGATCCTGTCAATGCCCTACTACCCGTGTGCAAACGGCCAAGCCGAGTCCACAAACAAAACCATAATTCAAAACTTAAAGAAGAAACTGGAAAGCGCAAAGGGAAGATGGAGAGAAATATTACCCGAAGTACTCTAGGCATATCGAACAACTCCAAAATCAAGCACGGGGGAAACATATTTCTCCCTGGTATATGGCGTCGAGGCTTTGATACCGGTCGAGGTCGGAGAACCCATCGCCAGATTCCGACGCACCACCGAGAGCTCTAACAATGAGGCCATGACTATTGCTCTCGAACTATTAGATGAAAAACGAGAAGCCTCGATGGTTCGAATAGCCGCACAAAAATAGAGGATCGAAAGATACTACAACAAGAGAACAAATCTCCGATATTTTGGAATCGGGGACCTAGTCCTAAGGAAAGTCACCTTGAATACTCGAAATCCTAATGAAGGAAAGCTAGGTCAGAACTGGGAAGGACCGTACTGCGTCCTCGAGGTAGTTGGCAAAGGGTCCTACAAATTCGGCACCATGGAAGGCGAACAACTTCCAAGCAATTGGAATGTATCAATGCTCAAACGCTATTAGTGCTAAAAGCTCAAAGGCCCTAGGTTTTGAAAGCATATGCTGCACTCTTTTCCTTCGATCGGGCTTTTATCCCAAGAAGGGTTTTACCGGCAAGGTTTTTAACGAGGCAACATCCATATGCTACCTAAGGAAGACTCAACAAGTATTCAAAGCTTCTCTTCAATCAACCTCGAATACTGGGGGTATCCTCCTGGAAGTTCACCAGAAGGCTCATTAAGGCTGCTGATAGAGCTATTGACCAATCCAAGAGTGAATATGAGCCTTCCCAGGAGGCATCATCAGACTCCGTGCCAGAGTATGTTCCTGACTGGCCGGAGAGGAACGTTGAGGGATACACCTCCGGTCTCTATCACTGCCGAAGCATCAGTACACATATCTTCTGAGTCGTTTGAGGGATCAGCTATAGGCAGTGACAATGCATATTCCACCTCTCTTACAACTTCACTATCTGGGGAGGGGCCCGTAGAAGAAGAAGAAGGGGTGAGCCCCAAGTAGGAGGGGTAGAGAGAACCAGAAATCCGGAGGCATGTCAGGATAGATTTGTGAGTGAGGTCACCTACCACAAGTTCAAAGAATGGTGGCCTGAGAGGAAGTTAATACCAGAGAGAAAATTCATTACACGGGACCTCTTGCCTCACAACCCCAATGTGTTGAAGCAGTTCAGAGCGAGAGCAGGCTGGGATTATTTCATAGGCCATGTGGAGGATGCCTATGAGCACTTGGTGAAGGAGTTTTACACGAATGTTACCCACATTAAAAAGGGCACCACAGTGATCAAAGTGTGGAACTTGAAGGAGAAATTTGATGGCAAGACAATAAATGATTACTTGGGCTTCCCGGAGGAGGATCAGTCATTGTATTTAGAAAAGGTGGCATTAGGTGAGGCTGTCCTTGGTTGGTAGAGTACTTGGCAATCCCAGGTACCACCCTAGATTGGTTGACTGCGGGAGTGAAGATTTGAGAAGGACACTGAACTTTGAAGCTAAAGGATGGGAAACATTTGTGTGTAGTAGGCTAGACCCCACCACCCAAGACAACTCACTTCCTATCCACCGGGCTATATTGGTGGAATCGATCATGGTGGGGTACCCGATTAACATCGAGAATGTGATGTCCCGGGTAATTACACGGGTGGTGAATGAAGGTGACAGATCCTATCCCTTCCCCAACTTCCTGACCATGTACTTTTAGGACCTCGATGTGGAGAAGCAGAGATTTGATATGAAAGTGAAAGCAAAGGCACCATTCTCCTGGTACAACACCAAGGGTCCCGACAACCCCAAAGACCCCAAGGGCAAAGCCACTACTTCAACTGGCCAGTCTGAAGAGCCAGTAGTAGTAGTGGCTCCTACTCAGCCTCCTTCCACCACAATAGACATGGCCCAATGACCATCCACTTCTACAGCTCCAGAGATCCCCACATCCACTGCATATCCCTTGACTGCCCACCGCCTGAGCCAGACCCTCGCCAACATCAACAAATGGATGCAAACATCCACTTCTAAGTTGTCTGTACTATCTACTTCGGTGGCAGCCCAGTCAGCACCTCCTCCGCCACAGGTCCCACAGTTAGTGGAGGACACTCTGCAGGAGATTCTGGACAACCAGAAGAAGTTCATAGATGTTGTTGATTATCATGGAAAGGCATTGAAGGAGCTTGCTAGGGAGCCGAAGAAATTGAGAAAGACTAGGGCTTCAAAAGAGTCGGTAAAGGAGCTAAGGGTAGAGGTAGAGAGGTTGAAGGCGGATCACCTACCTCTGGATCTGTTATTGCATGACCCGGCTCCAGCAGCCTAGCCCTAGCCAGAGCAGGAGTCAAAGAGGCTATCCAAGAGGAAGATGGTGATTCCCCGTACTGACGATGCTGTCATAGAGTTAGAGGACCCATAGGGAGGATCCTCTAGCCAGCCCTAGATTCCAGTACAGGCCCATGACTCAGTCCAAGCCCAGGTCCCAGTTGAGACACATAGTACAGGGAACCAGTCACAGGTTCTCGAGTAGACCGAGGACCCAGGGACCCAGACTCAAGACCCCATGTAGACGGAGGGCCGATAGGGAGTTTCTTTTTCCTCTCTTCCTCATTTTGTGCTTATTTTGGTTAGTTAACATTGAGGATAATGCTAGCTTTCATTTGAGGGGGTAGCCCTATTTGGATGACTGCATATATGACAACAATTTTTTTCTTTATGCTTTCTTTTTACCTTTGGTATGTATATAACGTTATCATTTTATTGCACTTTTCGTACTTTCTACTTTTGGGTATGTATATAAAGTTACGTTCTTATGTATGTATTTATTCTCCCTATTGTATATTCGACTAATTCCCCAATTGTATATATTCATTTTTACTTTCCGCATTTTTCCTTTCATAGCTTCTTATTTTATTTTAGTAGCTTCTTGTTTTGAGTTTTTGCGTGCAATAAGCCTTTGGGTTTTTAATGCCACGGTTCTTTCGAAAGGTGGAGTTTGTGTGAACCAGGTGGCTCTTCTCGATGATGGATGACATGAAAACATTCTTAAGGGTTTGAGTCTATTTTCTTTTTGCTTTTTAGTAGCTAGTTGGTAAGGGTGCCTCAAGCAAAGCTTCACTTGGGCCTAACACATTTGCCTTTGATCTTATGGTCAAAAATAAATTGTTGTGTATATAGGATGGTGAAAGTGGTGACCTTGAGACTCTTGTGTTGACCGATAATCATCAAGTGGTTTATCGGGACCATTGTGTTGCTCAAATCTCAACTAAGGTTGTTGTGGGCCCCCGATTCTGTTCCTTTAGCAATCCCATAGCTTGTGTGGTGAGAATTTTAATTGCAAGTCCAAGTCTCGATCCATTAGTCTAGAACTTGCCCTGAATGTTTGTCTAGGCAAAATCCTAAGTGTAATTTGACTTGAGATGTGATTATAGGCTCTCCTTGACCCGAATGATATCTTGAACACTTCCATAACCTATCAATGATAATACCCTTAGTCAACCCTTTTGAGCCTTAGACCTTTTTCTTTTAAAAAACCACAATACAAGCCTTTACCCGTTCTAAAAATACCCTCTCTTGGTACTCGATCATTCCTTAGCACAAGGCAAAAGCATAAGTTTGAAGGGAGAGATGAGGAATGCAACAAAGTGGTAAAAGGTACAAAATGAAGAAAAAGAAAGGCAATGAAAAAGAAAGAAAATCAAAAAGACAAAAAAAATGATCAATGCAGAAAAGAATGAAGGGATTCAATAAAAGTAAAGAGACGAAAAGTGTGAAAAGTTGAGAAAGGAGAAAAAGATTTTAAATGAACAAGAAAGAGTGACAATGTGTCTCTCTAACCCCTTAGAAAGAAGTTAAATGACTTAAAAAGTTAAGAGAATATGTGCCACAATGAAGCAAAAGAAGTGCTAAAGGGAAGATGGAACCTACTTAGACCAAACATTTCCTACCCTAAACCAAAAGCCTTCACTATATCTCCACAAAAGCCCTATATAATCTTGAGTTGAATGAAGCTTACATTAGTGGTGACTTACATAAGGGGCAAGCATATGGTACTTAGAGCCAGACTTGTGACTTTTCTTTGAGAGAGATGAGTGTATTTTCATTAACCTTGTTCTGAGTGCTACAATCCTAAAGGTGAGATTTGCTTAGGGAGAGTTGATGATGTGTGAGTTTGGGTTCCACAATGACCAAGGTAGCAGAAAGAGTTTCTTTGATGTGTTGAGTCAACTCTTGATACTGTTGTGCCGCACTAAATCCATGGTGCTTAAAAGGTCGAATGTTGTTAATGATTCATTTGAATTGAGGGCAATTGTTAGTCCTAATTGAGGCTAGATGAGGTCACTTTAGGTCAGCTGAATTTTCTTGGATTTACTCTTAAGGGGTGGGTCTTATTTTGTTTGCTTGAGGATAAGCAAAAGCTTAAGTTTGGGAGAATTGATAACTAGGGATTATGATGCATTTTACACTCCTTCTTACTTGAGTTTTGATTAAAAATGTGTACAAAATAGTCCTAAAGGCTTACATGATGTACTTGTTTTCAGGGTTTGGTCAACAAGGTGACAATTCCTCAAAACCTGCTCAAAAAAGGAGTGAAACATGCACAAGTACCAAGAATAAGTCACAATGCAATAAGTCCAGAGAGGTGCTCATTTTAGACATTCAAGCGATGCGGACGCAAAGCATTTCATGCAGACCACAACGGATTCACCGCGGCCGCACTCGATATTGTGCGATCCGCAAAGGAAACATTCAGAGAGTTGAAGATTTGGAGCTAATTGCCAATGCGGTCCGTAACAAAAGCCACCGCGGCCGCGGTGCATTTTGTGCGGCCCGCGGTGGCTAAGTTCAGAGGGCAGACTTTTAAACCAAGAAGCCTCATAACCAAGTGCGGTCCGTACTACCCCCACCGGGGTATTTTTGTCCAGAAAATTCGGCCTAGTATAAATAGTTTCTTTTCCCATTTTTAGGTCATCAATTATAATTCTAACGAGCAGCTGCGCTCGTGAACAGTGTTCCTTATCTATTTTGAGTAATTTTACCATTGAATCTTCAAGTTTTAGCTTGTAATTAAATATTATGGGTTTTTCTTCATCTATTTCTCAATTTTCTTCTATTATCATGAGTAGCTAGACCCATTAGCTAGGGTGTGGCTCAACCCTAGTGTGGGTATTTGGTGAGTCTTGTGTTTTAAGGCATGAATGTCTATGAGTGTTTGATATTTGGACTAATTTATGGTTTTAATGTTGAATTAGTAGTTGCAAACACTAATTTGTGCCTATTTGACTTGGGTTCTTCTTGAGAAAGAGAATTTGAGTCTAGGAAAATTAGTCCAACAAGGAATTGGGGCGTATTCAAGAGATTGATAGCCCCAATTAAAGGGTTAAACCTAGAGATAGTAATACCCGACTTGAACCTAAATTGCTTGCACAAATTATCATACCCAATTGGTCTTGAGAAAGTCAATTAGGGCAAAATCACTCAAACTACCAAGAGTTCTAGAGTGAGAAGTATCGTCCACTGGTTATATCGTAATCCCCAACATGACAATCTTGCCTTAGACTCGAGAGCCCGTCAAGTATCCACCTAGGAGAAAGTCACTTTCCTAGTGCCTTCTTAACTATTTAGACAACCTTTAAAGTATTTCACTCTTAGTTTAATCTAGCATCTTATTAGCATTAAATTAGAAGTAATCAAAAGACTAATTATGATTAGAAGTGAAATTAAGAGCAATTACACATCTCTAATTTAGATAGAAACTCAATTTCCATTTCTAGCTCCCTGTGGAAATCGATCCTGACCTTCTCGGGTAAAAGCTGCTTCGACCACTCTCGCTACTTTATAGTAGTGCAGGGTTGGCACCGATCACGGGCCAAACAGTCGAACGAATCGTGTCCGTATAGAATAACCGAGCCCTTGACAGCAAAAATGCGTATACTTGTACCAAGTAATCGAAGAATACTTTCCCCTCCATCAAAGCATTTCACGTTTCAAAGGAGTTCGGTATTTTTTTTTACAAAAACGGCTCCAAAGCCAAAAACGTCCTGAATACTCGGGGACTGACATCAAAAACTCGAAGTCACAAGACCTCTGGATCGGAAGCTTTGAACTTGCAAGCCCTAAATGAGGCAACATCAAGGTTACAAAAATGGCTCCAGAATCCAAGAACGCCCTGAACATTCGGGGACTGGCGTCAAACAATCGAAGTGGTATGACCTCTGGGTCGAAAGCTTAGAATTCGTAAGCCCTCAACGAGGCAATATCAAAATTACAAAAATGGCTCCAGGGCCCAAAATGTCCCGAACACTCGAGGACTGGCATAAAAAACTCGAAGCCATATGACCTCCGGGTCGGAAGCTCGAAACTCGTAAGCCCTCAATTAGGCAATACCAAGTTCGCAAAAACGGCTCAAGAATAAAAAAATATCCCGAACACTCGGGGACTGGCATCCCAAACACTCGTGGACTGGCGGCAAGAAACCATTAATGTCTCGAGGACTATCGCCAATCACCACCTTATCGACTTATCAAAATCCCGAAGCAACAATACCCCATGTGGGCAACCTCGGTCTCGTCAGACCTATATAAGGCAACAACAATATCTGTAAGACATTGATAACTAGGGAATTTAACATGTTTCATGCTCCTTCTTGCTTATGCTTTGATTATATATTGTTAAAAAATAGTCCCAAAAGGCTCATAAGTTGTGCTTGATTGCAGGTTTGATCGACAAAGTGACGAAATGTCAAAGATCGGCTCAAAAGGGGTGAAACCTGCTCAAGTGTCAAAGACGAAGTAAACTGAGGGAAAACAAGCCTAGTGCGGACCGCACAAAGTCGAATGCGGCTGCACTAGGTGATTCAGAGAGATGGAAAAACCAAGCTTCAGGCAACTCGGCCGCAGTACACATTGCGCGGTCCACGGTGAAGGTTCTGCAGCAGCACTACCTTTTTGTGCGGTCCGCGGAAAAGAGATTCAGAGAGTTGGCAAAAATGGGTTTCAGGTAACGCGGCCGCAGTACACATTTCACGGTCCGTGGTGAAGGTTCCGCGGCCGCGCTATCTTTTTGTGCGGTCCGCGGAAGAGAGATTTAGAGAGAGGGAAATGCCAAAGTTCAAGCCATGCGATCCGTGGTCATGATTGTGTGGACCGCGCCAGTTGCCTCTGCGGCCGCGATCTATTCTATGCGGTCCGCGAAGCCGAAGTTTAGTGAGCCCAGAATTGAAGTCCAAGAGCCTAGTGCGGCCGCGGTCCATTTTATGCGGCCCGCACTGACCCCACAGGGGTATTTTTGTCCAGTTTTTCCAGCCTAGTATAAATAGAACATTTTATCATTTTTAGGTAATCAGCTATTTTCTGAACAGAGTTGCGCTCGTGAGAAGACCATCTATAGCCATTTTGGGCATTTTTACTTAGTTTTTATCATTGAATCTTTGTATTTACTTTAGCTTTTAATTAATATGTCTTGTTCTTCATCTATTTCTCTATTTTCTTCTTCAAGCATGAGTAGCTAAACCCATTAGCTAGGGTTGTGGCTCAACCCTAGTGTGGGTAATTGATGGGTGTTGCCATCTATTGTTAGATTGACTATGGGTGTTTGTTATTTGGGTCAATTTTATGGTCTAATCTATGAATTGGTGGTTGCAAATACTGGTTTGTGCTAAGTTGACTTGGCTCTTTTTGAGAAAGAGAGCCTAAGTCTCCAAAATTGGCCCAACAAGGAATTGAGATGGACTCAAGAGAATTGATAGTCCTAATTAAAGGGTTAAACCTCGAGAGAGTAATTACCCAACTTGAACCCTAGTTGCTTGAGCTAATTTGCCTACCTATTTGGTCTCGAGAGAGTCACTTGGACAAAATCACTCTCTCTATCGAGAGGTGTGAGAGTGGGTAAAATTCTGCAATGGTTATAGCATAAGCCCCAATTATATCAATCGAACCTTAGTAACATCTACCCTCAATTAGCCACCTAGGTAATGTCACGACCCTAGTGCCCTTCTTCCCATTAGATACAACTTAGCAATTATCTCGTAGCATAATCTAGTTTCAATTAATAGTTTGATAATAGTAGTTTATAATCAAAAACCCAAAAATGTATGGAAGTGACATTTGGAACAATTACACAACTATAGTCTAGATAGATACTCGACTCCATTCCTAGCTCCCTGTGAAAATCGATCCCGACCCTCATATTGGGTAAAAGTTATTGCGACCCTCTCTTCTTACTTTTTTAGTAATGGGGAGGAGGTAGATGATCTTGAGCAAGATGAGGAGCCTCTTGCACCTCAAGGTCAACGAAGAGCCCGGAATGCCAATGCTAATCATAATGACAATATTCCAAACCCTTCCCCAGTTCCTCCAAGAGTGGCTCCAAGAGTATTACCGAACCAGGGCTACGCAAGTGCTATTGTCCCACCCCGAATTCGGGAGGGAAACTTTTAGATAACCATTGTGATGTTGAACTTACTTGAGCAGCATGGGTACTTCACGGGCGCTACAAATCAAAATGCCTACAAATATCTCAAGGGGTTCGTAGATACATGCTGGGGGAGCAAACGGACGAATGTGTTCGAGGATGCGTTGAGATTGAGACTTTTCCCGTTCTCACTTCGGGGAAAGGCATTGGATTAGCTCGAGAGACTCCCCAACCATTCCATCACAATTTGGGATGAGTTGACGGATACGTTTATTGCCAAATTCTTCTCTCCTAGTCATATGGCGGCACTTCGAGATGAAATATTAGCCTTAAAGCAAGAGCCAACGGAACCTTTGCATGACATTTGGGAGCGGTATAGAACGATGGTGAAGGAATGTCCAAATAATGATATGACCGAGGCCATGATCCAACAAACCTTCTACCGGGGCATAAATACTACAAATCAATGCATTGTTAACCAATTGGCCGGGGAAATTTATGAAGCTTTCTTATGAGGAGGCATGTGATGTACTTGATGAAATGGCGTACACTTCTTCAGCATGGCAGAGTAGAGAAAATGTGCCTCAAAGTGACCCTACGGTTATCCATTTGCACAAGGAATTACATGATCACGGGAAAGCGATAGCTGAGCTTACTACTACGATGAATCAATTGGCTAAGACACAGTTGCAACAAGTTCAGAATCCTTGCTAAGTGAATGCCATGGAGGGTGTTAGTATGCTTGTCAACAAGAGAAGGCAAATGAGGCAACAAAATCAAAGAAATTCTGAGTAATTTGTTGATGAATATGATGGGTGTTAAAATGATGGTTATGATGACCAAAGTGAGGAGGTACAATATGTCAACAACTATCAAGGCAATAAAGGCAACTCTTCAAACCAACAATGGCAACCCTAAGCAAATTGGGGCAATCAACAACAAGGTGGTGGTAATTGGAACAACAACAATCAAAACAACAATTGGGGTAATCAAAACAACAACCAAGGCAATTGGAATGGAAATAACAACAATTGGGGCAACAATAACTATCAAGGCGGTTGGAACAACAATGGGAACCAAGGCAACCGGGGGCAAGGCTTTCAAAGGCCCCTAATGTACCAACAACCAAACAATCCACACCCTTTCCCTTCTCAAGGTCCTAGTTCTTCTGGTAATGATATGAGCAGAATTGAAATGATGTTTGAGAAGATGATGAAGAAGAATGCGGATTCCGATGCACAATTGGCTTCTCACAACACCTCTATCCGAAACTTGGAGGTGCAATTAGACCAAATCTCTCAATCATTGAATACTCGCCCGAAGGGTGCTCTACCAAGTGATACGGTAGTGAACCCAAAGGGTGGGAACAATCATGTTATGGCGGTCACAACAAGAAGTGGGAGAGGCGGTGATATGAATGCCTCTAAGCAAAAGCAAGTCATGGATGATTATGTTGAGTTGCAAGAGGACGAAGTCCCTTTGGTAGTTGAAGATGTGGTTGATGAAAATGTGAACAATGAAGTGGGGATTGATATTGAAGAAGTCGAGGTTGAAACCCAAAATGATGTGAACCCATCTAGGGACACATAATTGACATACCGGAGCCGGTTGTGCCAAAAGCCAACGCTCCTCTGCCATGGCCACCTCCACCTTATCCTCAAATGCTCGCGAATCAGAAGAATGATAATCAGTTTAAAAAGTTCATTGACATGATGAAAAACTTATCTATTAATGTGCCTCTGGTGGAGGCACTTGAACAAATGTCGGGTTATGCAAAATTCATGAAAGACTTGGTTACAAAGAAACGTTCTATGGATTGTGAAACTATAAAGATGACTCACCAAGTTAGTGCTATATAATGGCCCCGAAGCTTGAAGATCCTGGTGCTTTCACCATTCCTTGCACCATTGGGAGTGCGGATTTTGCCAAAGCTCTTTGTGACTTGGGAGCTAGTATCAATTTGATGCCCTACTCGGTTTTCAAAACTTTAGGTATCGGGCAACCTAGGCCAACTTCAATGAGACTTCAAATGAAGGATCAATCGATGAAGCGACTTTGGGCATTATTAATGATGTGCTTGTCCGGGTGGACAAATTCATATTGCCGGCCGACTTTGTGATTTTGGATTGTGAGGTGGACTATGAGGTTCCTATTATCTTGGTCAGACCTTTCCTTGCAACGGGGAAGGCATTGATGTTGAAGCAGGTGAGCTCACTTTCCGAGTGGGAGATAAAAAAGTCGTTTTCCACGTTTGCAAATCTATGAAGAAACCCAATAGCACCGAGGTATGCTCATTTGTAGACCTTGTCACAACTGTGATTGTGGATGATACCAGTGCTATGATCAACGTGAAGGATCCTCTTGAAGTAGTGCTCTTAAACATGGATGTCAATGATGATGCTAGTAGAGTGAAAAGTGTCAATGCCCTACATGGGATGGGCTCTTATTCTTATGAGTCGAGGAATCTATCTTTGGATCTTGAAAATCGGAAAACTCCACCAACAAAGCCATCAATTGAGGAGCCACCGGTGTTGGAGTTGAAGCCACTTCCTCCACACCTCAGGTATGAATTATTGGGTTCAAATTCTACTTTATCAGTTATTCTTTCTTCTTGCCATACTAACATGTAGGTTGAGGCCACCTTGGAGGTTCTCCAAAAGCAGAAAAAGGCAATCAGATGGACTCTAGATGATATTCGGGGAATAAGCCCCTCATTTTGCATGCACAAAATCATCTTGGAGGAGGATGCAAAGCCTTCCTTGGAGAATCAAAGAAGACTAAATGAGGCGATGCAAGAGGTGGTGAAGAAAGAGGTTATCAAGTAGCTAGATGCAGGGGTGGTTTATCCTATTTCTGACAATTCGTGGACCTATCTGGTGCAATGTGTGCCGAAGAAGGGTGGTATGACCATGGTGACCAATGACAACAATGAGCTCATTCCCACTAGAACGGTCAACGGGTGGAGAGTTTGTATGGATTACCATAAGCTGAACAAGGTGACTAGAAAAGATCATTTCCCATTGCCATTCCTTTACCAAATGCTAGATCATCTTGCGGGGCATGCTTTCTATTGATTTTTGGATGGTTACTCGGGGTACAATCAAATTTTAATTGCCCCGGAGGACCAAGAGAAGACAACTTTTACATGTCCCTATGGCACATTTGCTTTCTCTCGAATGCCGTTCGGATTGTGTAATGCTCCGGCGACCTTCCAACATTGCATGATGACTATTTTCACCGACTTGGTGGAAGATATCTTGGAGGTTTTCATGGATGATTTCACCGTGGTTGGAGATTCTTTTGATGAGTGTCTGAAAAATTTGGATAGATTATTGGCCTGGTATGAAGACACCAACCTTGTTCTTAATTGGGAAAAATGTCATTTCATGGTAGAAGAGGGTATAGTGTTGGGTCACAAAATCTCGAAGCGGGGAATTGAAGTTGACAAAGCCAAGATAGAGGTGATTTCAAGGCTTCCTCCCCC
Organism: Nicotiana sylvestris; assembly: GCF_000393655.2. Classification (NCBI taxonomy): domain Eukaryota; kingdom Viridiplantae; phylum Streptophyta; class Magnoliopsida; order Solanales; family Solanaceae; genus Nicotiana; species Nicotiana sylvestris. Next base: position 41,166,682 of record NC_091059.1, read on the forward strand.
TATTTCTGTCAAAGGGGTGAGGAATTTTCTTGGGCACGCGGGTTTTTACCGGAGGTTCATAAAAGATTTTTCCAAAGTGGTACACCCTTTGTGCAAGTTGCTAGAGAAAGATGTAAAGTTTTTGTTCGATGAGAGTTGTATGCAAGCATTGGAGCTTCTCAAGCTCAAGTTGACTTCTACCCCCATCATTACCGCACTAAATTGGAGCTTTCCTTTCGAGCTCATGTGCGATGCTAGTGACGTTGCGGTTGGGGCTGTTTTGGGCCAAAGGATCAACATGATGTTTCATCCGGTGTACTACGCAAGCAAGACCATGAATGAGGCTCAAAGGAACTATACAGTCACCAAGAAAGAGTTGTTGGCTATTGTGTTTGCTATGGAAAAGTTTCGACCTTATCTTATGGGGGCCAAAGTTATAGTGCACACTGATCATGCCGCCCTTAGGTACTTGATGACAAAGAAAGACTCCAAGGAAAGATTGATGAGATGGGTGCTACTGCTCCAAGAGTTTGATCTAGAAATTGTGGACCGAAAAGGTAGTGAGAATCAAGTGGCGGACCACTTGTCCCGTTTAGAGGAGGAGGGGAGGCCTTGTGATGGCCTTGAGATAAATGATTCATTTCCCAACGAACAAATCCTTGCGGTGTCAATGAATGATATGCCATGGTTTGCTGATGTTGCCAATTACCTTGTGACCGGAATAATCCCGTATAAGCTCTCTTCTAACCAAAGGAAAAAGCTCAAGCGAGATAGCTTGGATTTTTATTGTGATGAGCCATACTTGTTCAAGATTTGCACGGATGGTGTGATTCGTAGATGTGTCCCGGAGGAAGAACAATTGAGTATCTTAGAGGCTTGCCATTCTTCACCCTATGGTGGCCATCATGGTGGGGTGAGGACCGCCTCGAAAGTTCTTAGTTGTGGATTCTATTGGCCCACCTTGTTCAAAGATACGGGCGATTTGGTGAAGAGGTGTGATGAGTGCCAAAGAGAGGGTGGAATTTCAAAAAGGGATGAGATGCCGCTCAATATGATTCTAGAAGTGGATATCTTTGATGTTTGGGGCATCGATTTCATGGGTCCATTTGTTAGCTCTTGTGGGAACACTTACATTCTCGTGGCGGTTGATTATGTCTTGAAATGGGTTGAAGCCATGGCTTTGCTTAATAATAAAGCCCGGAGTGTTATGGCATTTCTTAAAAAGAGCATCTTCACAAGGTTTGGCACTCTTCGTGCGATTATCAGTGATGGGAGGTCTCACTTTTGCAACAAGGCTTTCGGCACGTTGCTTTCCAAGTACGGTGTCAATCATAAGGTTTCTACCCCTTATCACCCTCAAGCTAGTGGTCAAGTGGAGGTATACAACAGAGAAATTAAAAGTATCTTGTCAAAGATGATCAATGCAAATAGGACCAATTGGTCGAAAACGTTGGATGACGCTCTATGAGCTTATCGGACGGCTTACAAAACTCCAATTGGGATGTCTATGTATCGGTTGGTGTTTGGAAAAGCTTGTCATCTTCCGGTTGAGTTAGAGCACAAGGCCATGTGGGCTTTGAGGAAGTTGAATTTGGAATGGGATGTTGCTGCAAATCTTCGTGTTGAACAACTCAATGAGATCGATGAGTTTAGATTCCATGCCTACTCAAGTTCATCCTTGTACAAGGACAAAATGAATTACCTTCACGACAAATATGCTCGGGGTAAGGAGTTCAACGTTGGAGATATGGTTCTCTTGTTCAATTCCTGGTTACGTCTATTTCTGGGTAAGCTCAAGTCAAAGTGGAGTGGGCCATTTGAAGTTGTTTTTGTGACCTCATTTGGTGCTCTTGATCTAAGGAACAAAAATGGTGAAGTTTTCAGAGTTAATGGGCACCAGGTCAAGCATTATCTTGGGAAATTTGATGACAGCCACGTGGTGGCACTTCTTCATCTAAAGTGATGTGCGGGTAACATGTGTCGTGTCGCGACATTAAATCAGGCGTTTCTTAGGAGGCAACCCATGTCTTTTTCTTCTTGTTTTCTTTGATTTTCTTTGTAGTGTAGGATTGATTTTTGAGCTAATTGGTTATGAGATGTTGCAGGGATTGTGTTGATACAGTGCAAAACATTTTGAAAAAATTGAACAGTCTCTGAAGTTGCTAGTGCGGCCGCATTGCACTTTGTGCGGTCCGCACTGGTGAAGGACAAGTGAGTTACTCTGAAGTTTGCCACCGCGGCCGCATTCCACTTAGTGCGGACCGCGGTGGACCTCCGCGGCCGCTGTCTATTTTGTGCGGACTGCGGAGGTTGCCTTCTCAGACTTCTTCTGAACAAACCCAACGCGGTCCGCGGTCCGTTTTGTGCGACCGCGCTGGTGGGTAAGACTGGGTCCCACATGTTTTTCTATAAATAGACCACAGGGGTCACCGGTTACCCTTTTCGAAAAATTGAAACCTAAAAGTTACTGTTCATCTTCCCTATTGTCTGTGATTCTTGTTTAGAGTGATTATTTGCATTTTGTATCCATATCTGGTAACATTTCAACCATTTCTTTGTGCTTAATTATATAATTTCATTTTTGTTTCACTGCCATTAGCCTGTAACTTCTTCTTCCCGTATGTCTCTATTTGTATGCGTAGGTTAGCTTAGGTTGTGTGCCTGAGATGTATAATGAACTGGGTAAACTGAGTAGGGACCCTAACTAGGTTTGAATTGAACTAAAATGCAAGACCAAGAACCCTAACTTAGTTCCTTGACCAAGCACCCACCGTGGACCGCGGTCATTTTTGTGCGGTCCGGGTGCTGTGATGCGGTCCGCAGTAACACTTTGTACGGACCGCGGTTAGGATTTTTTAGGAATTGACCTCTTGCCCAGCGCGGCCGCATTGCACTTTGTGCGGTCCGCACTGACCCACCGCGGCCGCTTTACCAGTTTGTGCAGGCCGCGATGTAGAGATTCAGAGAAGTGGTTTTCTAGACCCTGCCCCAACACGGACCGCGATGGCTTTTGTGCGGTCCGCGGTGCCCCCAGTGCGGCCACACTCCTCTTTGTGCAGGCCGCGGTGCACTGTGTCTGCAACATTTTCTGCAACTTTTGGCTTCTGTTCTACAATTCATTTTCCACAACTATTCACTATTGTGCTGATACTAACAAAGCTAGATGTTTGTGCTTGCAGACAATGGTTAAAAAATGAGGCAAAGGCTCGAAACAACTCGGCCGAGGTGATTCCTCCTGGGGAGGGAAGCAAAGGTTGGTAAAACTCACTCCCCAGGCTAGAAAAAACATCAAAGACATGAAGAAGGCCATAAAAGCGGCTGACAGAGCCATTGACAACTCGGGAAGTGAGTACGAGCCCTCCCGGGAGATCTCTTCGGATTCAGTCCCACTATACATCTCGTATCCAGAGAAGGCCATACATAGAGACACTCCTCCCTCTTCCCCTGATGCTCAAGCTTCAATCAACATTTCTTCTGGGTTGTCTGAGGGCTCAACAGCAGGTAGTGGGGATGAATACTCTACCTCTCCCACAACTTCAATATCTGGAGAGGGTGATAGAGGTGATGAGGGAGATGGTGAGTTACCTGGGGGTGGTGTGCCTCAGGTTGGGGGTGTTGACTGGACTAGAAATCCCGTTGTTTGGGAAGACAAATTCGTCAGCCAGGTGGCGTTCCACAAGTTTAGGGAATGGTGGACTTCATGAAAGTTGATTCTTGAGAGGAGCTTCATTGACAGAGACCTTCGACCCCTACACCCCAATATACATAGACAGTTTCGAGCTCGAGTGGGTTGGGAGCACTTTAAAGATAATTGTGTGAAGGAGAATGAGAACATGGTAAAGGAGTTTTATAGCAATGTGGCCCATATCTTGAAGGGCACTAAAGTGACCAAAGTACGAAACAAAAATGTGGTATTTACCAGGAAGGCACTAAATGAATACATAGGGTTCAATAAAGAAGATGAGTCCCTTTACAATGAAAAGTTGGCAATGGGCGAGGAGGTTCATCCGTGGTTAGCTTCATACCTGGCAATCCCAGGTACGGTTCCAGAGCGGTTGCAAGCAGGGGCCAAAATACTTCGTAGGACCTTTAACTTTGAGGCTAGGGGGTGGTTGACTTTTGTGTGCAGTCGGCTTGACCCCACTACCCATGATCAGACTATTCCACTTGCCCGGGCTATTCTTGTTGCATCTATTATGGCGGGATACCCTATCAACGTGGGCAATGTGATGTCCCGCGTCATTTCTGTAGTGGGGGTTGAGCATGACCGGAACTACCTTTTTCCCAACACCTTTACTATGTATTTCCGGGACTTGGAGGTGGAGAAGAGACCTTTTGACATCAAGGTCAAACCTGTGGCTCCGTTTTCGTGGTACAGTTTGAAGGGATCAGACAACCCCAAGGACAAGAATTACAATCCGCCTGTTTCTGCCCCAACTGGCCAGTCTGAAGAGCCGGTTGTGGTAAAGACCTCCACTAAGCCTACCTCCACAGTTGCTGATATGCCTCCCGAACCTTCCACTACTTCTGGTCCCTCTACTTCAGCTGGCCCGGGGATTCCATCTTCCCAGGCCAATCCTATCATTGCCCACCAGCTGAGCCAGACACTTCATAGCTTGAACAACTGGATGGCGACTGCTTCGTCCAAGTTGTCTACATTGACCTCCACCATTGCGGCTCAGTCGACACCATAGCCAGTGTAGGTGCCCCAGTCTATCGAGGATTCACTTAAATAGATTCTTGCCAACCAGCAGAAGATCCTTGATTCTCAGACTACCTTAGCTAAGGAAGTGGATTCACATGGCAAGGCGCTGAAGGAGCTTTCCCGGGAGCACAAGAAGCTGGGCAAAACACGGGTTTCCAAGGAGTCTGTGAAGGAGCTTAGAGCGGATATGGACAAACTGAAGGCAGACCAGCTGCCTTTAGACTTGCTATTTGAGGATCCAGCTCCAGTAGCAGTACCGGCAGTAGAGCCACATCAGGAGTAGACACATAGGTTTCCAAAGAAGAAGAGGAAGCTCCCTAGTGCAGATGAGACGATCATCTAGTTGGCGGACCCACCGGAGGCTTCCCCTAGTCAGCCACAGGATGTTCCTGATATTCAGCCCGTCCAGGTCTAGGCCCTAGTCCCAGCAGTTGAGCAGCAGGAGACCGGGAACCAGTCTGAGTTTCCCACGCATACAGAGGACCCGGGGACCACTGATGATCCTACGCAGACGGACACGGCTTAGGGAGTCCTCATATCCTTTCCTTATACTTTTTGGTGCTTATTTGTTTAGTTGGCATTGGGGACATTGCCAGTTTTTTTTGAGGGGGTGCGCCCTACATTTTATCCTTGGATGACTGTATATATATTGATTCAGTTTATGCCTTTTTGATTTTCTATTGGTCTATATATAACTTTACATTTAGTTACTTTTATCGCACTTTTTATTTTTCCTTTGGTCTGTATATAAAGTTTACATTATTGTATATATTCATTCCCCGTTGTATATTCAATTCCCCTATTGTATATATTCTTTCTATTTTCGTAAAAAAATTCATTTTTAGCTCTTAATTATATTTGTAGCTTTTTGTTTCATTTTGGTCCTTTCAATAAGCCTTTGGTTTTCTTAATGGCACGGTTCTTTCAAAAGGTGGAGTATTGTGTGAACCGGGTGATTCATCCCTATGATGGATAGCGTGACAACCTTCTTAAGGGTTTGAGTCCATTTTTGTTTTTATTTTTGGTAGCTTGTAGTTAAGGGTACCTCAAGCAAAGTTTCACTTGGGCCTAACACATTTGCCTTTGATCCCATGGTCAAAGACAAGTTGTTGTGTTTAGGATGGTGAAAGTCGTGACCTTGAGACTCTTGTGTTGACCAAACAATCATCATGTGGTCTTTCGGGACTATTGTGTGCTCAATCGTGTCTAAGGTTGTTGTGAGCCCCCGACTCTATATCTTTAGCAATCCTTGAGCTTGTGTGGTGAGAAATCAAATTGTGAGTCCAAGTCCCGAGCCAATGGTCTAGAACTTGCCATGAATGTCTGTTGAGGCGAAGTCTTGAGTGAAATTTGACTTGAGAAGTGATTATAGGCTCTCATTGATCCAAATGATAGTTGAATAATTCCATAGCCTACCATTGATATAATCCCTAGTTAACCCTTTTTGAGCCTTAAACCTTTTTCTTCCAAGAACCAATGCTATAAACCTATACCCGTTCGAAAATATACCCTCTCTTGGCACCCGATATTTCCTTGAGCAATGGCAAAAGTCTAAGTTTGGGGGGAGAGACGAGAAAGGGAACAAAGTGGTAAAAGGTACAAAAGTGAAGAAAAGGAAGGCAATGAAAAAAAAAAGAAAAGAAAAAGAAAAAAAGAAAGCCCAATGTGAAAAAGAATAAAAAGGGATTCAAGAAAAGCAAAAGAGAAAAAGGTTTGGAAAAGTTGAAAAAGGAGAAATGCTTTGAAGTGAATAAGAAAGAGTGACATTATGTCTCTCTAACCCCTTAAAAAGAAGTGAGATACTCAAAGAGTCAAGAGAATTTTGCCAAATGAATCAAAAGAAGTGCTTAAGGGAAGATGAAACTCATTTAGACCAAAAACTTTTCCTACCCTGAACCAAAAGCCTTCACATTGACTCCTCAAAAGCCCTATATGATCTTGAGTTGAATGAAGCTTACATTAGTGGATACTTACATGAGGGGCAAACATATGGTACTTAGAGCCGGACTTGTGGCCTTTCCTTGAGAGAGATGAGTGAATTCCCATTAACTTCGGTTTGTGTGCTAATACTCTAAAAAGGTGAGGTTTGCTTAGGGAGAGTTGAGGATGTGTGAGTTTGGGTTCCACAATGACCAAAGTAATTGAGAGAGTTCTTTAATGAGTCAACTCTTGATGCTCTTGTGTCACACATGATCCATGGTTTTTCAAAGTTTAAATATTGTTAATGATTCATTCGTATTGAGGGCAATTGTTAGCCTCAATTGATGCTTGTCGAGGTTACTTTAGGATAGCTGGAAATACTTGGATTTTCCCTTAAGGGGTGAGTCTATTTTGTTTGCTTGAGGACAAGCAAAGGCTTAAGTTTGGGGGAGTTGATAACTAGGGAATTTAACGTGTTTCATGCTCCTTCTTGCTTATGCTTTGATTATAAATTATTACAAAATAGTCCCAAAAGGCTCATAAGTTGTTCTTGATTGCAGGTTTGACCGACAAAGTGACGAAATGTCAAAGATCGGCTCAAAAGGAGTGAAACCTGCTCAAGTATCAAAGACAAAGTAAACTGAGGGCAAACAAGCCTAGTGCGGACCGCACAAAGTCGAAAGCGGCTGCACTGGGTGATTCAGAGAGATGGCAAAACCAAGCTTCAGGAAATGCGGCCGCAGTATGTGCGGTCTGCAGTGAAGGTTCCGCACTACCTTTTTGTGCGGTCCACGGAAGAGAGATTCAGAGAGTTGGCAAAAATGGGTTTCAGGTAACGCGGCACATTTCGCGGTCCGCGGTGAAGAATCTGCGACCGCGCTATCTTTTTGTGCGGTCCGCGGAAGAGAGATTCAGAGAGAGGGAAAATGCCAAAGTTCAAGCCATGCTGTCCGCGGTCATGATTGTGCGGACCGCGCCAGCTGCCTCCGCGGCCGCGGTCCATTCTACGTGGTCCGCGGAGCCCAAGTTCAGAGAGCCCAGAATTGAAGTCTAAGAGCCTAGTGCGGCCGCGGTCCATTTTATGCAGCCCGCACTGACCCCGCAGGGGTATTTTTGTCCAGTTTTTCCAGCCTAGTATATATAGAATATTTTATAATTTTTAGGTAATCAGTTATTTTCTGAACAGAGCTGCGCTCGTGAGAAGACGATCTGTAGCCATTTTGGGCATTTTTACTTCTTCAAGCATGAGTAGCTAAACCCATTAGCTAGGGTTGTGGCTCAACTCTAGTGTGGGTAATTGATGGGTGTTGCCATCTATTGTTAGATTGACTATGAGTATTTGTTATTTGGGTCAATTTATGGTCTAATCTATGAATTGGTGGTTACAAACACTGGTTTGTGCTAAGTTGACTTGGCTCTTCTTGAGAAAGAGAGCCTAAGTCTCCAAAATTGACCCAACAAGGAATTGAGATGGACTCAAGAGAATTTATAGTCCCAATTAAAGGGTTAAACCTCGAGAGAGTAATTACCCAACTTGAACCCTAGTTGCTTGAGCTAATTTGCCTACCCATTTGGTCTCGAGAGAGTCACTCGGGCAAAATCACTCTTTCTACCGAGAGGTGTGAGAGTGGGTAAAAACTGTGCAACGGTTATAACATAAGCCCCAATTATGTCAATCGAACCTTAGTAACATATACCCGTCTATTAGCCACCTAGGTAATGTCATGACCCTAGCGCCCTTCTTCCCATTAGATACAACTTAGCAATTATCTCGTAGCATAATCTAGTTTCAATTAATAGTTTGATAATAGTAGTTTATAATCAAAAAACCCAAAAATATATAGAAGTGACAATTGGAACAATTACACAACTCTAGTCTAGATAGATACTCGACTCCATTCCTAGCTCCATGTGGAAATCGATCCCGACCCTCATATCGGGTAAAAGCTATTGCAACCCTCTCTTCCTACTTTTTAGTAGTGTGGAGTTGGCAGTGATCAGACCTCAAGAAATGCATGAACTATACTTGTACCAAGTAACAATATCTGTAAGACCTCAAACAAGGCATGAGCTATACTTGTACCAAGTAAACAAAACGTAAGACCTTACAAAAGGCAGTACCCCGACCTTAAAGTTAAGGATATATACTCAAACTTGTAAGACCCCTAAAAAGGCATACCCTCAGTATAGACGCTAAAACTACTCCATTCGGGAATTAAAAATTACCATAGTCATAAGGCTCCGGCCAAACTAACGTGACTCGGTGATGCCCGACCATTGTTACAAAATTACATGCCTTCAATTGCTTCGAAAATACTTCGAAAAGAACCGGTTAAACAGGCTACCCTCGACATAGACAAAAGAGCTTCGACCATGTCAGCTCCAAACTATAGGCTTTTAAACACTTAGCCACCGAGCAAAACCTCCCGAAGTGCTCATTCATCTCCACATAACGACTCACAATCGAGGTTTTTATTGAACCGTCGAAGAGTCAGGCAAACACAATTTCAAAAAGTCCTTAACGAGGGAAAAATAAAGCCCATATTAGAGGTCGTACCAACGTAATGCATAAGAGCCACTGTCGCCAGCACATATAAAGGGTCGTACTGACCCAATGCGTAAGAGCCACTGTCACCAACCCATATAAAGGGTCGTACCGGCCCAATGCGTAAGAGCCACTATCGCCAGCCCATATAAAGGGTCGTACCGACCCAATTCATAAGAGCCACTATCGCCAACCCATATAAAGGGTCGTACCGACCCAATGCGTAAGAGCCACTGCCGCCAGCTCGTGTGAGAGGTCGCACCGACTTAATGTGTAAGAGCCTAAGGGCCAGTTTTAAATTCAATAACTTAAGGGTCAATGAGCTCGAGTTGAAACCCAATTTGAAGACTAAACCCGAAGCAGTTAACTGAATATGCCTAAGAGCAAAAGCATAAGAGCCTAAGACGCCAGCTTACATTAAAAGGCCGTACCGACCCGACGCGTGAGAATCTAAAAAATCCGCGCAAATGGCCTCGGGGCCAACATGACAGACTTACAGATCGACTCTCGACCATTGCGAAATGCTCGACGGTAGCAGGATCCCAAGGGTCTAAATCTGAGACCCACAACTTCGAATCAATTGCCAAACGAATGCCACAAGTCGTTCAAAAGGAAAATAGAAAAAGGTAAAAAAATTGACACACATATAAAAAGATTTATAAAAGTACAATTACAAAGCCTACATCTTGGAAGCCCTTGTGAAGGCAGAAAGCAAATGAAAACCTTAATCTATCACTGGAGCTATGCCTTCGATAGCCTCCTCAGAAAATACGCTTTCAGCAGCTTCGGCCATAACCTCCGGGTTTCTAACGGCCTCCTTCCCTTCAGGGACTTCGCCTCCATCTTCATCACCTCCCCATTCGCTGCTTGACTCGATTTTGGAAGGATGCAGGGCCGCAGCTTCCTCTTCTAGGGTCTTCACCCTCTTAGCCTCGGCAATTAAAGCAATGCCCCCTTATATATCCTCGAGCGTCTATCTTCAAGATTCTAACCGGGCATGTTCCACTGCTCGGGTTGGCGCAACTCATCCTTTTCGGACACCTTCCAGGCCTGAGCATTTGCAGTAGTGGCATCCTCCTTATGCGAGGTCACGAGTGCCTCGACCTCAGCCTTGACCTCGGATAGCGTAGCAACCAACTTAGCATGGATATCCTTATGCTTACTGCTCTCAGCCCCCGCATCTTCGAGGCAACGCCCGATCGAAACCACCTCTCCTCGGAGGGTATCTCTCTCAGAGATTACCTTACTCAAATGCCGCTTAAGCTCGAGAATTTCAGAGTCCCTGGCTCGGAGCTCCTTCCCCATAAGGACATCCTTCTCCTTCAACTGCAAAAATCGACCCAAAGATATTAAAACCTGGAAGTCCGTTAGACGTACAGACAAAAAACAAACGGGAGCTATGCAACCTGTTCAGTAAGACGAGCCTTTCCATAGGATGCCGCCTCTAAGCAATCCCGAAGGCCATGGAGTTCTTCCTCCCTCTTGGTAGAAATGGCCCTGAGCTCGTCGGCTTCCGAGGTCGCCCTCCCGACGAGACAACTCGGTTTCAAAATTGGCGAACGTCTGATTATAAAGCACCTTGGCCTGGAACCACGAAAGAAATAATGTTAGTAGGGCAAAGGTCGGGGCACCAAGTAGAATTTACGAATAGATTACCTGCTCGCATAGCCTGTCGATCTCATAAAAAATAAGCAAAACGTCAGGCTCAGGCTCTTTCTTAAGCGCAGCAGAAGGCTTTTCAAACATATTTTTATCACCAGCGGGCATCCCCATGCCGAGAGACTCTGTATTGGGGGTATCTTGTATCCCCCTCGGAGGAAAAGCCGATTCTGAAGGGGAATCGCTCTCTTCAACGACCTCGACTGGGTTAATCGGGGATGTCCCTTTCTTGTGAAGAACTACGGAATTGGGCTCCCCTGGATCGCCTACCAAGCACACCTCGGCTCGAGGGAAATTTAGGCCATCGATCGGCTCAGCAGTAGCGCCCGATACACCCTCGCAGGCCTCTTCTGCCTGAGGCGGGGAAACAACGGAAACGAGTCGTGATTCGAAAGCCACCAACTCAACGGTATGTGAAACAGTCAAATCCTCTCCACCTTCGGGTAGTATCAAAGAATCACCTTTCTTTTCGCCTCCAGCTCGGGGACTCCTCGACGTTTCTAGAATTAAGGCTGTTGAATCATCCTTAGGATCTTCCACTCTGGTTTTCTTGGATTTCGGAGGATAAGTCGACGATCCCCCTCATTTTTCCTCTCTTCGTCGGGTATTGGAGCAATCGCTTCACCAGGAAGGGTTTCTCTCACCAAGAAGACCTCCTCCAGACCTGCCCAAATACAAAAACAAGCACAGGGAATGAGAGCGCAATTAGCAGTAACTTTTGCAAAACTGAAAATATAGCAGAGAATGAAGTCCCACCGTGATCCTTGCCTTCCCATCGAGCCGTGGATAAATCGCACCACACACGCTCGACATATGGGAAAATCGAGTCCAGTTTAGCTACCTAGCCTGAAAGATTCCTTACCGCATCAGGGTACGCTGCGGCAGCTGTATCAGTAGAGGAAGTCAGTTCATGAGGAAATGTATCCGAAAGAAAGAAATGGGAAGTTAATTAAGTATGTCTACTTACACTTCATGTTCCAACTTCCGGGGAACGACATCCTTTCTGTGGGGATCAAGTCTAAAGTCCTAACTCGGACGAAACAGCTCATCCACCCCCTGTTCCTAACCTCATCGGTACAAGCGAAGATGGCCCTCAAGGCCCGACAACGGATTTTAATGAGGCCCCCGCGAAAGAGTCGGGGACTATACATTCTGATCAAATGGTCAAGGGTGAAGGGAATCCCCTCAATCATATTCGCGTAATACCTGGTCATGTAAACGATATACCAGAATGACAGATGAATTTGGCCAAGAGTCACTTGATATCGTTCGCAGAAGTCGAGGATCACGGGGTCTATCGAAGGCATGGATGGCACCGCCGGGCCGAGGGTAAATGGATAAGTATACACATTGAGGAAGTCGGCCTTATACATCGTTACATCCTCCCCCCGAGAAGGAACCTCCACTAACACCGCATCTCCCCAACGACATTCAATTTTCACCCTTTCGATGTCCGTTATTAAACTGATGTATCGAGATGGGGGTTCGCATCGCCCCGGTTTCGAAGAAGGTCTCTCGACCTTAAAATCAGAGGTCATCTCAAAGGCCTCTGGAACGCATTCTCCAGCGCTAGGAGACGTTGTTGCTTTACCCTCGGAGGAGAACGTGGAAGAGGAAGGCACATCTTCCTGAAGGATAGAGGTGGAAGTGTTCGCCATTTTTACCAAAGGATTACAAAGAAGAAACGAAAAATCACATTTTAGGAAAGGACACGGGAGAGAGGTAAGAGCAAAGAAAAACTCTATTGGGAGCCTGATGATGCAATAGAGAGGAATGGGCGAAGAAATAAGTATTTATAGAAGCCTAACATGTGTGATTGGAATAGACCAAAGGACGGCCAACCATTATAATTAATTCGAAGACTTTGAGGATTGTGTGGACGCAACCTTTAGAAGCCCTGTCTATTACATCAGTCCCTTGGCAGGACACGACTATTTGTTTCGATAGAAGCGCCAGAGGGGCAAGATCTCGAGGACGTTTCTCTTCGTTTTACTCTGAGAAACGAGGGGACTATCTGTATACGACTAAAATCGGGAAGACCAATTTTACGGTCGACGAGGCATTGCATAATTTCACCTCGAAGGGCACGAAGAATAGCTTGGGGTTCGGAGTCTTCGGGGACTCTTCGTGCCCGGTGTCGGGGCAGAATGAACCGGTGCTTATCGCAAATAAGCGGAAAGTTCCCTAGGAACAATATTTTTCTGACAACGCCTGCACAAACGGTGACAGCCTGCACCAGGCTGATTAGGTGGTTGTACCAGCTACTTTATGTAATAATTACGCATGTGTCATATTGGGACTTTCCCCTCATATATAAAGGGGACCCTTGTCATTTTTGTAAGGGGATACACAATGTTGAATATCCAAGAACATTCTCTATACTCCCTAACTTAACATATTCTCTTGATCTCACTACTTATATTTATTGCTTATATTTTTTGTGTTCTATTTATTGTTCTTCATTTATTGCTCATTGCTGGGCATAAAGAGCCGCCATCGAATTCATCATAACTGTTAATCCTACATCGACTGCCCTTAGCCGGGCACCCGACTCGACCTCGAGGCCCCGTATACACAAGCTCGAGGCTCCTATTTCTAGCCATTCAGTTTGATTATTACACTGTTTACAAGCTACTATCTTATTTTCTAATCTTTCACTTAGCATCTATAGCATAACAACTAGCATAAAAATAAATCACGTATTTTTAGAACCACAAAATGAAATCTAATTGTTATTACCATTTTCAAGGTAAACAAATATTGACATACAAACAACTATCTCTAATCAGCAAAAAAAGAAAAGAAAAAGAAGACAGAACTAATTGGAAACTGAATGCCCACCAAAAAAGGAACTAAATAAAATCCCAACCGTGATCGCCCTCTTGAATTGCTTGGCCATCTTAACTCCTCAACAGAGACGATCAAAGGATTGCAGATCAAAAACCCACATCCCATACTTAAAAGGAAATAAAAACAAATAAAAGCTGAAACAAATAAACTATTGATGAACGAAAGTGAGAGAGAAAGGTATGAGAGAGAGGGGGGTAAGTAATAGAGAAGAATGAAGCCTGAAACAGGTAATAAGAATGCCGTTTAATATATTATTTTTACTACTATATATAAATGTGAAGGGAAGGACGAACGCAGCTATTTCCAATTATACATTCTTCATTACTTGTGTGTATACACTTTTAAATTGACAAATATACCTGCTCCCTTTGAACTCAATTGCTATAGAAACACGTGTACTCTACGTGTCCATCACAGATATTTTCATCAGTTCATCTAGATTTTTCCAAGATAAAGAATTGAAAGGTTGGATCCAATTGAAATGACACTGGATGTCTTCAATTGAAAATCTGGTCTCCTCATACTCAAAATTTTCAGCTACAAAACTATTTCTTCTTTTAACCATTCATCTTCTGTTTTTTTCTTTTCTGCTCCAGCTGCGTTTGTCCTTGGCTTTTAGATTCATTTCAAAATTTCTCTATTTTTCCGGTTTGTATGTGGATCGCTAAGTTCTAGTTAGTTTTCTTTTGTGCTTACTGCTTTTTTCTTGATGAGTATATGAACACTTGATTCTATTTTTTTTTAGAGGTGATTGATTTAGAATCTGAATTATGTGATTTACATTTTCATTTTGCCTCTGATTTTATATTTTATGCTTTATTATTTTTAGTTAAGTGTGCCTGATTTTTATATTAAAATTTTCCTCTTTCTTCGTGTTTCCTTTATGGATTCTGTTATACATGTGGTTATTTTTTAAAATGCCTCTTTAAAATTTTTCAGCTTTAGTAACATGACTGCTCCCACAACGGCTACAGGAAACTGCCTCTGGGAGAAAAATAAACTATCAACGGTAGAGCTTTAATGCAACCAATGTGTTTTATGAAATTCTCCTATGAAAGGAAGATAGTTTCAACAATTCGTTGACCTCTTCTCTGCAATCAATCAAAGCTTTTTACATATCAATTGACACTCATTAGATTAGTACACTCATAAAAGCTCTAATTGTTAGATCTTTGCATCTATTACGTGTAAACTACTTAAAGTTCTATTAAACTTTTTGATTTTGTTAAACTCTTCCAGACTTCCACTAAGATATTTCCAAGGGAAAATGGCAAATTTTAGATAAAATATTTTTTGTGCACCTTTATATGAGAAACTTTATGAATTTTCTAGAGATCACAGGCTATCCAGCAGGTCACGGCTTCAAGTGACATCTTCTGGGTGTTGATTTCAATTGATATAGTTTATGTTGTCCTTGATTGAATGACAGTAAATTGAAATTATCTCAATTTATTGTTAATACCTCTTGGAGTTGATAAAAGTACTTGATAAATTGATGATGTATTCTTAAAGCGCTCAAGTGAAAGGATAAGTAGACCTCTTAACTCACTTATTTAAAGTGCAAAGGCTTGCTTGGGTGTTGTCTTCCCGGCTGAAGCCTATTCCAGCATAAATTAAGCCTCTGGTCCTAAAGCATCTAATATTATGTCTAAGGATAAGTTATATAGATGAATATTCGATTTTGAATTTTAAGTCCGAGAAACTCTTAAGTGGTTTTAGTGGATATGAAAAAAATATAATACTAAGAAGAATGTAGAAACAGAAACATGCATGTAATCTTCTTCACATGATAAGGAAGATCTCAAACATTTTTACGTTTGACTTTCTTCTTTCCTTTTCAAAGGTAAATATAATGCTAATCATACAGCAAATGTAGTGTGGCATATTTAGTTGAATACTTTTATCAACTATACCAAGGATCTCTTTTGCATAGCTACTGTATCCTAGCGTCAGTAAGACATTATTTAAATTTTGGTGTTTAGTTCTGTCTACTATTAAATCTTAAGTATGACATTGCACTTCCTTAAGTGTAATATCTTCCTACTTTGTGCGGGCAGCCAAGTTTCAAGTTGGTATCATACATATATATTCATTCAACCCGATAATATCTATCCCCACATGTAGGAGATGAGAGTAACAGAGATGAGGATGTTGAGATGGATGTGTGGGTATACCAGGAGAGATATGATTAAGAATGAAGCTATCCGGGACAGAGCGGGAGTAGCCTCCGTGGAGGACAAGATGCGGGAGTCGAGACTGAGATGGTTCGGACATGTTAAGAGAAGAAGCATTGATGCTCCTGTCAGGAGGTGTGAGAGGTTGACCATGAAGAGTTTGAGAAGAGATCGAGGTAGGCCTAAGAAGTACTGGGGAGAGGTGATTAGGCACGACATGGCCCTGCTTCAGCTTACTTAGGATATGACCCTTAATAGGAGGGTGTAGAGGTCAAAGATTAAGGTAGAAAGTTAGTAGGTAGTTTATAGTTCACCGATAGTCTTAGTAGCATGCATGTCCCTTCATTTTCTTAGATTTCTATTACGCTATGTGGTTGTGTTCACCTCAGGTATTGTATTCCCTACTGCTATTATTTGGTACTACTTATCCTTTATCTCCCCTCTTTTCTTTTCTCTTCCTTCTTTCTTCCTTCCTTGCTTTCCTCTTCTTCTTGTCCTTCCTGAGCCGAGGGTCTAACGAAAACAACCTCTCTATCCGCATTAGGTAGGGGTAAGGTCTGCGTACAGACTACCCTTCCCAGACCCCACCTGTTGGGATTAAACTGGATTTTTTCTTGTTATGTAACCCAATAATATCTATCGTTAGCCCTTGGACAAAAAAACTTCCTAAATTCTCATGCTCAACTTTAGTATATGAATTTGTGTTAATTAATTTCTTTTTTAAAAAAAATCAGGCATTATTAGCATTATATTCACAATATGGTTTTACAACTAATTTATTTATCGATATTAAATCCACTTGCAGCATTAACTCTAAGAGGCAAAAAAAGTATTACTTTGGAGTAGAGAAAGATTTTCTTTGCTAAAGAATAAATAGGATTTATAGTTGAGCGCCCTCATCTGAAATTGGGGTCATTTTATGATTTTTTTGCATTCAAAAACATTTAGATGGTTTTGCACTTTGCTTCTTAAAGTGGTCCATTGTAATTACATGCTGAATTATTTTTTTTATTTTTTATATGTGGTTTCATTTTGTTTACACAACTTTTTTTAGGGTTCCGGATGTCATTAGCACCTTCCTATAATCTGGGAAGTGACACTGATTTATCCGCAACAGTTTAATTTGGTTGAGATGCAAACATAAACTCAATTTACACTAGGATTTTGAACATGATAATCTTACACAAAATCGTTACAGAAAACATACTTGAAATATAAGCCATCATCATGAAGCGGAAGAGTTAATTGAAATTGGTTTCTCGCCTCTTGCCCTAACTTTCGTTACCGTCGACTTTAGTGATGGAAGAGAAAATAAAAAATACGGTAACCCTAATGGGTGGGGAGAGGACCAATTTATAGAGGTTCTCGCTTAATCTGGTACATCCATCAAGTAACCAATCGGACGGATGAGATTTGATAATTAATTAAATATTAATTATGAGCCTTAAGCCTATTGGGCCACATACACGTAAGAAAAATAACTTACATTCTCCCACTTGGCCCAATAATTATATAATATTATTATTTAATATAGTAACATTAGTTGCGCATAAACAAATCTCTTCTATAATGTCCATCATAAATACCACAATACGATAAACTAGTAAATGTGAGTTATGGAGGTTACACATAATTTGTCTACATACTCCCTTCCATATACTACAACATTAGTAATTTATCGTATCAGGTTCATAATCTATAAAATATTATGGTCCACAATAATGTCTCATTGAGACTTATCCTGTAACATCTTTAAACAATAATGTGTACACCATTATGAGAAACAGAAAATCACTGATGTATATCAGAAACATATAAATGAGCTCAGAGTGTCAAAATATCATAAATACATCAGTCATAAATACAACCACGACTCATTCTATGTACATGTTCTTTAAATATCTTTGGCTGTAAACCTTTCGTTAATGGATTTGCAATCATGAGATCTGTTCTAATATGCTCAAGTGACACTCTTTGTTTCGGAACTTTTTCCTTGACGGTAAAGTACTTTAATTCCATATGCTTCGCACCTTTGGAGTACTTATCGTCCTTGGAGAAGAATATTGCTGTAGAATTATCACAGTAAATTTTCAGCGGCTTGGTAATGGTGTCGACAACCCCAAGTCCTGAAATAAAGTTTCGCAGCCATAATGCATGAATTGTGGCTTCAAAACATGCCACAAATTCTGCTTCCATCGTGGATGTAGCAATAATAGACTGTTTCGCACTCTTCCACGATATTGCTCCTTTAGCTAATTGGAATAAATAACAAAATGTGGATTTTCTAGTGTCAACATCCAGCCAAATCTGAATCCGAGTATCCAACAACTTCCAAATGCTTGGACCTCCTATACATGAGCATGTAATCCTTCGTTCCTTTCAGGTACCTCAAAACTTTCTTTGCAGCTTTCCAGTGATCAATTTCTGGGTTACTCTGATATCTTCCTAACATTCCGACCGCAAAACTAATATCCGGTCTTGTGCAAGTCTGAGCATATATCAGACTACCAACAATAGAAGAGTAAGAAATTGATTCTATTTCTTTTCGTTCTACATCATTCTTAGGGCATTGCATGAGACTAAATTTGTCCCTTTTTTGAATTGGAACAATTCCTGCTGAATAATTGTTCATATTAAATCTCTCTAGAACTCTTTCGATATGGCTTTTATGAGACAATCTCAATAATCCTTGTGATCTATCACGAAATATTTCTATTCCTATCACATAGAATGCCTCACCCATATCTTTCATTTTAAAATTCTTAGAGAGAAAATCTTTAGTCTCGCGCAATATGGCTAAATCATTAGCAGCAAATAGGATATCATCAACATATAAGACTAAAAATATAAACTTGCTCCCACTGATCTTTTGGTATATACACCAATCAACGGTTTTTTTCACAAATCCAAAAGATGTTATGGTATCATTAAATTTTATATACCATCGTCGTGAGGCTTGTTTAAGTCCATATATTGACTTCCTCAGTTTATACACCATTTGACCTTTTCCTTTAGTTTTGAAACGCACTGGTTGGTCCATATAAACTTCCTCCTCAAGATCTCCATTAAAAAAGCAGTTTTCACATCCATTTGGTGTAACTCTAAATCATAATGAGCCACCAAAGCCATGATAATTCTTAACGAGTCTTTCTTTGAGACCGGTGAAAAGGTCTTTTTATAATCAATGCCTCCTTTCTGAGTATAAGCCTTGGCAACAAGTCTGGTTTTGTATCTCTCAATATTGCCATTTGAATCGCGTTTGGTCTTAAAGACCCATTTACACCCGATTCTTTTAGAACTTTCTGGCAATTCAACGAGATCCTAGACTTTATTGTATTCTATGGATTTTAGCTCTTCCTTCATGGAATGAATCTATTTGTCAGACTCATTACTTTCTATGGCTTATGAAAATGAAATCGGATCCTTATTAAGACCAATGTCAAAATCTAACTCTTGCAAATAAACCACGTAATCATCCAAAATAGCCAATTTTCTAACTCTTTGAGATTTTCTTAATGACATTTCTTGTGGTTAATTTGTGTCAGATATTTGTGAGTTAGTTTCTTCATGAAGTGTTTCATCCAAATGTTGTTCGGTGTTGTCAAAGTGTTCTTCAACAACTGGAATAATATTTGGTATTTGTGTGGAAGCAGGCACATTTCTAGGTAATAGAATATTGACCCTCACCTCTTTAATTTCCACATTTTACTTTTCAACACCCCCACTAACTTTACCATTCTTAATGAATCTTGCATTCCCGGTTTTAACAATTCTCGAACTATGGTTTGGACAGTAAAACACATACCCTTTAGATTTCTCTAGGTAACCAATAAAGTAACAACTTACTGTTCGAGAATCTAATTTCTTTTCTTGTGGACTATAAACTCTAGCTTCCGCTGAGCAACCCTAAAACATGTAGGTGCTTTAAACTAGGTTTCCTTTCTGTCCACAGTTCAAAAGGGGTCTTTGGAACTGCCTTACTAGGAACCTTATTTAATAAATATACAACGGTTTTAAGAGCATACATCCACAATGATTTGGGTAATGATGAATTACTTATCATGCTCCTAACCATATCCATAAGTGTTTGATTATGCCTTTCCGCAATACCATTTTGTTGAGGTGTTCCTGGCATAGTATACTGTGCACATATGCCACGTTCCTCGAAGAACTTTGCAAATGGACCTGGACATTCTCCTGATTCATTATATTTTCTATAATATTCACCACCTCTATCTGACCTAATGATTTTCACCTTTTTATCTAATTGCCTTTCAACCTCATTAACAAACACTTTGAGAGCATCTGTTGCTTGAGATGTTTCTTTCAGCAAACAGATGTATCCATAATGTGAAAAATCATTGATAAAAGTGATAAAGTATTTTTCTCCACCAAAAGATGGAACATCAAAGGGTCCACAAATATCGGTATGTATAATTTCAAGAAGCACGCTGGGTGCTTCTTGTGGTACCTTTCTTACTATTCTTGGTTTGTTTTTCCTTAATGCAATCCAAACATATAGTAAGATCAGTAAAATTTAGATTCGAAAGAATCTCATTCTTTACTAATATCTCTAACCTTTCTTTGGATATATGACCCAAACGTCTATGCCACAAGTAAGCATAACTTTCATCTAGTGAACTATGTTCAATTCTAACATTATGTTGAACAGTAAGGAGGGATTCAGAAAAGCCAATATCGAGTTTCAATTTATATGAACTACTAAGAAAAATTATAACCATAAAAAATAGCATTCTTATATAAATTGAAACATCCATTTTCAAACTTTAAATCAAATCCAGAAACATCAAGTCTTGAAAGAGAAATCAGATTCCTAGAAACTAAAGGTACATAAAGAGTCTGTAATAGATCAAGGTGACGTTCAGTCTCCATGATCAAACGATAAGTCCCTATGCCTTCAATTGGAGCCTTCATACGATTTTCCATGAACAAGAAATACTTATTTGGATTT
The DNA here is from genome assembly GCF_000393655.2 of Nicotiana sylvestris. Lineage (NCBI taxonomy): Eukaryota > Viridiplantae > Streptophyta > Magnoliopsida > Solanales > Solanaceae > Nicotiana > Nicotiana sylvestris. The sequence continues at coordinate 41,187,486 of NC_091059.1, forward strand.
GTAGTTTGGTTAGTATCTGTCCTTGTTTGGCTTTGTCTCTTGGAAGCCTGTTGGGATATTGTCACGACCCAAAATCCCAACCCGGTCATGATGGCGCCTCTCGTGAGGACAAGGCCAGCCAGTCAACAAAACAATACATCTCTTTATAATTACTTAGCAGAAATAAGTCTAAATCATAGGCAATATAATCTTAAATGCGAAATAAACGTGATATAACAAGGAAAACCCTCCCAACTCAGCCCGAAATCGGGGTGTCACAAGTCATGAGCTACTACAGAGTTTACTAATATTTTACAAAGTCTGGAATTATCATAAATAACAAAGATAAGGGAGAAAACGGGGCTGCGGACGTCAACAGCTACCTCGTTACTCCTAGTCACCGCCTGGTCTGGAAAGAATCAGCGCTCAGGAGCGAACTCAGCTCTGCCTGTATCTGCACACATGGTGCAGGGAGTAATGTGAGTACTCCGACCCAGTGAGTAATAAAAATAAATAACGACTGAAAACATGAAATCTCATAACGGCACAATATAGCGCTATCCCAAGCAGTAAAATCAGTTATACAGTAAAATAGTGAGTATCAGATAATTCTTCTTTTAAAACAGTAAAGACAAATAATTTCCACAGTAAGGATAAATCAAAAGCTTGCCCCTCGGGCTCAATATGTAAATCTCAGTATAGTATCAGCCCCTCGGGCTCACTCCCAACTCACCAGCACACAACATCAGCCCCTCGGGCTCACTCCCAACTCACCACACACAAGCAACGGCCTCTCGGGCCCACTCCCAACTCACCTGGGTACCCTGCGCTCACTGGGGGTGTGTACAGACTCCGGAGGGGCTCCTACAGCCCAAGCGCAATATCAATAGGCCTGAAAGCCTTCACACATCACACACGAGGCCTGAAAGCCTCCTCATATAACACTCGAGGCCTGAAAGCCTCCTCACATCACTCAACATATCCTCACGTATGGCCCTCGGCCTCAATCAGTCCAGAAAATAATCATAAGCCTCTTGGGCATCAGTAAAAACAATAGTGCTCAGCTCAACAACATTATAAATATCATTAAATCTCGAGTTGAGTATAAATGTAGCTGAGTTCACAAAATAATATAATTCAATTGAACTGAGTTCAAATAATATTTCAATTCGTGAGGAAAATAGTGATGTAAATTCACAAAAGATATCAGATAATTGGCACGAAGCCCAAATATGGCAATAAGCCCCAATCATAGTGAAAAACAATAAATCTTTATCAATTACGCGGTAAATATATCAACTGGGATGGACCAAGTCTCAATCCCCAATAGTAAATGACTCCGCGCTCGTCATACAATGCGTTCCTCATCTCAACATACCAGTATGTTGTGCAATCCGGGGTTTCAAACCATCAGTGCATCATTTAAAATCATTACTCACCTCAAACCGGCCAAAGCTCTAGCTCGCTATGCCCTTGCCTCTCAAATTGGCCTCTTAGTTCGTCGAATCTATCCAAAATCAGAACGAATATATCACATTATGCTGTAGGAACAATACCCAATCGAAAATAACTGAAAAACATCAAAATCCCAAAATTTGGCAAAACCCGAGCCCCGGGCCCACGTCTCGAAAAATTAGAAAATTAACATCATCGGATTCATTATCTCGCCACGAGTCTAACCATACAAAATTTATCCAATTCCCATATCATTTCGACCCTTAAATCCGCGATTCTATCCAAGAGGGTTTTATACCCTTTTCCAACAAAATTCGCGAATTAAATGCCAAAACTAGTAATAGATTCGAGTATTCTAACCAAAATTGAGTTAAGAATACTTACCCCGATGTTTTCCTTGAAAATCTCTCAAAAAATCGCCTCACCCGAGCTCCAAATCGTCTAAATGGAAAAATCTCCTGAACTTAACATTCTGCCCGGCACTGTTCACGGGTTACTGTTCACGGGTCACTGTTCACGGGATACTGTTCACGGGTCACTGTTCATGACTACTGTTCACATTGCTGTAAAAATGTAGCAGCTTTATTTTTCACTAAAAAGGCTCTAACTCCATCATACGAACCCGGAATTCGATGATTCTTGTTCCTATGAGTCACAAATAATAATACGAACATATTGCTTCAATCGAAACTCAATTCGGAGCTCTTTTGCTCAGTTTAATATCTATTTCACTCGTTAAACAATTAACTCATGTTTCGTGTCAAAAACCCAATCGCGACTTGATGAAATTAGACCAAACCTTCCAGATCAGTCCTATAATTCATTATCAAAATTCCGGAAGTCTTGAAATCAAATTTCGACCTCTAGAACTAAAAATGGACCCTTGGATCATTACATGCTTATGCTCAAAACGGCAAAAATCTTTCAAAAACTCTTCCAAAACTTATCCGAGCCTCATGGGACCCCGACCAAAAATGCCAACATAATTCATAACATCATTAAAACCTGCCCCAATCATCAAAATACCTCAAACAACATTAAATTATCCAAAACTCATCGAATTCAAGCCTAAGTTTCCAAAAACTTCCGAAAATACACTTTCGATCAAAAACCCGACCAAACGATGTACGAATAACCTGAAAATGTGCACACACATCACAAATGACATAAAAAATCTACAGAAACTCTCGGAATTCCATTCCGACTCCCGGATCAAAATCTCACCTATCAACCGGAATTCGCCAAAATACTAACTTTGCCAATTCAAGCTTAATTCTACACCGGTCATCACAAAAATATTCCGGACACACTCCTAAGTCCCAAATCACCTAACGAAGCTATCCGAACCATAAAATTCGCATTTAGAGCACTCTAACACATAAGTCAATATCCGATTGACTTTTCCAACTTAAGCTTCCTTAAAAGAGACTAAGTGTCTCAAACCTTACCAAAACTAGTCTGAATGACTTCAAATTTTGCACACAAGTCAAATTCAACATTACGGACTTGCACCAACTTTCGGAATCTCATTCTCCGACTCCGATATCAAAATTTTCACTTCCGGTCGAATTTTCTCAAAAACCTTTAAATTTCTATATTTAGCCAAATGACTTCAAAATGACCTCCGGACATCCGAATTCACTTCCGATCGCGCTCCCAACTCCAGAATCACCATACAGAGCTATTCCCAGACTCAGAATCCCAAACGGACATCTATAACTCTGAAATGCCTTCCAACCCAAATTTATGAAATTCTTCTAAAATACTAACTTTCACAATATACGCCGAAATGCTCACGGGTTATCCAAAACTAAATCCGGACATACGCCCAAGTCCAAAATCATCATACGAATATGCTGGAACTTTCAGATCCCAATTCCGAGGTCGTTTACTCAAAATTCTAATCTTAGTCATTTTCTTCAAATTAAGGTTGCCACAATGAAAAGTTTCTTTCCAATTTGACTCCGAATTTCCCGAAATTCAACTCTGACCATACGTACAAGTCAATATACCTGAAATGAAGCTGTTCATGACTTTCAACTGCTGAACGACGCGCTAGAGCTCAAAACGACCGGTCGGGTCGTTACAGATATACTGAGCCCGATGGGGCTCCTAGTTGGTCGTCTTCGACCTTGATCTTTGACTGGTATCAGTGTAGACATGTAATTTTTGACCCCCCAAGGTTTTACACATTTGAGCATTTAAATGTTTAGTTTAGGACTAATATAGTTATTTCAACTAGTTTTGACTCTTTTACTTTATTTATCACAAAAAATAAAAATTACAAAAATATTTTCTTTTGTTTAGCAAATTGATATTTTTATCTAGTTACTTTTAATTTATTTACCTTATATAAAATTCATAAATACAATTTAGTTCCAGGAATATTATTTTTATTTTACAATGATTTTTCCATTTTTTATCTTTTAGTTTGATATTTGAAAAATACCAAAAATAGGTTTGTTTTTAACAGTTAGTTTTATTTTAATAGTTATTTTACTTAAGTAGGATTAATTAGTAAATGGTTTAGTATTTTTGGTCTTATTTTAGAAAAAAGAGTATGAAATTTGAGGCTAATTTTGTTTGCTTAATTGAAAAAGGCCCAATTTCTGATAGCCCAAAACATTGAGCTTTTACATATTCCTTTTTTTTGACCTAACCTAAGTTCTACTCCCTATAAAACTAATAACTAGCAAAAACAAAAGAGGACGGACACCCAATTCCCAAAGGCAGCCGTTTCCCTCTCCCCAAAAGGATCTGATTGGAAAAGAATGTAATTCCATTCTACAAAATCTCCCTCGCCTCCCTTCATGACTCCATTGTTCCCCTCTCAGCTCCCTCATTCTTACTTTATGATATAAAACAATAGGAACAAACAATAAGTGACTATGTTTATGCTAGTTGTATGACAGTTGATGCTATATGAAAGACTTAGAAACGAAATAAGGGCTTAAGAACGAGGTGTTAATCAAAGCAAATTGTTGTCAATTGGGGCCTCTAGCTTTCTTGTTCAAGGGTCTCAGGGTCGAGTCTGAAGCTCGGTTGGGAGCTGCCGAAGGTGGTCGATGGAGACAAACAGTTATAAATAAATCAAAGGAGGCTCTTTATCGCCAATAATAAGCAGTAAATGATGAACAATAAATAGAACACAACAAATATGGGCAATAAATGAGATAACGAGATCAAGAAAATGTGTTAAAGAGAAGAGAGAATGTTCTTGTATATCTAGTATGAAGCAGCAGATGTTTACAAAATGATAAGGATCCCCTTTATATAAGAGGGAGAATCACAATATAGTACAAGTGCATTTATTATAATAATATGGGGATGAGACAGCTAGTTGACACCATGATTCAGGTCTGAACTTAGCTTACTAGTCTTCATCAGCCCTAGTTGTGCACCTTGCGAACTCCAAACCTTTCCATAATAGCCGTTGGTCTGTATTGCCCCGGGGTCAAGTATTGGTAGATCTCGAGGGTGATCCTTGACCCCGGTCTTGAACCTTGTGAAATGTGCTTACGAGCCATCATAATGACAGAAAATTAGACCCTTCGATTTTACGATATACAAGAACTACAATGCTTGTTTGGAGTAGAACAAAAAGAGTAATAGTGGTTCGTTCAAAGTATATACTCCTATCTTGATAAACTTTGTTTTATATTTGAGCTTATTGACTTTGGAGAATCTCTAACACACCGTTGAAGAGATTTTCAGTCCCAAGGGAATTGATTCTCAGAATTGAATCTATCACAATTCATTCCAAGATTAGATACAGAGCTTCCATAGACGATCCATGATTGCCAATCATTTCCTTATAAATTCTCCTTAAGTTGTTCCTTTATTCATGGGATTGATAGCCTTCCTTTATTGACGCATATCCCCATCAATCAAGGCAGTGAAAGATCTTGATCCTTTCTTTATCAGCGCATATCTTCAGCAATCAGGGCAGCAGGAAATCTTAGACCTTTAATCATTATCGCTTCAATCATTATCCTTCTTTACCTGCTTCCGTTAACAGATCTTTTCCTTGATTCTTTTACTTCTTCCTTTCTCGACTTCTTCCACCTCTTTGCCTTGATTCTTTACTTCTTCCTTTCTCGAATTCTTCCATACTTGAATGATAAATCTTCTTGAGTCCATCGTTTCATCCCTCATGATCCTGCACCATAGTAATATTCTTTTTTCGTCATTGAAACTTATATTAAACAGTCTCCCCTTCTTTGAGGATGACAGAATAACATATATAAGCAGTTTACTCTCCTGATATAATTGGTGCTTGTTTTGCTATAGTCGACTTCTTAGTTGACTTCCAATATGTGGCAATCAACTCCCCCTTAAAAGGTGCCACTATTTGTTCTGCATGATAATTTAACCTTTTCTCCCCCTTTTTGACATCAACAAAGAGGGGATATACATATTTATAAAAACAAAATAATGCAGACAAAGGCAAGCAATTTAGGCAAACATAGGAAGTTATAGGCATGCAGAATTAGAAAAAATAACAAAAAAATATCCAACAACTGGTTATCCAGTCCAAAATAACAAAAAAATATTATCTGAACCATCCACAACTAACGACGCAAGAAGTAAGTAAGAGTGTTACAAATCGCCTCCTACAGATGATCAAAGTTGGCATTTGCTGAAACTAACACCCCATCAATCCTATCATGTACTTCTTTAAAGCCTTTGATTGCATTTTCTTCAAACTTGAGAATTTTTACTCATTTATTTGAAACATCAAACCCTGTCTCTTGTCACGCCCCAAACCTGGGTGGCAAGACCGGCACCTGGTGCCTCACCTAACCTTGCGACTAAGGGACTCTGAACATATGATGTAATACTTTTGCCATGGGCCATATTGCAAGACAATTGTGAATGCTGACTGAATATCAATATAAAGCTGGGCCGACAAGGTCGTGATAGTTATTACAGCTGACAAACGAATCAAATATACATATAAGGCCTACTAGCCCAACATACTGCACTAACTGACAGGATATGTCTACAAGCCGCAACTGATAGATATATTGTGATCGGAATAGCTCTCCGACATACTTATAACATATATACATATATATACAAGATGTGCATAAGGTTATAGACTCGGAAACTCCGAAAGGAATGGAGCTTACCGATCAAGCTGAACTCGGGCATGACTTAATGAGGAGGTCTACCGGTATGTCTGTCTGAACCTGCACCCATGAAATGCAATGCCCCCATAAAAGGGATGTCAGTATGTAAAAATGTACCGAGTATGTAAGGCAATATACTGAAAGCTGAAACTGAAATGATAATATAATAACTGAAAGCAACTGGAGTCAAAGATAATCTGAAGATATGCTTACCTGTTGATACTGCCTCAACTCTCTCAATATAGTAAGTAAAATAGTTGTCCGGCCTTATAAGGCTCGGTATATACATATATATAATTTCTTTGCCGTAGTAGGCTCGCTCATAGGCGCTCGACCATACTAGGCTCTGCATCTTGGCCATTCTGGGCTCGCTCATAGGCGCTTGGCCTATATAACTTACCATCTGATTAGAGGTTGCCAAATAGGGGCCTGCCTATCGCTTATAGCTCGATGGTAATGAATCCACTTTAATAATGTATATATAACCTCTCTGCTCTCTTGACTGGAAGAAGGAAATATTCTATTGAATATGAAATCCTGATAAGGAAAATATTGTAACTTACAAAACTAGGAAAATATAGGTAAATTTCGGGACAAGAATTTTTCTTTATGCCTTGTTATCAAATTTGTGTAATTATGAGATCATGCAAAAACAAAGGAAGGGATTAGACGTAACATACCTGAGTCAATGATCTTGGCAATCTCTCTAACACACGTTAATTGTGACAAAACACGTGACGGCAAAATCGGAGTAGAAAAAATATGTATAATATTCTTAAGAAAGATTGTACCGAGCTCCCTTTGAATTGCAAATCCCGTTGTTATTACGTAGCATAACTTCATATGAATTCTTTTGCTGGAAACCCATTACTTGGTTTACTTATTCTCCTCAAATCTTGTTAAACAAAACCAATCATAACAAGAAACTAAGACTTGGGAAATTTTCTTCAAATATTAGTGTTGCGAGTGCTTTATCGCTTAAGGTACGAGGATAACTTACTTATATATGCTTATAGTATGTGGATAGTGACGAAAAATGCATACATGAGACTTTATTGTATAAAGAAAGTGGTGGGAAATAGTTGATGCATATTCTTTAATGTTCCAAGTGTATTTGTTCAAAGTGTATTTCTTCTATGCATGCATTCCACGAATTATTCTCACTTCCTTTTTTTCACTTGTTAACTAAATTACATATGTTAAAAGCTATTATACATGTTCAAATGCAAAAACACTACGTGCTACATCACTTGATTAAATTATTGAGTCAACCTTAATAATTATCCACTATTTCCTTAATTAATTTGTTAATCTCCCACTAACCCAATAAATAACTAATTACCCGTATAATTAAAATTATCTCAAATTACTTAAAATACTATTCACTTTTAACACACTTTATACATCCTACTATCATGGTCATATGATACCTTGTATAGTACTAGTCCGTAAATATCGGGTATTATCGCTCGGCCCGCATTTTATCCCAATATATCAAACTTGGACGAAAATTTATTTTCTTTGACTTTCTTCCCCCCTCACCTTCACGAATTTACTCATCACTTGTTTGAAATAGCATGATGCTTATAATCTCAAAATAATCTCATTCCCGAACTTACGTCTATTAACTTACGATGAAACGTTTGACATACGAAAATGCGGGATGTAACATCATTCTCCCCTTTGGAACATTCGTCCTCGAATGTTGACTGATGCACTAATCATTCTCATAACCCATAGCTCTTACGAATACTTTAGTGCTCCTCTTGCCATCTAGGCAATTGTTATGTGAATAAGTCCAAATGCTAGGGCATTCCCCCCTTTAGGCCTCTTTCTTATACCATGACTTGTGGTCGAGATCTTTCAATCTCATAACTGTTGCTACCTCTTATCATGCAGTCTTTACGATGCTGACCTTGTAAGTGTGCCTATGCGACTCTTCTCTCCTTTTTCCTCCAGATTTTAGCCAATCTCTAGGCCTTACTGTGTAAACACATACAAGGCTTAATAGGATGACTCTCTGGGCATCTATAGGTGTACTGCAGTTCTTCACTCGGTACTTTGTAGAAATTATGAATATGGCTATATCTTATTTTATAGACCTGACTATCCATTCGTATGACTTTACTGCATCTACATAGGTCATACTATACCATAATTCCTACTTCGACTTATTGTTACTGAAGTCTGCAACCAACTCCAGGTTACTCTCGTTGCTTATTCTTAAGACTGATGGTCTAATCTCATCTCATACTGTTGAACTTTTATCCATCTATTGTTGATTCATCATCTACCACTGATAACTTGATCTCTTATGTAACACCGCTGCTAGGGCTCGCGTCTCATTGGGAACATCTAGAGTAATTAGATTGATCCATCTAGGAGTGATACTATACTTCTATAACCGTATTTTATAGCATCCCAATGTGACTCACCTTATATGGGTATTTTAGTCCCTTACAATTCATGAAATCCTCTTCCCCCTTTTTTGTTTTTTTCTCTCTTTCAAATCATTACTCAAGCGAAGTCCCAAATGTGATCCTTTATTTGACACAATTACACCCTCATTTTATTACCAGTTCAGCATTCCATTTCTTCTAAATGCTACTAGTCTTAGACTCTTTTAGGCTTATTCAGTCTACACTGAGCTTTATATAATTTATAGAACCCATTATCTCTCTCTCATTTTTTTGGGATTAATCCCGAGGGCTTATACATTCTTGTTACCTTCTCCTTTTCCTTTTTTATATTTAATCATGTCTTCCTACAACCTTGTCGTTCTATCATACTTTAGCTTGCGATCGATTCCCTTATGCTTTTCTGGAACATCAAGCGATACATCGCATCTTCTCTAATTCTTCTTTATTTTCTTAAGACCTCTTAGTACCTTGAAACCATAGGCTGGAAGATATGCCACTTACGACGCTGCTATCATTCTTGGATACTGAATCTCAGTACCTCTAGTCTTTTACCTGAAATATGGACCACTTTCATCCTTCTATACTTGAGTATTTCGTACGTTGTTCATGTCTACCTTACTTACTTTAAAATATCACCTCACATTCTTCTATCTATCTTTAATGTCCTCTCTCCCACATAGGTATAAATCACATGCATCATTTGAAGCTCTATTATAATACATGCACCTCTGCTGCCCATACAATCTGGTGGGAGCTCCATACTGAATTCTTATGAGGCTAGTATTTTCCTAACTAGCTTTATCGTAGAGCCGTTATAGAATATGGTTGTTGTACTATCTCTCTTACACCTCTGATATTAAGGGTGATCCTGCTATGTTCTCAATCATGATTCTTATACCTTCTGCATCCAATAATCAGATTCCTGATTTACTTCGTTGATGTAACTCTTTAGTTTCCTCCTTCTTCTGATCGACCTTTATGTCAGCCTAAGTTATCTCCCGATCTGTGGTTCATGGTATTAGTTATTCTGCTTAGACTTTCATGGGAGCTGAGGAATATGCATGATACAATCCTTTAACAACTTAATCCTTCGTCTATGACTTGGGCTCAATTTTTTTTAATGTATACCAAAATCTTCTACGGTTGTATATGATGCATGTATAAAACTCTAAACCCTTAAGTTCATTCATAACATAACCCACTCTGGATCATTGAACGAATAATTTTTTTTGTTCTATCTTAGATTTCTTTAACATAAGTTATTACTTTTCCTGGTCTTTCTGCCCCCCTTGTTGCATGCATACTTATCTTATCTTAGTTCCCATGCATGCCAGAGGTTTCGTGCAACTCATATGATCTCGAATATTACTTTAATTTTACTTCCCGTTCATTAGCCGTGGTAGGTGCCACTTTCCTTTGGAGTGCTTACAATGTTGTTGTGAGACTATTGTTACACAACCACTCCTCTTTAGGTTATGGTTCTTAGGTTACAACCTTCTTCCTTATTTCCTCAACTAGTCTGTCGTTGTAGTATTTAGGGAGAACCCTTGACTCTTGTAAAGTTGTGAGCTTATTATGGACCTTTTGATATCCTTCCTTGCCTATAATCATCCGTAGTTGCTTACCTCCATGCCCTTGTGCTTGTAGGGTTGCTCCTGAACTAATATTTTGATTGTCTTCCCAGTGGCACTTTCTTTTATCGCCGTAACACTCATACAGTACCTTTAACTAACCCAACTCCTATTTGAATATATCTCAAGTATTATAATGATATTACTGCAGGGCTGAATTCCCTGTATTGGGGTTTATTACATTTATCTTGCATGATCTGCTGATTTGTCTGTAACCTCTTGTCTAGTCATGACTAGGCTCTTCCTAAAGTAACTACTAACTACTTGTCGGCCCATTCTCATATCCATATTCCGCGTAATCTTTCTTGGATTTTTTCCTTGTCTTAACTTACCTTACGTACTGGCTCCTTGTCTATCAATAACATCCCGGCAGGAACCCTTACTTCCTTTTCTTGACGTCGTGCATACATAACATTCTGGAGTCATAGCATATCTGTAACCTTTGGATAAGTGCAATATCATCCCTTTCTCATTTTTATTGCATTCTTCCTTTATCATTCCATATCCCCCCTTTAGGGGAGTACTATTACTTAGACCTACAACGACCTGCTTATAGATGTTTTTCCTCTCCATCTTTGGCATTCCTTCAAATCATCAATGACCCTTACTCGCCTTGCAGAAATCCTTCTGTACCAAGGTTAACAAAATTCCTCATTCGCAATAGTGACACTTACTGTAACTGGTACATATAGTCTCTTAAGCTTAAATTTGCTTACATTATTTGTTTTAGGAAGCGTTTGCCTGAATGATCATTTTCTGAATTAATAATGGATCTTCTTCTGTTGTCCATTCTATTACTGCCGTAATGCAATCTGAAATTCTCATGATGGTGACTATTATCAAATCATTCAGTTCCTAATTCATGTTTAGTTTATCTTGTTCACCAGTCCATACTGATTTCTATTACTATGGTGTGGTCTAACTTTTCCTTCTGTTAATCACATTAGAGTTGCAAACGTATTTCTCGAAATGAGGATGTGATTATATGGACTATACTCTTTTGTTGTCTTAAGACCCATCACCTCTCGTCTCTTTCTTCATTTGATTGTAGATTCTGTAACACTCTACCGTTGCCATCCATGTATCACATCTCATTCATACTACTTCATTATCCCTCTTCGTACTTCCCTACTGATATTTCTATCTATCACTTTATTATGAAAAAATTAACAAGACATTCTTTCACTTTTACCTCCCCTTGCTCCATCTACTGGCTCTTCGGGCTGCCTAACATTCTCCCTCTACTAGGGACAGGAGCCACACTAAGGTAATATTTATCCCTTCAAGGTTTCCAGTTCTTATCTTTGTAGTACTCATATGTAGCTGTACTATTTTAAAATGTACCATCTGGTTGTCTCACAAGGAGATCTATTAGCACATTTGTAATATCCTTCGGCAATGTCAACTAACGCAAATAATTCATCCACCATTTTGGGTCACTCTAACCCCAGCTGGATTGTTATATTATGTCCTTCTCTTAAACCATATTTGTTAGCTCCCATAGATCAAAACTTAGATCGATGTGGCCAATTATACATACCTCTGTTACTGTTGAAGGTAACTCAAAATGCTTATATCTCTCTTCCTAAATGGTAAATAAGGATAATCTTCATTAGCTGGATACCTCATACCCTCCTTAACCTTGCTTCATTTACTTGTTGAAACTTGTATTTATCTTCTGAATCTCTTATTGTCATTCACCATAAAGGTGGATATATATTCTTGCCTTAAGGCTCATTTTCCAGAAGTTCACATGTCTTAGTACACACATGGTCTGCTGAATATCTCATATTTATCCATTATAACATGATGCAAAAATCGAGTTTTTCCAACTCAACTCTTCTGCAATTATATCTCTTACCACCTGTCTTTTTGGATGTAGGCATCGTCGTATTATGCATAAGATAGAGTTTAGGAAATTAAGTTCTTACAACTGAGCTCTACCACATGATTTAGAGTAAGAAGGAAGAGTGACAATCCTAAATGCCCTGTAGCCTCCTGCTTATAAGTGTGGTGCACAACACACCCATAACCAAGACTCTACTAGACACGACTTGTAGACTCCCTAGGACAGAACTGCTCTGATACCACTTTTGTCATACCCCAAACCTGGTGGGCGAGACCGGCACCTGGTGCCTTACCTAACCTTGCAACTAAGGGAATCTGAACATATGATGTCATACTTTGGCCATGGGCCATATTGCAAGACAACTGCGAATGCTGACTAAATATCAATATAAAGCTGGGTCAACAAGGCCGTCATAATTATTACATCTAACAAACGAACCAAATATACATACAAGCCCAACATACTACACTAACTGACATGAAATGTCTACAAGCCTCGACTGATGGATATAATGTGATCGGAATAGCTCATTGACCTACTCATAGCATATATACATATATATACAATATGTACATAAGGTTCTTGACCGGGAAACACCAAAAGGCATGGAGCTTACTGATCAAGCTGAACTCGGGAAAGACTTAATGAGGAGGTCTACCCATCTGTCTATCTTAACCTGCACGCATGAAATGCATCGACCGCAGAAAAGGGATGTCACTATGAAATAATATATCGAGTATGTAAGGCAATATACTAAAAGCTGAAACTGAACTGATAATATAATAACTGAAATCAACTAGGAGTCAAAGATAATCTGAAGATATGCTTATCTGCTGATACTGACTCAACTCTCTCAATACAGTAAGTAAAATAGGTGTCAGGCCTTATAAGACTTCTCTGTCGTAGTAGGCTCGCTCATAGGCGCTCGGCCATACTAGGCTCTTTATCTCAGCCATGCTAGGCTTGCTCATAGGTGCTCGGCCACAGTAGGCTCGGTATATAATGTACCATCTGATCAGAGGTTGCCAAATATGGGCCTGCCCATCAATTATAGCTCGATGATAATGAAAATACTTTAATACTGTATATATAATCTCTCTGATCTCTTGACTGGAAGAAGGAAATATTCAATTGAATATGAAGTCCTGATAAGGAAAATATTGTAACTTACAAAACTAGGAAAATATACATAAATTTCGGGACTTTAATTTTTCTTTATGCCTTGTTATCAAACTTGTGTAATTATGAGATCATGCCAAAATGAAGGAAGGTCTTAGCCTTAACATACCAGATTCGATACTCTTGACAATCCCTCTAACACAAGTTAATTGTGACAAAAAAATGTGACGACAAGAGTGGAGTAGGAAAAATCTGTATCATATTCTTGAGAAAAATTGTACCGGGCTCCCTTTGAATTGCAAATCCCGTTGTTATTACGTAGTATAACTTCGTACGAATTCTTTTGCTGAAAACCCATTACTTGGTTAACTTATTCTCCTCAAATGTTGTTAAACAAAACTAATCATAACAAGAAACTGAGACTTGGGAAATTTTATTCAAATATTAGTGTTGCGACTACTTTCTTGCCTAAGGTACTAGGATGACTTACTTATATGCTTATATTATGTGGATAGTGACGGAAAATGCATACATGAGATTTTATTGTATAAAGAAAGTGGTGGGAAATCATTGATGCATATTATTTAATGTTCCAAGTGTATTGCTTCTATGCATGCTTTCCGCGTATTATTCTTGTTACACCCCATGTTTTTGTACGTGAGAGTACGTCGTAAGTCAACTGATGTAAGCTTAGAAATGAGATCATATTTGAAAGTACATAAAGTAAGTTAATAATGTTACCTCAGAGGTTACAAATATTGAAGATGATGAACAACAAGTACAAAGAGGGTTGAAAGGTTCAGAAGCTAAGGAATTGAAGAAAACAATGTTTCGTCGAAAGTCGACAAGTTGGGAATGTTATAACATGTACTTTTGGGGTAAGACTAAGGTTCTTAACATGATAAGAAGGTTATGTTATGAATTATTCTAGTCGTATGATAGACGTGTGTTATGTTTTAAAGTCAAGCGAGTTCTGGAACAAAAGTCGATGAAAGTCATCACAAGTTACGTTCATAAGTTTTACTGAAACTTTGGGTCAAATGTAACTGCAATTTTCTCCCAATATACTTAGAGTTATGGGGTGTTCCACCCATAAAATTGAATATCTATGAGTCTAATTTCTAACTCATTAATCATTTTGCCAATACGACATCAGAGGAGAAATATACGGGCATTGTTGCGAGACTGCGGAGGCTGCTAGGTGACAAGTAGGTGTGTCACCTACTTGCTTAAATGAGAGCCTAAAGATGGGACATTTCGGGTCGTACAAAGACAACTTTTAAAGGCCTAGTTTCTTCATATATTAGATTAAAAATAGGGCATAATAACCAGACATAATCTCTTCAAAAATCCTCCCAAAAATTTCCCACAAACCCTAGGTGATTTTCTCTCCCTTTCAAGTTCTAATTGGGGGTAAAAACCTATAGTTTGAAGAACCAATATAGGAGCTGAGTTATCCAACAAATAAGGTAAGTTTACTTCTCTATTGCATCCATTTTTGCTGCTGAAAATTCATGGTGACTTCGTTCTATATTTGTAAGAACTCACGGGACGGTGATCGGAAGCCGTGAGTTCGAGTTATTCACTTGTAGCGGACTGTTTTGTGGACTGTTTTGTATTGCTGTTGGGCTGCGTGTTTTACTACTGTTTTGTTGAGTTTTGGAGGAGTAAGTGTGTGAAGAAACACCATATAAATGTAGGGTGATGGGCTGGTCGTTCGTCGTAACATTTCCGGGTTGTTTGGCACTACTATGGTGGTCGTTTTGAGTATGAAGAGATTGGGGTGTGTTAGGATGTTTTGTAGTATTTGATGGTGTGTACAAGGCAAAAACATAATGTATATATGTTGTAATTGTTTTTTTCTTGTTGTTTGTGGTGCTATGTCGAATTGGGAGGAGTAAAGATTATATGGGGAGATGCTGCGCTTTATTATAAAATAAGATTGTAATTCATTGTGTGATAGTTGTACCTTCCATAACATGATGACAGTATTATTATTGTTGTTGTAGATTAAGGTGAAACAAGACGAGTTTAACGAGGTTATTGGACCAATTGTGATAAGGTATGTTAAGACTAAACCTTTCTTTTATTTTTGGCATGATCCAATAACTACATGTGTTTGATAACGAGACAAAAAGAGAAGTTCGTATTTCTGAGTTTATTCACATTATCCTAGTCTCATAAGTTACACTATTCTCCCTTATCGGGACTTCATATTTAGTTTAGTTTGGTCTTCTTTCAGCCAAGAGAGCAAAAAGTTTATATATATACAGTATTACAGTATTTTCACTACCATCGAGCTATAATCGATGGGCAGGCCTCTATTGGGCAACCTCTAATCAGATGGTGAGTTTTATACCTAGCCTTATATGGCCGAGCTCCTATGAGCGAGTCCATAATAGCAGAGATACAAAGCCTAGTATGGTTGAGCGCCTATGAGCAAGCCTACTACGGTAGAGCAGTTACACATACCGAGCCTTATAGGATCGGACAACTATTTTACATACTATATTGAGAGAGTTGAGTTAGTATCAGCAGGTAAGCATATCTTCAGGTTATCTTTGACTCCCAGTTACTTTTAGTTATTATATTATCAATTCAGTTTCAGATTTCAGTTATTCAGTTGCTTAACATGCTCGGTATATTATTTCATACTAACGTCCCTTTTACTGGCGATGCTGCATTTCATGCCTACAGGTCCTGATAGACAGTTGGATAGACCTTCCTAGTAGACAGAGCCAAACATCAGCTTGGTTGGCAAGCTCCACTTCTCCAGAGTTACCAAGTCTAGACCTTAGAGTCCACTATATATATATATATACACACACGTTTGATAGGTAGGTCGAGACCCTATCCCGACCACTTGGAGAACATCTATTATTCTTTCCACTGCTTGAAGTGATTGTTACAACCACAAAGAAATGACAAACCTCAACTACGGATATATAAGAGCCAAAACTGTGATATAATTCAGTTGTCCCTAGAGGCTTGACGAGTCATGTATATTTTTATACTAGTACTGTGGCTTTACCATCCCTATGTAGATGTTTAGTTTGATAATGTTGGTTTTAGATATTATTTCAGATGATTTAGAATGTGGCCTCATCGGCCTAAGTTGAGGGTTACCCCCTCAGAGTTCTGAGTTATATAGTGGTACACTCGGGCCGAGTATGGCACCGGGTGCCGGCCACGCCTCTCCAGGTTTGGGGCGTAACAATTCTCACTTCCTTTTTTAACTTTTTAACTACATTACACATGTTAAAAGCTATTATAAGTGTTCAAATGCAAAAACACTACGTGCTACACCACTCGGTTAAATTATTGAGTCCACCTCAATAATTATCCACCATTTCCTTAATTAATTTGTTAATCCCCCACCAGCCCAAATAACTAATTACCCACATAATTAAGAATTATCTCAAATTACTTAAAATACTACTTAATTTTAACACACTTTATACATTCTACTATCATGGTCATATGGTACCTTGTATGGTACTAGACCGTAAATATCGGGTATTATCTCTCGACCCGCATTTTATCACAATATGTCAAACTTGGATGAAAATTTATTTTCTTTGACTTCCTTCCCTCTCACCTTCACGAATTTACTCATCACTTTTTTAAAATAGCATGATGCTTATAATCTCAAAATAATCCCATTCCCGAACTTACGTCTATTAACTTACGACGAAACTTTAACATATGAAAATGCGGGATGTAACCCCATTCTCCCCTTTGGAACATTCGTCCTCGAATGTTGACTAATGCACTAATCATTCTCATAACCCATAGCTCTTACAAATACTTTAGTGCTCCTCTTTCCATCTAGGCAATTGTTCTATGAATAATTCCAAAAGCTAGGGCATTCCCCCCTTTAGGCCTCTTCTCATACCACGACTTGTGGTCGGGAATAAGTCCAGAGTTGTAGAATTTGGTGACATGGACAAAAGGGCATTCTAAGATAGAGATGTTGTGGGCTTCCAAATGATGGGTGATAACCATACCATATAGTAGTCTAGTGGGGTCATCAGCTCTTTAAACTATAAAATTTATAACCTATGAGGACAATTTGATTTTAAGCTTGGTTACTAGACAGTACACAAGAAAAGTTTCTCGTTGAGAGAAAGTGGAGAATGAGCTAGTGCGAGGAAGAAGAGTAGTTGCAACAATATGGGCCAGAACTCAGGCTTCACAACTAACATCACTGTGACCTAACTAGTTAGGGAGGAAATCAGAGGGACACTCAGCTATAGAGCGTTTGGCTTGATCAAAAGTAACTTCAAAGTCTTTAGGCCAGGTATTTGTTGAAAAGCATGAGGAACCAGAGAACTTACACTAAAAAATTGAGCCAAACATGGCACAATCAGGAATGATTCATTTTCCTATAATTAGGGATTCTAATTTATCGGGCTTGCTAGAGCGGAGATTGGCATAGAACATCCTTACAAGAGGTTCATAGACTTTATGATGGGGGTAAAGAGAGGAAATTTGACCCTCCCTAAAAATCGAATAGATCATTTACCTAACAATTGAGGGCCTCTATGTCGTCAAGATCGATTACTCTGCCACGGGAAATGGGATTCAATTTGAGGGGAATGAAGAAATCTCAATTTGGAGTATCCTAGAAATTGAGGTCTGACTCTAAAGAACCCGAGAGGTCTATCTTGGATCCCTGGGGCTAAAAGATTCAGGGGGTCTTCCATGGGTCTTTTTCCAACAGCTTTTTTGCCTATTCGGTGAGTATAATCGGATCACTCTTCTGGAGAAGAGGCAAACCCTTGAGAGTGGTCGGACCCTAGGTATACTTATTCTGGGGGGCTGAGAGGAGGGTTTTTCTTTTGAGCGAGTACTTTTTCTGGTGGATGTAGAAGGATTCTTTGATTGTTTTGTCATTAAAGAATTTTTGGACAAGGGTTTCTGAGCGATAAGAACAATGAATAATAAACGAGGTGATTTAGAGGGTTAAAAAGAAAGGATTTGACGGTTGAGTACAGGAAAAAAAAGCGTCAGTGAAAGGACATGATGATTGATTTTCCTTTCTTGAAAGTTGTAATTGATGGGAAAAGAGAGGAAAATCGGAGGCGCCTAATTCATGTGTGCTTACAAAAGAAAGAAAACTAAAAACATTAGGCATACATGAATTAGAAATAACACATAGGTCCTAATTTTTATGATCAAGCGAAATAATGCCAAGTAGTTCTTTTAAATTGCAGAATCTATCCTCAAGCAAAGGCTTAGTAAAAATGTCTGCTAGTTGATAAATAATGCTAACAAATGATAATTCTATGTCTACCTTAATGACATGATCTCTGATGAAATGATGTTTAATATCTATATGCTTAGCCGTAGAATGATGCACAAGATTCTTTGAAAGGCATATAACACTAGAATTGTAACAGAATATTTGAATAGGTTTAAAAGATAATTCATAGTCACCTAGTTGATGAGACATCCAAACTAATTGTGCACAACACTGTCCAATGGCAATATACTCTACCTTAGTTGTGTATTGTGCAACTGAGCCTTGTTTCTTACTGTTCCAGGATATTAACGCCTTTTCCAGTAATTGACATGTTCCAATGGTGCTTTTCCTGTCTTCCTTATCACCTGCAAGATCAACATCTGAAAAACCTTCAAGATTAAACTTGTTAGATCATGGGTACCACAATCCATACGAAATGGTTCCGATGAGATAATATATTATTCTCTTTATTGCTGTTAGGTGCGATTTCTTAGGATCTAATTAAAACCTGACACATTTACAGACACTAAACATAATATCTGGTCGACTATTAGTTAAATAACGAAGGAGCCAATCATTCCACGATATTTCATTTCATCCACTGGATTTCCCTTTTCCCATGTGTCAAGACTTGTTGATGGGCTCATTGGTGTTCCAATTTTAGCCCTTCTCATGCTGAACTTTTGAATCAATTCCTTTGTATATTTGTTCTGAAATATAAAAGTTTCTTCCTCAGATTGTTGAATTTGAAGTCCGAGGAAAAATGTGAGTTCTCCTTTTATCCACATTTCGAACTCGCTTTGCATGAGATTAGCAAATTTCGTGCACAAAAGAGAGTTAGCACTTCAAAAATTATATCATCAACATAGACTTAGATAATGAGGTTACCTCATGATGATTTTATGATAAATAATGTAGTATCTAATTTACCTCTTGTAAAATCATGATCAAGTAGGAATGAGCTAAGCCTTTTGTACCAAACTTAAGGAGCTTGTTTGAGTCTATACAGAGCATTAGTCAACTTATACACATGGTAAGGAAATTGTGAGTCTTCAAAACTAGGAGGTTGTTTTACATACACCTCCTCGTAAGCCATTTAAGAAAGCATTTTTGGCATCTATCTAAAAGAGTCTAAAGACTTTAAAGGATGCACATGCAAGAAGTATTCGTACTGACTCTAATCGTGCTACCGGAGCAAAGGTTTCATGATAGTCGACTTCTTTCTGATGTGAGTATCCTTGAGCGACTAATCTAGTTTTGTTTTGGTCTACTTGTCCATCTTCGTTCAACTTATTTTTGAAAACCCATTTGGTTCCAACTATGGCAGCATTTGCCGGCTTAGGTAACAGTTCCCAGACTTGATCTTATCAAATTGATGAGTTCATCCTGCATGGCTTGTACCCACATAGAACCTTTTAAGGCTTCCTCAACTTTCTTTGGTTCGATTTGAGAGATAAGTGCTACATTTGCTTTTTTATTAAGAGCTCCCTTGGTTTTCATTCCTTCACTCGGATCCCCTATGATAAACTTTTGAGAATATTCCGGTTCGCTTCTCCACTCATTTGGATGCATTCTAACTGTAGAAGTAGTCGACTCCTTCTATGGTTCAGGTTCATTATTAGCAGGTTCATTAGTTGACTCTGTGACTACATTTGTGCTATCAGTCGACTTTTGTGACTTGCTTGTCTGTGATGCTTCTTGGCTGATATCTTCATCACCTGCAATAATTCCTTTCTCAGCCGTAGTATTATTTTCATCAAATACGACATGCACTTATTCTTCTATAGATATAGTACGTTTATTATAAACTCTAAAAGATACTATTAATAGAGTAACCAAGAAAAATACCTTCGTCACTCCTTGGATCAAATTTTCCAAGGTTATCCTTACCATTATTGTTGATGAATCTACTACCAAACCGATGAAAGTAGCCTATATTGGGCCGTTTGCCTTTCCATAATTCATATGGATTTTTCTTCAAGATGGGTCTTGTAAGACATATGTTGATAATGTGACAAGATGTGCTAACTGCTTCTGCCCAAAGTTATTCGATAATGAATGTTCTAATATCATTGTTCTAGCCATATCTTGTAGGGTTCGATTTTTTTCTCAACAACTCCATTTTGTTGGGGTAATCTTGTAGCTGAGCAATTATGAGTATATCCTTGATCATTGTAGAATTCCTCAAAGGCTCTGCTTACAAATTCTTCTCCATGATCGCTCTGGATTGTTGCGATGAGATACCCCTTTTCTCTTTCAATTCTTTTATAGAAAATCTCAAAGCTTTGTCTTTATGAGATAAGAAAATCACCCATGTAAAACATGAGTAGTCATCAACAATAACAAATACATATTGTTTACCTCCAATGCTGGCAGTTCTAGTGGGTCCATATGAAGCAATTGTAAAGGCTTGGTCGTACAATCAATGTCTTTATTTTTTAAAGAGTTTCTAGTTTGTTTATCAGTCTGGCATGCATCACATACATAATTTCAAGAAATATTGAGTTTGGGAAGACCAATAACTAAATCATGATTGGAGAGTTTCTCAATTAAATGATGCTTGCATGACCAAGTTTCTTATGCCACAACCATAGATCATCATATATGGATGCTAAACAGATATGACTATCAAGATTTTCAATGCCATCAAGAATATAAACATTTCCATACCTTTTTCCTGGAAGTACTATTTTACCTAACTCATCTTCAATGACACATTATGCTTTCTTGAATTTGACTTCGTACCCAGAATCACATAGCTAACTTATGCTCAAGAGATTATAGTTGAGTCCATCGATAAGGTGTACTTCTGTAATATCACAATTGTTGTTGCTTGGAACTGTGTCAGTGCTAACCATTTTTCCTTTTGAATTATCACCAAATTTAACACTCCCTCTGATTATTTTTGGACATATTTTTGTCACTCATCATGTGGCTGGAACACGCACTATATAATACCATTTTCCTTTGCAACTCTTTCTGTTGTGTTCCTACAAAATAGAATTATTACCTTCATTTAGGTATCCAATATTGCTTGGGTCCTTGCTGGTTAGTTCTACTGGAATCAGGGTTGTTTTTCGGTTTCCAGATCCATCCTGAAACACTAGACTTATGAATCTATAAAAGGAATATTTATGTCCAACTTTGTTACAGCAATGACACATAGGGGTTGATCCAGTTTTCGATCTACCACTTTTGTTAGTACTTGTAAACTCATTTCTAACTGGTCTTTTTCAAGTTGACTTGTAAGACAACTAGTTAGACTTGACAGAACTATGACTGGTAGATTTGCGCATCCCATTCAGTTGCATTTGTAATTCTTGAACCTCATCTTGAAGCAGATCTCTTTCGATTTCACACACTTCATGTTTAAGTTCACTGTCCTTCTTTTCCCTATTGAGTCTTTTTAATTCATTCAAAATCTTTTGGGATACATTTAAGGTAAGGTCAAGAATATCCTACAATTCATTACATCTATCACAACCACAGGGTCTTATCTTTCTTGTTTCACCTCATGCCATGAAACAGTTTTCAATGTTTTCTTTGTTTTTATCATCTGATGTCTCTTCATAAGTCCAACAGCCAAATATTTATTCATATCATTTTCTAAAATAGTCATGAAGCACAGGTTTACTATTTCCTTATGTTCTGAATTGTATTCATCACTCCAGCTTCCAAAGGATTTGTTTTTGTTGAACCCTCTGGAAACGTTTCTTCTAAAATCAGGGCATTCAGCTTAAACATGACCATACTTTCCACATTCTTAGCATTTTCCATCGTTTTGTCTTATTCATTGTATTGCTTGGTTCATCTAGATTACATCCTTCCCTTTTGTGTTTCTATATCTTCTCATCAATCCATTCAAGTTTCTTAATACCATGGCAATTTCTTCTTCAAGAGCTTTTGGATCGTCATCAATATCTTTTTCAGGTTCTTCAGTTGTAGTTTTGAAGGCAACTGTTTTCTTCTTTTCTTCCCGACATGTTTTCTTAAGATGGGTTTTCTCAAATGCTATGAGATTTCCTTGCAGTTTATCATATGAAAGTTTATATAAATCTTGAGATTCGAGTGCAACTACTTTTGTCTATCATCTGGTAGTTAAACTTCTTAGGATTTTTCGAATTTGATCACCACCTGAGTAAGGTTTACCAAAGGCTTTCAGATCGCCAATGATTTTGCTTAATCTTGAAAACATTTCCTCAATGGATTGTCTTTCTTTCATCTGGAAGAGTTCACAATCATGAACCAACAGGTTTATCCAAGTTTCTTTCACTTTGCCGGTTCCTTCATAAATAACTTTCAGTTTATCCCACATTTCTTTGGCGGTATCACAACTTGAAATTTTCTCATACTCTTCTCCACTTATAGCAATATAAAGCAAGTTTTGTGCCTTAGCATTAACTTGAACGACAACTATTTGCTCGTATGTGTATTTATCTATAACTTCAGGATCAGGGGGTGGTTGAGTTGCTGCTGGTAGTGGATAGTTTCCTTTTTTGATGACACGCCATAATTTGACATCGTAGGATTTTGTATAAATTTCCATGAGTACTTTCCAGTGGGAGAAATGTTGTTTATTGAAGTATGGTGGCCTTGCTTGTGATGTCCCTTCTTTAAAGAGTGCTCCAATAGTTACTTGATTTGACATGATCTTTTCTCACGGGTTGTTAAGCTAAAGATAAAAGTGTGAGACCTGCTCTGATACCAATTGAAAGTACAAGAGGGGTGGTGCATTGTCGATTTTTCTTTTTATATGTTAAGTAGTTGACTAGTTAGTAATTAGTCAATTGAAGGTACAAATAGAATATAAGTAAAGCGGAAATAAAATGCAGGAATTAAAGGCACCAGGATTTTTATACTGGTTCGGATTCAATGTGAATCCTACGTCAAGTTCCCTTAGTGTAAGGGTGTTCTCTTTCAGTATTTGAATTTTCTCGAGTATAAGAAAGTTGATGTAGCTTTACACCAACAACTTAGTCACTATGTCACTGCTCCCTTCTTGATACAATGCTTCACTAGTGTTTATCTCTTTTTCTTCTCTCAATAATTACACAACAGATCTAAAGAAATCTACAATGCTTGTTTGGAGTAGAACAAAAAGAGTGATAGTGGTTCATTCAAAGTATATGCTCCTCTTTTGACACACGTTGTTTTATACTTGAGCTTATTGGCTTTGGCGAATCTTTGTCAGGCCGTTGAAGGGATTTTCAGTCCCAAGCTAATTGATTCTCAGAATTAAGTCTATTGCGATTCATACCAAGATTAGATACAGAGCTTCCATAGACCATCCATGATTGCCAATAAATTCCTTATATATTCTCCTTAAGTTGTTGTCACGCCCCAAACTCGGGGAGCGCAATTGGCGCTCAACCGAGTGAATTCGGTAAAGCAAGCCTATTTGATACTTTCTACCCAACTCACCCATGATCAAGAGAAGACATATTTTCATTAATTAGACAATAGGGAGATCATGTATACAATACAAAATTGTTTTGTTAGTTACTTCTTTTCAAAGTCTCCAGATACACACATTTCCATAGTCTAAAGTGGAACAGTGATTCAAAACATAACACGAATTGTTTGGCTTTTCCCAACACTGACATGCGACCTACACTATGTCTATGGAGACTCTAATAATAACAAGGAGTAAAATAGTAGTGCTGGCAACAAAGCTCCGGCTATACCTCAAAACATGATAAGAACATGAACAAAAGATACAAAATCCCGGGATGAACTGGGGCTCACCAAGTCTGCTGGGAAGAGGATGCACGCCTATCGCTGGTCAACACCACCTGCTATAGAACCACCTACATCTATTTAAAGATACAGCAACCCCGGATAAAAGGACGTTAGTATTGTCGAATAGTACTCGTATATATGATTAAGCACCCTCTCAAAAGAACGAACAATAATGCAAGTAAGCACAATCATAATATCAATTAAAGCATTGAACATTTACCAAACATCAAATTAGGGATAAGATAAGTCTTCAATTAAATTTCCATATTTTAAGTTAGGGAAGTCTTTATACCAATATGGCACTATTCACCATTTCAATTTTAATTCCCAAAACAATCACCAGCATATGTACGACATGACGTTCGATCACGAACCGATCGGCTAAGCCATCTCATGTGAGATATCAACCACAATCACGATTTGAATTACAATTTCCTAATAGAGTCACCACCATGTGTTTGGCATGGTGTCCGATCACGACCTGATCGGCTAGGCCATCTCATGAGAGACATCAACCATGATCGCAAGTTCAATTACAATTTCCAATAGAGTCACCACCATATGTACGACATGGCATCCAATCATGACCCACTAGGCCATCTTAAAGAGTCATCAACCAAGATTTTCTTATTTCACTTAGCACGTTGACCGTGTTTCATATTTCACTTTTAGTATTTCTCGCTTTGTATCTCATAGTTCGTATTTCGTGCACACCTTGTTACTTTCAACAATCATCACAGGTTTCCAATAATAAGGCATTTCTATTCATTATATTTAAACACACCTATGAATAAATAAGAGTCTTAGGCACATCGATATTTCTTACATAATTGTCATTAGTTTTTATTTGAAATACATCTTCATGTCAAGGAATTTGGATATGCAACCCATACTTTAAACCCATTATTCCAATAAGAGCACAACATAACAAGAGCATTTAGATTACACATTGAACATGGAGGTCTTTTGACACAAGCTTATTCAGAATGTTCAATTCACAGTGAGCAACTCGGGACTTACATGGATATTGTGGGGTTCAATTCTATGAGAAGATTTTAGCCATACATACCTCAATTAAGCTCCCTTACACTCGAAAATGTTCCAAAATTCTTAGCAACACCAATCTATTTTAGAAATATAACAAATTGTTCCAAAATTAGGAAGATGATCATGGTTCCAACTCATTTGAGCTTTTTATCAACTACTAGGTGTGCATTAAGGTTTTAAGGTCCTTTTATGAAAGAATTCATCCCACAACCCCTTCTTTACCATTTTTAGCTCACAATCTTCCTACACTCTTGGATAATACATGCATGCAAATAAACAACTCCTCTACCCCAGAATTGTCTTGTTAATTACTCATCTTTAGTTAATTTTTGAAATTAAGGGCTAGGGTATAGATTCTTACCTCTAGGATGACGACTTAGTAAATCTTTCCTTGTTAATCTTCAATGATTTGAGAAAAAATTTATGGATAATTTGGTTCAAGATCACTCCCCCACGCTAATCACTCTCTCTCTCACTATAAAAGTATCAGATTTTAGCTCAAAAATGGTCCATTGCGTCTATTTTATCGAAGTAGGGTCGAGTTATAAAAACGCAAAATTGAAGCCCCGACATAGATTTTCGGTTGCATATGCTACCGCATAATGCCTATAGGGTCCGCAAAATGGGCCGCATAATTAGCCCTCCAGAATTGACATTTTTTGCTTCACTTTGTGATCAATTTGCGATCAGTCTGTGGTTCGCAAACCTGTTCTGCAGTCGCATAATGCGCCGCAGAACCTCCATCTAAAAAAGTTCAAGGTTGGATATGTGACCAGAGTGCGTCCCACAAAATGGATTTGCGGTCTCATAATGGGCTGCGAAAATGACATCAAAAATAGCCCAAAAGATTGCCTCACTCTGCGGTCATTCTGCGTCCCGCAGAGTGATTATGTGGCCACATAATGAGCCGCAAAAATACCCAATTCTGTTAAACATTTTCCTTCAACTCCTCAGCTCACTGTTCAACCAAAAAAGTATCATTACAATTTTTAACACATAAGCCTATCTCGGCACCACGAAATTTCGGGTTTTTAGGTAAACTTTTACGGGGCTTTACATCCTCCCCCACTTAAAATTATTCGTCCTCAAATGAGGGTCAAAGTTCACTATTAGCGTTTGATGCAACTTAACTACCATACTACACACCAACAGTCCCAAATGTTGACCAACTCCCTAAATTTTCAAAAATTTCGCTAGAGTCCTTTGTGTCTATTATATTAATAAGTTATTATTCATCACTAAAACTTATATTTAACAAGTTCCTTAGGCTTGAATTAAGGTTTGATTCGTGGTTTTCATGTTACTTTGAGTGATTTGATTCCTCGAATAGGTTCATGTTATGATTTGGGATTGGTTGGTGTTACCGGATGGGATCTCTAGTGGCTCGTATGGATTTCGAACAACTCGGAGGGAGTTTGGCCACTGTTGAGGTGCAGCAGGTCTAGTGCGATGGACATGAGGTGGAGAGGTGCACAAGTGAGAAGCCGCTCCTGTGAGATGAGGATGCGCAGATGCTACAGGGAGTTGGGTGACGAGCGCAAAATACACGCTCAAATATGTTCGCTAGTGGAATATAGTATAATATAATAATGTATCCACATGCATTGGATTTAAATAGCGTTCTTGTAGTTTCTGGCTTGATTGCTATCCAAGATGATCAACAGTTGAGATTTATATGATTACGAACTAATATTAACTAAGAATCTAAAGCTTTTGACTAGTGACAATCGTAACAATGACTAAGCAAAGAAGGTTATTAGTGGGAGAAAATAGGGTTTTGATGGAATAGGTGTAACATAGTTGTTTGTGTTCTAATTCTAGATAATTCACTTCTAATGTTCAAGTGAGTCTCTCAAATTCACTCAATTATTAGTTCAAACGTTTAGTAGAAACGCCTCTTTCGATTAAGTCTCAACCTCACAAGATGAACCAATTTAATCCCTGTGAAGATATGTAAAAATTCGTAGTGGATTGGTATTTAGGAGAACCTCTCTCGATTATCCTCCTAACTAGGTTTAATCAACGATTCAAATAGCCTCTTTCGATTACTAAGAAGAATTAATAAATTCAACCAACAATATAATGCAAAGATATCACAAGTTATGCCTTTCTCGATTCCATGAACAAGTGAATATAGATGCAACGATTAAATCATCCAAAACGATTCAACATATAAAACTAGAGTTATAATCCACAAATAAATACCAATACATCAAATCCATCAAACCCTAAAGAGGACTACTCCATAGACATGGAGCAATTTATCACAAATATAGGTAACGTGTAGGAAAACATAAAATGATCCAAACTCGAGTCTTGAGTGAGGAAGGAATGATGAAGTCCTTGTGCTTTTTCTCCTCCAAATCCTCCTTAGCTTCCTCCGGTCTAAAGTATGTCAAATGTCCTCAAAATAACGTTTTTCCATGTATTTATACCAAGTAGGGTCGGGCCCAAACGAAATCACCTTTTCCTAGCCGAAATAGGACATTTACTCAGTAAAAATTACAAAGGTGCGCCCATGGAGTGACACGTTGTGCGGGGTAGCAGTGCGGATCATCTGAGGGCTAGCACTTTTCAAAGCAGCAACAAGTGTACAGCCGCGACACGTGGGGCGGTGCATGAGGCGCCGCAGCTGTGTGTTTTTCTCAGAGTAAATTTCAATCTTTGATTTTTGACATCAAGACTTGGTCCTCGACCCCCGAACACGATCCCGACTTAATCCCTTAAGCTTTTACTCAGACTACAAAGCTCCAAATAACTCGAATTAGCTCCACAACATCTACATAGCTTGAAATTACTCCTACACGGCATAAAACAAACAATAAGTGCAATACACTATCAATTAAAACTCAACACAAGTAAAGTGCTGTGAATTAGAGCATAATAAGCGACTAAAATACGCAATTATAGCCTACCATCATTGGGTAGGAGGTGTGAACAAATGTGGAGTTTTTGTCGTAGAAGCGACAATGCAGGTGCACCTGATTGTTTGAAGAAGCGTCAACGCAGAAGCGATGTGGTGGCCGCAGAAGCAGATCTTTGGGATTTTAGTTTTTGCCGCATCTACAATGATTTTTTCCGCATATGTTATGTTGCAGATGTGACGGAGGGACCGCAAAATTGGTAATGCTAGTCAGAATATAGCTTGAACGAGGGTTTAATTTCATTTATCACATTTTGAGATTGGGAGCTCGAATTTGAGCGATTTTGGAGGGAATTTTCACGATATTGATTGGGATAAGTATTTTTGACTCGGATTTGTTTAATATTCATGATTCCAACCTTAATTCTAGTGATTGATTTCTGAATCTAAGTGAGTAAATTGGAGATTTTAGTAAATACCTCTCTAAATAAAAATGGGGATTCAAATTCAGATTCGGAGTCAGATTTGGATGAAATTTGTATGGTTGGACTCGTATTCGAATGCATGTTCGGAATTTGTGATTTTTGTCTGGTCCACGGAGGCGGACACGGGTTGATGTTGTAAGTTGACTTTTTGATTTTTGTTCATGATCGAAGCTTTATTCTTTGAGGTTATTTTCAATAGCTTCTATTGATATTATTAAGTTATTTTGGCTAGATTTGTGCAGTCCGGAAGTTGATTCAAGAAGGAAGGGTTTTTAATGTACTAATTTGGTTTATTTGAGGTAAATATCTTGCCTAAGCTTGTGTGGGGAGAAATCCCTTAGGTTTTAGCCCTAATTTGTTGATTTCTATGATGTGAAAAGACGCGTGTACATGAGGTGATGAGCATATATACGGGTACTATGTGTGTATTTTTCCAGAATAGACTGTTATAAATATACTTTAATGCGATAATGAACTTTATATGAAACATGTTGAAACCACTTTATGACTATTTGATCTCGATCATTTGACTTAGCCATAGTCATGCTTTATTTGTTGAACACCCCTCTGCTTTTTTTATTATTGTTATGTCCCCGTGCACTATTGTTGAAGGTTTTGAGATTATCTCTTGGTGAAACTTTGGTATCATTGTTTACAATATTGTGGCACTTGGTAACATTGTTTTGTGGTGTTATGGCACTTGTGGACATGTTGAGCGGATTGATTGGTGGGTGCCATCACTTGGTCTTTCCCATACGATTGTGTCTATTGTTGTGTGCATGGGGTGAAATAAGGGTGGTATTATCTTGGGTTGCCCACATTGAAAAATAAGGTGGCTATATGTGCATGTGGTGAAATAAAGGAGGTATTCCATTGCTATGTACCCATGCAGTGGAATAATGGTGGCATTGTTGATGATGTTATGTGATATTTAGGGGTGTCCTTCTTGTTGTGGTAATTGTGTCGAGACGGGGTTGATATTTTTATTACACAATTGTTGTAGAAAGTTGTCTTTTCTCTTATTTGAGTAAATGGTTGTATTTGACGTGTTATCACATGCTTCACCTCTATTTATTGTTTTGTGATCAAAGATGGGTTTTACTACATTGAATTGTTATTACACATTCTAAAGAGATTGTTATTGTTGTTTTCAGTTATATTTTTGTTGTCAGTTTCTTGTTATATTTGCTGCCTAGGTTATTTGTCTAGTTGGTATGATATGACTTGAATTTCGTCACTACTCCACCGAGGTTAGTCTTGATACTTACTGGATGTCGATTGTGGGGTACTCATACTACGCGTCTGCATATTTTTTTGCGTAGATCCAGGCACTTCGGATCGTATTGATCGTCAGTGAGTCCTTTTGCATAACGGAGATTTCAAGGTATCCCTGCATGATCCGACTGTAGCCTCAGAATCACCCTTTTTGTTTAATTTCTATTGTTTATGTATTAAAAACACTACTGTATTTTTTGAGATATTCTCGTGTATTCAGTTAGAGCTCGTGACTCTGTACTACCTAGTTTTGGGGAGTTATGTTGAATATTGCCGATTTGGACTTGTATTACTTTTATTTCCGTATTTATGTTAAACTCTGTTTTGTTATATCATGTTTTTATTGGTTTAAATAATGTAAAGTGATGGACTTACCTAGTTTTAGAAACTAGCTACCATCACGACCCATGTGGAGGGACGTGGGTTGTGACACCTTACCAAAAAGACATTATGGCAGACCTAGAAAGATATTCAAGCACTGAATGTCTTCGCATCCGATTTCCATCGTAAAGGCCGCTTTAGGGTTCTCCTCTGCTAGTAATCACCTTGAGCCATTAAATAAACCACGGGTTTTGATAACAAATGCACATAGTTCTCAAACAAAATAGTTTGATCAATAGATGTGAATTCTCAATCAATCCAATAGTACAAGATACTTTAATCTCACATTGATGCAGAATAATTGTTTACACTAATAATTGGATAACAATTAAACTTATAATATGGGTTTAAGGACACGTTATTTCACCTAATATCAGTTGATGAATATGAAGATTAGTAATAGAAATTAACAATAAGATAAGGAAAACCAGTATTTGAATGGAATTCAGCCCTCGAGTTTGAATACTCTCGAACTGATCGATGGAAGAACAGTTGTGTCACACCCCGAACCTGGGAGGCGAGACCGGCACTCAGTGCCTTACTAAACCTAGCGTACCAACTTGCGACTGATGGACCCTGAACATACAATGTCATACTTTGGCCATGGGGACAAATTGCAAGACAATTTGTGAAGCAAAATATAAAACTGAATGAAAACTAGAGCTGACTAAACAACAATATAAAGTCGGGCCAACAAGGCCATCATAGCTACTACAGCTAACAATCCAACAAAATATACATATAAGGCCTACAAGCCCAATATACTGCACTAACTGATAGGATATGTCTACAAGTCTCTACTGAAGGGCCACGACCTACCCATAACATATATACATATATACATAAGATGTACAAAAAACTCTAAGCCCGGGCAACACCTACTGAGGAGGTCTACTCGTCTGTCTTTCTGAACCTGCACGCATGAAATGCAGTGCCCCCAGAAAAGGGACGTCAATGTAAAATAATGTACCGAGTATGTAAGGCAATAAAATAACTAAAAGATGAAACTGAACTGATAATATGATAACTGAAAGTAAATGGAAGTCAAAGATGATCTGGAGATATACTTACCTGCTGATACTGACTCAACTCTCTCAATATAGTAAGTAAAATAAATGTCCGAACCTATAAGGCTTAGAACGTGAAACTGCTCTACCGTAGTAGGCTCGCTCATAGGTGCTCGACCATACTAGGTTTTGTATCTCGACCGTTCTGGGCTCGCTCATAGGCACTCGGCCACAGTAGGCTCGGTATTTAACTTACCATCTGATCAGAGGTTGCCCAATAGCGGCCTGCCCATCGATTATAGCTCGATGGTGGTGAAAATAATGTAATACTATGTATATATATATATATACCCTTTGATTTCTTGACTAGAAGAAGACAATACTCAATTGAATATAATGTCCCGATAAGGGAGAATACTGTTACTTATGAGACTAGGATAGTGTATATAAATTCGGGAGTATAAACTTCTCTTTATGCCTCGTTATCAAACACATGTAATTATGAGATCATGCCAAAATGAAGGAAGGGCTTAGCCTTTACATACCTTATCTCAATCTTTCCAATCACCAAGTTGAACTCACCTCTTCACACCTTAATCTACAATAATGATAATAATACTATCACTAAGTTATGAAAGGTGTAACTATCGCACAATGAATGACAAGATTATTTTGTATAAAAACGGGCAGCATCTCCCCTATAATCCTTACTTCCTCCAAATTCAAGATAACACCGACAACACAAGAACACAACAATAACAACATATATATATACACTATTTTCCAGCCTTATATACACCACAAAATACTACAAAATAGCCCAACACACCGCAATCTCTTTATACACAAAACAACCACCGTCGTAGTGTCGAATGACCCGAAAATATTATGACAAACGACCAGCCCACCACCCTACATCTATATGCTGTTTCTCAACACCCTTCCTCCTCCAAAACTCCACAAAACAGTAGTAAAACATGCAGCCTGATAGCAACACAAAATAGTCCACAAAATAGTCTGCTACATGTGAATAACTCGAACTCACAACTTTCGATCACCATCCCGTGAGTTCTTACAAGTATAAAACGACTTACCATTAATTTACAGTAGAAAAAATGGATGAAAGAGAGCAGTAAACTTACCATATTTGTTGGATAACTCAGCCCTTATCTTGGTTCTTCAAACTCTAGGTTTTACCCCCAATTAGAACTTGAAAGGGAGAGAAAATCAATTAGGGCTTGTGGGTAATTTTTGGGAGGAAGTTGTAAGAACTTGTAATAACTCATGGGATGGTGATCGGAAGCTGTGAGTTCGAGTTATTTGACTTGTAGGGGACTGTTTGTGGGTTTTTTCGTGTTGGCCTCTTGTGCTGATGTGTTTATGGAGTTTTCGAGGAGAAAAGGTATGGGGAAACAATACATAATGACGGAATGGTGGGATGGTTTTTAGTCATTATTTTTTAGGTTGTTTGATACTACTTTTGTTGTCGTTTTATGTATGAAGTGATTAGGGTGTGTAGGCTTTTTTGTGATATATTGTAATGGAGATAAGGTTGGAAAATGATGCATACATGTCGTTATTGTTTTGTTCTTGGTTTGTTTGGTATATGGTATTGGAGGAGGGCCTTGTTACAGGGGAGATGCTACCCAAATTTATGTAAACAAGCTACTAGTTTAAGTTGCGGACTTAGCCTTTACTCAGCACTGATTTCGAATCTCCTTATGACGTGGTAGATTTAGTTGAGTTGTTTGAAAAATTCATAGAAGGTATTAAGGACTCAATGGAGTTAAGGTATGTTAAGGCTAAAGCTTTCTTTCATTTTGGCATGATCCAGTAACTACATGTGTTTGATAATGAGACATAAAAAAAAATTCATATTCCTGAATTCATGTACATTTTCCTAGTCTCATAATTTACAGCATTCTCCCTTATCAGGACTTTATATTCAGTTTAGTTTTGTCATCTGTCAGCCAAGAGAGCAAAGAGTCTATATATATAGTATTACAATATTTTCACAACCATCGAGCTATAATCAATTGGCAGACCCCTATTGGGCAACCTCTGATCAGATGGTGAGTTATATACCGAGCCTACTGTGGCCGAGCGCCTATGAGTGAGCCCAGAATGGTTGAGATACAGAGCATAGTATGGACGAATGCCTATGAGCGAGCCTACTACGGCAGAGTAGTTACACATACCGGGCCTTGTAAGGTCGAACAACTATTTTCCTTACTATTTTGAGAGAGTTGAGTTAGTATCAGCAGGTAAGCATATCTTCAAATTATCTTTGACTCCCTGTAACTTTTAGTTATTATATTATCAGTTCAGTTTCAGCTTTCAGTTATTTTGTTGCCTTACATACTCGGTACATTATTTCGTAGTGATGTCCCTTTGGCCGGGGATGCTGCATTGTATACCTGCAGGTCCTCATTGATAGTTGGTCAGACCCTCCCAGCAGACAGAGTCAAACATCAGCTCGGTTGGTAAGCTCCACTTCCTCGGAATTACCAGGTCTAGACCCTGAGGTCCATTTTATATATACAGGTTTGATGGGTAGGTCGAGGCCTTGTCCCTACCATGATACAGTTCAGTTATCTCTAGAGGCTTGGAGACAAGTTCTATATAGTTTGTATATTAGTAGATGTTCATGGTGGCCTCGTCAGCCTCCACATTTATATATATATATATATATATATATATATGTGTGTGTGTGTGTGTGTGTGTGTGTCTGTGTGTGTGTGTGTGTGTGTCTGAGAGAGAGAGAGAGAGCTTTTGGGTATGTTAACCCCTCAGATAAGAGAGACGACATTTTCAGATGATTCAGAATATGGCCTCATCGGCCATATTTGAGGGTTACCCTTCCAGAGTTTATAGTTACATAGTGGTACGCTCGGGCCGAGTATGACACTGGGTGTCAGCCATGCCTCGTCCGGTTTGGGGCGTGACAAGATGAAAATATAACAATCTGATGAACAAGAATATAAGCTAGAAAGTATTATATTGCTTTGATATGCGCGTGTGAGCACGTGATTTTCGCCCTATATGAATTACTCCCATAAATTCAAAACAAAATAATTTCTTGTAGTGTTTACAATTTTGTGGATTTTTGTGGCATTTTTTGCTAATTGTTTGCATTTGTCTGTGCATGTTTATTTTATTTAACTAACAAAAAATACAAAAAATACTTGGCATTTGAATTTAGGGTTTAATTTTACATATTAGGATTAATTAGAAAATTAATTGTTTCATAAAATAGAAAAATCATAAAAAATTAGTTTAATTTGCACTTTTAATTTTAGCTTTGATTCTAAGTAGTTTTTCTGTTAATTTGTTTTTAATTAATTGGGTTAATTATCATTTTAGGTTTAATTAGTTTTTTTTAGTTCTAGGAATTAATTTTGAAGAAAAAGAGAAAGAAAAAAAAAGAATTTTGAATTAAGTTTGTTTTGAAATAAAAAGGAAAGAGGATTTCATATTTTTAGGGCCAGCCTTCAAATTAAACCCCCAGGCCCAAATTTTCCACCTCTAACCCGCAGCCCAGACACCCCAACCCGGTCCGGTCCCCTGTAATAACCAAACGACCCTGTTTTGCCTATAACAAATCCCAACAATCGAGGTTCCTTGATCGAACGGCTGGGAAGCTGGAGTTTTTAATATATAACTGTCCTAATGACCCTACCCCCCCAAGCCCGTCTCTCTCACCCTACCCCTCAGAGAACCCCCATCGTCTACGCCGTGCGCCGCCTGTCAGAAATCGCCTCCGTCGGCAGCGTTGCTCTGATCAACCCCAAAATTACACCCTAGCTTCTTCTCTTTCCCCTCCTTCCAAATCTGCACCCCTTTTCCCTCAAATCCCAACCAAAATGCTCGACTCTTGAATTGAAAAGGAACGACCAAAACCCTAAATCGTCCAAACTGCCCCAAAATCACACCCCACAATCTCCTTATCCCCCTTATCCTAAATCCACATTCAATTCCCTTCAAATACCTCCAAAATTACTCGAATGTCAAATCTAGGGTTCTAGAGTGTTGAACCCTAAATCGGTGCAAAAGAGTTTGTCTCAGGCATTGGGTTGTTTTTTAAGGTCTCTTCCCTCAATAATGCTACTTACTTGCTCTTACAAAGAACAAGTGGGTGACATTATTGATGACGAAACAAACAATTTGATGTCCGTCTCAATTTTGTCCAAATAAGTAAGCATTCTTCACTTTTTTTAAGTTTTCTTTCAAGTTTGACTCATCTTCTTCCTCGCCTCTATCCTCTAATTTGAAGTTCATGTTAATATTTTAGACTTGAATTAATTTTTGTACCTGTTTTCTCCCGTTAAATCTCGACCCTTCCGTTCTGTTTTAATGGTTAATAAGCTAAGTGGTCTGTGTTGTTTAATTTAGTTTAAATCACTGTTTAGCTTAGTATTGATAAGTTTTATGACTGAGTGTTCTTGTTTAAATGTTGGTGTGAATGCTTGAAGATTTGATTCATGTTTTAATTTGTTTCCATTAGATTTTCGGCATTTTCTTTAATAAGTGATTCACAGTTTGATCCGTTGGATGCCCTCTGTGTTTAGTCAGTCTTGTTTGTCACTCTTTTTAAACCTAAGAGGGGGTAAGTGAATAGTTAGGAACTTCAGGGGGGATCAAGGGGAAGGGAAAAGTTAGTAATAATTGATTGTGCTAAGGGTAATTCAGGGATTCTAGGTCAGGAATGAGTCAATTCTGTTAAGAGGAAAGGCTCTAGAAGATAGGATAAACGTGAGTTTGTTAGGGGGCAAGAATTTTCAGATCCTTAGAGGGGTAAGAGGGTAAAAACAATTGGGTTTGAGAGGGTTAAAATGGGAAATAACTAGCTAAAATAGGGATGCATTAGATGGGCCTATATAAGGACCTCTTTTTACTCATTTGGGGTAGCGGAGACATTATGAAAAATCTGAGAG
The DNA here is from genome assembly GCF_000393655.2 of Nicotiana sylvestris. Taxonomy (NCBI): domain Eukaryota; kingdom Viridiplantae; phylum Streptophyta; class Magnoliopsida; order Solanales; family Solanaceae; genus Nicotiana; species Nicotiana sylvestris. The sequence goes on from NC_091059.1 coordinate 41,224,047, forward strand.
ATATAGAGAGCTGAAAATCGAGTGATTACACAGGCTGCATAATATTTTACCGTTTTCATAGATTTCTAAGAGCTGAAAAGAAGAAAAATTTCAGAGAATCAGAAATGGTTAAAAATCAGTAGAATCACTGTTCTATTGGTTTGTTCTGCTTCAAGTGGTGAGGTCTTCAATTGCTAAACAGTTTATGCTTCATTTGGGTTGAAATGACTTAAGGTCGAGTCTAGTTTGTGGTTTTCTAGTTCATTGCTTGGACTGAACTGTTTTCTGGGCCATTTCACATCATTTTCTGGGTTGAATTGGTATACTTGGTGTTGAATCTAAGGTTTGGTTCTACTGCTGTTGACTGAATCTGCAGACCCTCAATTTCCTTTTCTTCTTCCAGGTACAAGTTCTAAACCCTTCATGATGTAAAGCCTGACTCAAAGATGAAATAGAAGCACCATTATATTTTAGCTCATTGTTTCTTTCCCTGATATTTACATTCCCTAATTTATTCATAGTATAGTCTCAGTTAAATTTCATTTCAGTAATCAAATTCTCATGCTGTAATTAATCGAAAAATGTGGAGACCATGATGTATCTAGATCTTGTTGTTTGTTTAGCTTTAGTGTTATAGATCAATTTAGCAAGCCATGTTATTTGAATGAAGAAAGTGATTTGGGAATTGTTGAGTTCTATTACTGCCTAGTATGTGTAAGCTTGATGTTCATATAGTAGTTTGGTTGAGCTTTAATAATTGAGATCTGTTGTTCGTGAAGCATGGAAACCATCAGTAGCTTGATTTGTAATGGAACTGTCTCTTTTTAAGTGGCTTCAGGGTTCTACTATCATGTTCAAATGTTAGCTTAAATTCGAAATTTGGAATATCGTAAGAGCATGAGAATGATGATGGGTTAATATGTTTGTTGGCATAAGTATATATATATTCTATGGATACTAGATGTTTAACAATGTTAGTTTTGTGGTCATTTGATTCAAGTTAAGAAATCTGCAAATTTAAAATTAGTTGTCAATTCATCTCTCTTTAGATTAAATGTTTCCTCTATGTAATTGCTTGAACGTATTTCCCTGACCTCTTTCCCGTTCGATTTGGGCTTGCTCCATGGGCATTGAACCTGCTTTGAGTCCAAGTCGATTCCGGCTTGCCATGGTCCTCTTCAGCGATTTTAGAGGTTTCATCTTGCACGCAGCTCATGTGGACTGGGCTCCTTTTGGGCCTGGAATTGAGATGGTAACTGATCCACCAAATAGTTAAAACATAATAGGCTTTGGACTCTTTTAAAAATAGACATTAAGATTTCCATAAGGTACCTTAGATCAAGTTAGAATAAACGAAGGTGCGCCGTGCCAAATAAAATCACAAATTGCGTGGCCCTCTTTAATTATTTTCTTTAAAATGTTTAGAACTCGAGGCGTGCCGTTTAACAAGCTTCTACGGCCCTCGCAAAGTTAATAACGCGTTAGTTGATTTAGGCACGCTATTTAATAATATTACCTTCTTAAACTCGGGTGCGCATTTATGTGACCAAATCTCAACAATGTTAAAATATGTCAAATACTGCGGGTGCATTTATGTGACATGGTTCAAGACGTGTTTTAACAGCGATGTAATATTCCTGAAAATGACTAAAAGCGGTTAAAGTTTTAAAAATGCACATAGGTTTAAAGCATATTAAAATCAGATAATTAAGCCGAATATAACAGTTGAGCGACCGTGCTAGAACCACGGAACTCGGGAATGCCTAACACCTTCTCCTGGGTTAACAAAATTCCTTACCCGTATTTCTGGTTCGCGGACTGTTAAACAGAGTCAAGCTTTTCCTCGATTCGGGATTCAACCGATGACTTAGGACACCATAAAATTATCCCAAGTGGCGACTCTGAATCTTTTAACAATAAATCCTGTTTCAATTGTCCTTTAATTGGAAAAACTCCCTTATTCACTCCCTTTTCCGGGGGGTGTCATAAAAAGGAGGTGTAGCAGCTCTGGCGACTCTGCTGGGGACCGAACCCAGAATCTCTGGTTCACGGTTCAGAATTTGAGCTTAGAATAATTGTTGTATGTGGCTTTATTTATTATCTGATTTTGTTACATGTTTGGGCTTGATGTGCTAAGTGTTGCTTTTACCGCTTTGATATTATCTGAACTGTATAGAAACTGCTACGAAACCCTTCTCTTCTCATCATCGGGGATGTGCTCGATGGTCGAGACTCCCTATTCTGTTAGTGTCATACATTGAAATAAGAAAGATGCTCGGACAAGTTACTAAGCCAGATGGCCTTTTGGTTCCCGGTACGTAGCCCCCTCCTTGGCTCGAGTTGTCCACTTGAGTACACAGTCTAAAACAAATACCCAGGTTTTGAACCTAGAATAACTAAGCCCCATGCCCGATCCCTAGTAGGATTGTTTGTATGCATCATGTGAATTTTGACTTTGGAGATTCAACACAGGGGTTGGGTCTATCTAGGATAGGTGTACCCGAAATATAAAGACCATTATGATGCATCTTACTTGCTACTTGTGCATTCATTTGCTTCGGATTTGCATGTTGACCCGCTTATAAGGAAAAATTAGAAGGGCTAATGAGATGGTTGACAGGGATAGGTGTCTGTTTTGAAAAACCAATGTCCCAAACATACCGAAAGTCTGCCGAAATTTTGAAAAAAAAAGAGAATTTAGTAGTTTTCAAAGAAAAGAAAAAAAGAGGGAAAATCTTTGTGTTTTAGAAAGGAAAAATTGTTGGTTTTATTTTGACAAATTTGCCCGAACTACGCCAGTTTGATTCCCACCGGATGTGGGATACGTAAGCAACCCCCATCGGGTCCAACTTCCTTTTTGCAAAAATAGCCCAAAAGAATAAAAAATTTACTTTTATTTGAAAATAATTAGGGTGATGCCATTCTTGTCAGAAATAGCTGAATGTCTCTAAAAGGGCACCGGGAGGTTGTTTTTGCAAGAACAACCGCATGTGGTCATTATTTTTAAGGTTTTCACCAGTTAACCAACACAGCCTTAAAATCTTCGACTCCGAGGTGCTGAAAGGCCGTATTTGCAAAACCGGATTTTATTTTTAAATGAAAAAAAGTGTCAATTTGTTGTTGAGTCAATTGAATCGTGATTTTTGCTTAACCACCCTAATAAATGTGCAGAATGAGAACAAGTCAGAATTTGCCAATAACAGTCATGAACAAAATCTCTTTGGAGTTGCATATGTGGTGGGATGATTTGGGTAAATCGGGACAAGACACGGTCAATCAATACTTGGGAGGCCTCACTAGGTTGTTGAAGATTAATCCTAGGGGGGACATCATAAAGGCATTGGTTACATTTTGGGACCCGACCCACAACGTATTTCATTTCTCAGATTTTGAACTTACCCCAACATTGGAAGAAATAGCCGGATATATTGGGAATCCCAAAATTCCCCTGAGACACCAGTACCTGAATTCTCCAAGGGCCGTAGCCGTGCACAGGTTCTTAGACTTTTTGAAAATAAGCAAGGGGGTCCACAACCCAGACTTGGCAGCTGGTTTTTGTACTTTACAGTTCATATACAACAAATATGGTCATATAGGGGGTTCAACAAGCTGGAAAACAAAATCTGCAGCAAAGGAAACCGTCTTAAGTGGGAAGAACATAGGTGTTTAGCATTTATGGTGGTCTTTTTGGGACTTTTGGTGTTTCCTAGAAAAGATTGGAATATTGACATACGAGTAGCCGGAGTTGTCAGTACTTTGCTTACTCAGGCCAACAACACCCTCGCACTCATGATAGTAGCTGAAATCTTCCGCGCTCTCACAGCCTACAGAGCCAGAAGAGACTTTTTCGAGGGGTGCAATGTGTTGTTGCAAATGTGGATGATCGAACACTTATGCCATTGTCCTCAATTTATGAGCTTTGGGTCGACAGAGAAGACATACGTAGAAGAATTTTACACAAGGGTTAACGGGATCAGTCTACCAGAGGGGGTCACAAAGTGGGAAGCGCGCCTCCGTTCCATCACTGCAAACCAAATAGAGTGGACATTTGGATGGCTGTCTGTGGATGAGGTCATATACATGCCAGCCACCGGGCCTCATTTCCTCTTGATAGGTTTTAGGAGTATCCAGCCTTATGCTCTATATCGGGTTTTGAGGCAGCTGGGGAGATGCCAGATAGTTCCGAGAGATGAAGATCTCAGTGCCCAAGTAGTCGAGATCGGACCTAACGGTCAATTTCATGAAGCAGTAGTCCGCCAAATCTGGAGCGAATGTCAATACTTAACAGGCAATACCTGTGTGCATGATCGATCCAAAGGTGAGGTTTCACCAGGGTACCTTGCTTGGTATAAGCGAGAAATTGAGTTTGGGAGGCCGGCTAAAAGACCCCATCTTCCAGAATTCATCGAGGCATCACAGGAACAACAGGACTGGTTGGCTAAAGAAAACGAGTATAGGGATACCATAAGCAAATTGGAAAAATAAGTCAGGGACCTTCAGTTTGAAAATAGCTTGCAAGCCGCGGCAGACGAAGGAGAAAAGAAAAGGCTAGCCATAGAAAATGAGGCCCTTCGAGCCCAGATTCAGAAAATGAAAATAGTGGCAGAAAACCCAGCCCGAAGTGCCAAAGATGAGAAACTCACAGCTAACTTGAGGCAGAAAGTGAGTGACTATAGTTTTAATTTGAACAAAGCAGAAAGTGAACTAGCCAAGGCTCGAAAACAGTTGGCTTAAAATGCAGATGATCGAGCATGCCTGGTTAAGTAGTTGAAAGAAAAGTACGATGATGAGGTCGCGGGATTAAAGAAAAGGGTTATCGCCACGGAAAACAAAATGATCAAACAGGCTAAAAACTTTAAAGTTGAAAGAGAGCATTGTTATACAACATTGGCACAATTAGAAATAGATTTGCAACAACTTCAGGAGCAGAATCAAGTGGCCGAGCAAACTTTGGAGGCCAGGGCCCAGCAGATTGGGCGTTTGTTACAAGAAAAAGGTGTTGTAAGAGAGAGAATTAGAAACATTGCCGATTACATCGTTATGAAGTGCCAAATCTGTGAGGATATGACTCGCACTACCTTCTTCATGGTAGTGATGACATTCGTTAAGCAGATAATGAGTGACTTGGACCGACTTCAAAGGGATCTTGCATATAGGCCTGCGGCGAGACCGAATGATGTCCCGCGGGCACCAGGAGCATTTGAGGCATTAATGTATTCATGATTTTCATTGGAGTCTATTAGTCTGTTTGCGAGTCTATATTTTCTTTTGTTGGAGTCTGTTAGTTGGTTTTCGAGTCTGTTGTTTTCACCTTTCTGTCAGAGTCTGTTGGTCTTGTTTTGAGGCAGGGTTTGTTAATTTCCCTTATTGAGTCTGTTAGTTTTTAGGACTCGTCGTAATCAAATTGTTTTATATTATGGAAAAATTTGAAAATCCCAAAATGTGTTTATCATTTACTTTTACATTTATTTCCCAAGAACTACGCTCGGTCTGATTCAGGCGGGGTCATGATACGTAGGCAATATCCATAGGATTCGACCATAACCAAATGAGAAAAATAAGAAGAAAAAGAGAGGAAAAAACAAGAGAAAAAAAAGAAGAAAAAGAAAAGAGAGAAAATAAGAGAAAGAAGCAATGGCAAAACAAGAGGGAAATGAGAGGATAAAAACAAAGAAAAGCAAAGGCCAGAATGGAAAAAGAGAAGAAAGAGAAGGAAGTTGCAAATGGAAAAGCCAGGATGATGCAGGCAGCCTATCAAATGCATAATAGAAACGGTTAACTGCTTAGGTGCATGCATTCCCCCAAATGTGGTTACCAATCTATTTAAATCCTAATCGCTAACAAGGTTGTTGTTGATTGAGTTTAGGAAGGTGGTTAGTTGATTGGTATTCTGGCAACTCACTCATACAACACCCGATCAAAAGACATGATGAATATGGCCAACCAAGAACCGGAGACAAGTATTGTTAACCCGTCAAAAGAGGTGGAAGAACTGGATGTTAATGCAATGAAGGAAGAGATGTATAAGTTAAAGCAACAGATGCCTGAGATGTACCAAGCCTGGGCAAAGGGGCATCCACCATCGGTTTATCCCGCCAACCCTGCTTATATCCCACCATCGGCCCAACCTTAGGAGCCTCCCACTGTGAACTCATCTCCAGCCTTTCCCCTCTACCAACAATGCTATGGCGCCACTTCCCATACTTCTCAAGCTCCACCACCCAAACAAGTCCCATACCCTCCCCCACCAATCACACCAATTTTTGTGGTACCTCCACCTGCTACATTACACCGATCTTCAAGTGAACCTCTGTTCCAAACTCATGACAACCAGTATTATCCCCCTGAACCCACCTTCAAAGTTCCAGAACCATATTCTCACACCCCTCATCTTGATCTCCCGGTAGAGACCGAGAAGCCACCTAAAAATCCTGAGCATGAAGAGATGATCAGAAAGGTCAAAAGCTTAGAACAACCGTTCAGAGATATGAGGGGGTTGGGAGGTCAAGTAAGTGTGGCCTATAAAGATTTATGTCTGTTCCCAGATGTTCAGTTACCAGCAGGGTTCAAAATTCCCAAGTTTGATCTATACGATGGGCATGGTCACCCAGTAGCACACTTAAGAGGATTCTGTAGCAAGATGAGAGGAGCAGGCAGAAGAGATGAGTTGCTAATGGCATATTTCAGCCAAAGCTTGAGTGGATCGGCATTGGAATGGTATACCAGACAAGATCACAACAGGTGGTACACATGGGACGATTTGGCCCAAGCCTTCGCCTGTCATTTTCAATATAATCTTGAAATTATCCCAGATCGTTTGTTATTGACGAAGATTGAGAAGAAGCCCGGTGAGTGTTTCAGGGAATATGGATTCCGGTAGAGAGAGCAAGCAGCGAGGGTTGACCCTCCGATGAAAGAAAGTGAGATGGTTGATTATTTCTTGCTAGCTTTGGAACCCACTTATTTTGGTCACTTGGTGTCAGCAGTGGGCAAGTCCTTTAATGAAGTTATAAAAATGGGAGGCATGGTTGAGGAGGGACTCATATCCGACATGATCATGAGTTATTCAGCAATCAAATCGACCACCCAGGCCATTCAAAATGGTACTAGAGGTGTACTCGGGAAGAAGAAGAAAGAGGACGTTGCGACGATTGAGTCGGGAGCTTGGGTCTGTTCCAGGAACCTTCCACGTTACTACAACCCGCCTCGACCCTATCACCAAACTTACCCCCACACTCCATTTAGCCCACCACAACACTACTACCCACTGCCAGATCCCCATATTTCCGTCCATCATGCACAAACCTATACCCAACCTTCTGCTCACGGATAATGGCGTGCGCCGGCTCCACAAAGTCCATACCTAGCACTACAAAATGCCCATACACCTCCAAGAGCCTATAGAAATCCCCCTGGAACAGGTTTTCGGCCCAATCAAGCCTTTAAGAATGAGAGGTTGCAGAAGCAGAAGACTTTCAGTTCGTTGGGAGAATCATATGCTAGTCTATTCCATAGACTGAGACAGTTGGGTATATTGAATCTGATTGAGGCTAAACTGCTGAATCCCCCTCCCAGAAATCTGGACCGCTCGGTGAGTTGTGAGTATTGTTCAGGGACCCTGGGTCACGACACAGAGAAATGCTGGAAATTGAAAATAGCTATTCAAGAGCTTATTAATATTAATCAGATTGAGGTCCAAGCCCCGGAGGCACCCAACATCAACCAGAACCCGTTGCCGGCCCATCATGAGACTAATATGATTGAGATAGTGCATAAGGGAGGGGAGCCTAAGAAGCCTTCGCAAACCGTCATGATGATTCGGGCTAGCGAAGCCAAGCCGTTTGAAAAGTCAACAAGTGAGAAGTCTGTGATCAAGTTGAACGGGGCAAATAATGAACCATCTGTGGAGGTCAAGAAGGGGTCCTCAAGTGACGTTGTAGGAAAACATGAAAGAGCAAAAGTGGTTATGCCAGGAGTGACGAAGAAGCCTTTGGTAATTGTGAAGGGCGCCCACACAGATCCTGTCGTTATCAAACTGGTAACTCAATTACCGATAGTCAACAGCAAGGCAGTCCCATGGAATTATGAATGAGTGACAGTGACTTACAAGGGGAAAAAGGTTAAAGAAGAAGTATGTGAGACCCATGGTTTGACTCGATCGGGGAGATTCTTTGCCCCCGAAGAGTTGAGAAAAGCTAAGACCTCAAAAGATAACCTAGTGTTGGTGAAGAAAGCTATGACCGAGGAATAAGCAGAAGAATTTCTAAGAAAGATGAAAGTACAGGACTATTCCATTGTGGAGCAGTTAAGGAAGACACTGGCTCAGATCTAGCTCTTGGCATTATTGATCCATTCAGACGAGAATTGTCGGGCTTTGATGAAGATCTTGAACGAAGCCCACGTTCCTGACAAAATCTCAGTAAACCACTTGGAAAAGATAGCTAACAAGATATTTGAGGTAAACAAAGTCACTTTTCTGATGATGAGTTGCCCGTGGAGGGTACTGAGCACAATAGAGCCCTCTATCTGACGGTGAAATGTAAATATTCCATGGTTACTCGGGTACTGGTTGACAATGGTTCCAGTGCAAATATTTTCCCTCTTTCCTCTCTGAACAAGTTAAAGGTGGATGATGAAAGAATTCACAAGAACAGTATCTGCGTCCGGGGATTCGACGGTGGAGGGAAAGATTCAGTCGGGGACATAGTGCTCGAGCTTACAATGGGCCAGTTGAATTTACTATGGAATTCCAGGTGCTCGATATGGCTATTTCTTACAATCTTCTGTTAGGACGACCCTGGATTCATGCTTCCAAAGTGGTCCCATCTACTCTGCATCAAATGGTCAAGTTTGAATGGGATCGACAGGAAATTGTTGTGCACGGAGAAGATAATTTGTGTGTTCCCAATGATGCCATTGTTCCGCTTATAGAGGTTGAAGACGACAAGGGACCATGGGTTTATCAGGTTTTTGACATGGTATCGGTAGATAAAATTCCAGAAGGGAAGTGCGTGCCAACTCCAAGGGTAGCTGCTGCATCAGTCATGGTAGCCGTTGAAATGTTGAAAAATGGTTTTGTACCGGGCAAAGGTTTAAGTGCATCTCTGCATGGTATCGTACAGCCGGTTTCTCTTCCTAAAAACTTGGATACATTTGGTCTGGGGTTCAAACCTACAGTCGCAGACGTGAGAAGAGCCAGAAAGATGAAACAGAGAGCATGGGCCCTTCCAAAGCCAGTCCCACGTCTTTCCCGATCGTTTGTCAGGCCTGGTACCAGAAAGCGCCTAGTGACGGCGGTGCCCAGTTCGGTGGTTGATGTGGATGGAGATTTGATGGAAAGGTTCAAGAGGATATTCGCCGATGTGAACATGTTGGAAGCTGGAGAGGGTTCTAGCAAGGCGGATGTGCAATTTGTTGGGCCCAGTGCAAAGATTAACAATTCGGAAGCTACTCCTCTCCCCGCCAGGAAAGAGTTTTGGTAGTTTGCTTTGATTTTCTTTCTGTTTATATGGATTATCCCAGGATTGTAGTTCAGATTCTATGTTCCGTCCGTTTGGATGTATAATCCTTGTTATCTCTAATTTCAATGAAATGCAATTTCCCTTTTTCTCCATTCCTGATAGTTTTATTTTTGTTTTTATTTTCTTCCTTATACAGTTCTTTTTATGTTGGCTTCAATGAAATGACATGCATGTGGAATCTCCGGCCCAGTCTTAAAAGCCAATCTAATTCTGAAATAGTAATTCAAGAAATAGAGCGTGATGTTGAATCAGAATATGACGAGGATGAAGCCTTTGAAGAGATTAGTAAAGAATTAAGCCACTTTGAAGAAACACCCAAGCCTAACCTGAGTGATACATAAGAAATCAATTTAGGGGACCCAGATAATGTCCGGGAAACTAAAATAAGTGTCCATCTTGAACCACAACTCAGCAAAGAGATAATTAAAACACTGTTTGAGTATAAAGATTTTTTTGCATGGTCCTATGACGACATGCCAGGTCTAAGCACTGGCTTGGTGGTTCACAAATTGCCCACTGATCTGGCATTCTCCCCTGTCAAGCAAAAGCTGAGGAAATTTAAAACTGATATGAGTGTGAAAATTAAGGAAGAGATCACCAAACAGTTTGAGGCCAAAGTGATTCGGGTAACCCGGTATCCCGCCTGGTTAACCAATGTTGTGCCTGTGTCGAAGAAGGATGGTAAGACCAGGGTGTGTGTTGATTATCGAGATCTCAACAAGGCGAGTCCCAAGGATAACTTCCCATTGCCAAACATCCATATATTGATTGATAATTGTGCCAAACATGATATTGGTTCTTTTGTGGATTGTTACGCGGGCTACCACCAGATCTTAATGGATGAAGAAGATGCAGAAAAGACAACATTCATCACGCCATGAGGAACATACTGCTATCGGGTCATGCCATTTGGTTTGAAAAATGCTGGGCCAACCTACATGAGGGCAATGACGACCATATTCCACGACATGATACACAGGGAGATCGAGGTTTATGTGGATGATGTGATTGTAAAGTCTAGAAAGTAGTCTGATCATGTCAGAGATCTGAGAAAGTTCTTCCAAAGGCTTCGCAGGTACAATCTCAATCTCAATCCTGCAAAATGCGCGTTCGATGTTCTGTCTGGAAAGTTGTTGGGATACATAGTCAGCCGACGAAGTATTGAATTAGACCCATCAAAAATCAAAGTCATCTAGGAATTACCACCTCCAAAGAACAAGACTGAGGTGATGAGTCTGTTGGGGAGATTGAATTACATCAGCCGGTTTATTGCTCAGCTCATGATAACTTGTGAGCCCATTTTCAAACTGTTAAAGAAAGATGTTGCGGTCAAGTGTACAGATGAATGTCAGGAAGCATTTGATAAGATAAAGGGGTACTTGTCAAACCCACATGTGTTGGTCCCACCGGAACCAATGAGGCCTTTGATTCTGTATTTGATGGTCTTGGACAATTCATTTGGATGTGTGTTGGGACAACATGACATCACCGGCAGGAAGGAGCAGGCCATTTATTATCTCAGCAAGAAGTTCACATCCTACGAGGTCAAGTACACTCATCTTGATAGAACGTGTTGCGCCCTCACTTGGGTGGCACAGAAGTTGAAACACTATTTGTCATCTTATACTACTTACCTCATCTCTCGTTTGGACCCGCTAAAGTATATCTTTCAGAAGCCTATGCCCACAGGGAGGCTCGCAAAGTGGCAAATCTTGCTCACAGAATTTGACATCGTCTATGTGACTAGGACTACAATGAAAGCCCAGGCATTGGCTGATCATTTGGCTGAGAACCCAGTAGACGAAGAATATGAGCCTTTGAAGACTTACTTCCCTGATGAAGAGGTAATGCACATTGATGAATTGGAACAGATTGAAAAGCCAGGATGGAAACTTTTCTTTGATGGGGCTGCTAACATGAAAGGCGTTGGGATAGGAGCGGTACTTGTTTCTGAAACAGGGCATCATTACCCTATTACGACTCAGTTTCGGTTCTACTGTACTAACAACATGGCTGAGTATGAGGCATGCATTCTGGGTTTGAGGATGGCTGTGGATATGGGTGTCCAGGAAGTCTTGGTCTTGGGTGACTCGGACCTTCTGGTGCATCAGATTCAGGGAGAATGGGAAACACGGGATTTAAAACTCATACCGCATTGACAATGTTTGCATGATCTTTGTCAGCGGTTCCAATCAAAAGAGTTTAGGCATATTTCGAGTATTCATAATGAGGTCGCTGATGCCTTGGCTACTATGGAATCAATGTTACATCATCCAGATAAGGCTTTTGTAGACCCGTTGCATATTCAGGTTCGCGATCAGCATGCTTATTGTAACGTGGTGGAAGAAGAACTTGATGGCGAGCCTTGGTTTCACGATATCAAGGAATACATCAGGATGTGGGTGTATCCAGTACAAGCCACAGGTGATCAAAAGAGGACAATTAGGCGGTTGGCAAGCGGTTATTTCTTTAGCGCAGGGGTTCTATACAAAAAGACTCCAGATCTTGGGCTGCTGAGATGCATAGATGCTAGGCATGCCACAACTATTATGACCGAGGTACATTCTAGAGTCTGTGGAACGCACATGAGTGGCTACGTGTTGGCAAAGAATATTCTCCAAGCATGTTATTATTGGCTCACTATGGAGCGAGATTGTATCAGTTTCGTGCGTAAATGTCATCAATGCCAAGTGCATGAAGATTTGATTCATTCTCCACCATCTGAATTACATACGATGTCTGCACCATGGCCCTTTGTTGCTTGGGGAATGAATGTCATTGGATCAATCGAGCCAGCAGCGTCCAACGGGAATAGGTTTAATCTGGTGGCCATTGATTATTTCACCAAGTGGGTAGAGGCTAAAACATTCAAGTCTGTAACCAAGAAGGCGGTGGTTGATTTTGTGCATTCAAATATCATTTGCCGGTTTGGGATACTGAAGGTGATCATTACAGACAATGGGCCGAATCTCAATAGTCATCTGATGGAAGAGGTATGTCAACAGTTCAAGATTACACATCGCAATTCTACCCCGTACCGCCTTAAGGCAAACGGAGCAGTCGAGGCAGCCAACAAGAACATAAAGAAGATACTTCGAAAAATGGTGGAGGGTTCTAGGCAGTGGCATGAAAAGCTGTCGTTTGCATTGCTGGGCTATTGCACTACTGTCCATATTTTAGTAGGGGCAACTCCTTATTTGTTGGTGTATGGCACCGAAGCAGTGATACCCGCATAAGTGGAAATTCCATCCCTTCGAATTGTCGCAGAGGCTGGGATCGATGATGATGAGTGGTTCAAAACCCGTTTGGAACAATTGAGTTTGATCGACGAGAAAAGACTAGCGGCAGTATGTCATGGCTAGTTGTATCAACAGAGAATGGCAAGAGCATATAATAAGAAGGTGTGTCCACGAAAGTTTGAAGTGGGTCAGTTAGTATTGAAACGCGTTCTTCCTCATCAGGTTGAAACAAGAGGAAAGTTCTCCCCAAATTGGCAGGGTCCGTTCGTTGTAACTAGAGTGTTGTCCAATGGCGCATTGTATTTGACAGATGTAGAAGGCAAATGTGTAGAAATTGCTATCAATTCTGATACAGTCAAGAGATACTATGTATGATTTCTTTGTTTAATTGTACTTGTTTGTATTCGGCATATTTTGAATATTGAAATGACGAAGGCATTTTGTTCTGCTATCTAAACACTTTATCCTTCGTTACCCCTTTGAGTCTTATCTATTTCTTTCATACCCCTCTTTCGAAATCAGTAGCAAAGATCAGAAACGCAAGCGTGAAAGGTGAGCAAAGGAAAAAGAGAAAAGAAAAAGAATGAAAAGAGAGAGAAGAAAAAGAAGAAGAAAGAGAAAAGGAAAAAAGAAAAAAGAAAGAAGAAAAACAACAACAAAAGAAAAAGAAGGAAAGAAGAGAAAAGAAAAAGAAAAGAAAAGAAAAGAATAATCACAACAAACAAAGTAATTCTTTAAGGATACGTAGGCAGCCTCACGGTTCGGTCCCATCAAAATAAAAATCCAAAAGTCCCGAAGCAAGAAATTGGGATAGAAGTTGTGGTTGTTGTAAGAAATCTGATTACGAAAGTTATAATTTTGAACCCATGATGAGTTGTTTTGAGCCTTTTATGCCCTTTCTTTCTAACCCCATCCAAAAGCCCACATTACGGTCCAAAGAAAGACCTTCTGATCAGTCTTCAAGAAATGCCAAGGCAGGCAGGTAGCGGTTATTCACATCAGGGGCAACACTCAGGTCCAAAGAGGGAAAAGAAATCAAAATGAGAGAGTCTTATTAGTGAAAACCCTCACGGGCACTGTAAGGCGACGGGAGCTGAGAGAAATCAAAAATAAGAGAGTCTTATTGGTGAAAACCTTCACGGGCACCTTGAGGTGAAAGTAAGTTGAGAGATGAACAAATGAGGAAGGTCTGTTGGTGGAAAACCTTTCAAGGCACCGCAGGATGAACAAGGTCATGGTTTGGGTGAAGAAGTCAGGTTATGGAAATTCTGGGGCAACAAAGTATGGCAACTGAAAGTTTATTGGTTGGACAGATTGGGCTGATTAATCCGAAATAAATGTCATGATCATTGGTACCAGTTGTTCCACTCAGATAAGTTTCTTTTCTTTATCCTTTTAGCAGTCATCCGGTTTTGGATTCTTCTTATTCTTAACTCGCAAAACCATTGCATTTTATTTTCTTTTGGGGTTTATTTGCCTAAGATGTTTCAAAGTCGGTCCTGTTCAAAGCAAGTGAGAAAGGATTTCAAAGCTCACTACCAACTTCCAAAATTGCAAAGCACAGCGTGGTCAGAGCATACTAAGGATAACATGATGTAAATGGGGGTACAAAGAATCACCGGAAATTTCATCGGTGGAATGATTTGGTAATGTCATGAAAATGCAAAGGTTTAGATAAAAGGGTCAGAGGTGTGAAACAACAGCATGGGTATAGAACACTTGGGTCGTCAAAGGTCAGGGGTTTGAAAGTCAGTCAGAAAGTCATGCGGTTCAGGGCCAGTGCGGGGAAGACAGTCAAAACAAAACAATGCAGTGGAAGGATCTTCAGCACGAATGCCATCAACTAACCACCATTTTAAACTGACAAAATGTTCTTTGATTGAAACAGGGGCAGAAAAGTTCGTTTGTTTCGGAGGAACTCTCCGCAAGGAAAGGCAGGCTCAAACAGGTTTGACAGTAAGTTTCAGAACCCTCCTGAAAAATGGGACCTAGTTGAAATTTCAAAACAATCACGAGTAACATAATTTAGCACAAATGTATCCCCAGAGGAATATAAGTTGGTCTGCATGTTTAAAATAGGATTCAATTAGGAGTTTTCAGGACCCTCCTGAATAATGGGACCTAGTTTTAAAGATTTCCATTGGATCACAAGATGTAGCATAAAATTCTGTCATAAGGTAGTATAATTCAGTCATAAAAGTGTTATTTTTAGGACAAGACTTGATTTTGATTTTCAGGGCCTTCCTGGATAGTAGGATGTAGTTTAAAACCCTCTTAGATAACAGGACTTAGCGGAAGCAATACCTTTAGAAGATATAGCTTAGATCTATAATTGTCAGTTGTCAGGACCTACCTGGATAATAAGACTTAGCTTTCAAATTCTTAGTAATAGTTGGTAGAATGATTCAGTTTAACACTCACCCATGTGCCCAGCTACCAAACTGAGGCAGAAAAGTTTCTTTGTTTTATCTGTTTTGTCGAAGTTAGGAGACCGCCTGGAGAGTACGGAATACTTTCAAATGCAGTAGTCAGGAGCCCGCATGGAGAGCAGGGAATACATTTCAAGTTGAAGTCAGGAGCCCGCCTAGATAGCATGAGAATACTTTCAAGCGCAGCAGTCAGGAACCCGCCTGGAGAACAAGGGAGTACAATTCAAGTTTTAGTTTTCAAATTTATTGCTTTGTTTATTTTGAAGTCAGGAGCCCGCCTGGATAGCATGGGAATACTTTTCAAGTTGAAGTCAGGAGCCCGCTTGGAAAGCAGGGAATACATTCAAAAGCAGCAGTCAGGAGCCCGCCTGGAGAACAAGAGAGTACAATTCAAGTTTTAGGTTTCAAATTCTTTGCTTTGTCTATTTTTGAAGTCAGGAGTCCGCCTGGATAACATGGGAATACATTCAAGTTTTGAAGTTAGGAGCCCGCCTGGAGAGCATGGAAATACATATCAAGTTCAGCAGTCAGGAATCCACCTGGAGAAAGGGAAACATCTCAGTTTACAATTCAAGGCGGCAACAAAGGAAATTCACCAAGAGAATACAAAACAACAAGGCAACAAGAAACACAAGAGCAAGTTTGAAGATCTAGATAGGATTTTGTAAAGCATAGATCATAGTCTAGTTTAGCTTCTTTTATTTTTGACATGGCGTAATAAGGGGTTCAGTAAGCAGTAGCAGCAACAAAAGCAACAGTGAAATCACAGCTTCATGGTAGTCCCAGCTACCAGACATTCCCAAACTACACTGACCTGATTTCTTTTTAGACAAGGATATGTAGGCAGCCTCAGAAGCAGGGTGCGGTCAAATCTTTCAAAAATGCTTCATAAGGAGTATTCAAACTGGCAAAAATCGCTCGTATCCGCTCAGTTATCTTTGCACGAAAACTCTTCATGTTTCCGAGCAAAGAGGGGAAACTATGAGCACGTGATTTTTTCACTATATAAATTACTCCCATAAATTCAAAACAAAACAATTTCTTGCAGTGTTTACAATTTTGTGGATTTTTGTGGCATTTTTGCTAATTGTTTGCATTTGTCTGTGCATGTTTATTTTATTTAACCAACAAAAAATACAAAAAATACTTGGCATTTGCATTTAGGGTTTACTTTTACATTTTATGATTAATTAGAAAATTAATTGTTTCATAAAATGGAAAAATCACAAAAAAATTAGTTTAATTTACACTTTTAATTTTAGCTTTGATTCTGAGTAGTTTTTCTATTAATTTGTTTTTAATTAATTGGGTTAATTATTATTTTAGGTTTAATTAGTTTTTTTTTTAGTTCTAGGAATTAATTTTGATTTTAATTAAATTTTGAAAAAAATAGAAAAGGAAAAAAAAAGAAATTTTGAATTAAGTTTGTTTTGAAATAAAAATGAAAGAGGATTTCATATTTTTGGGGTCAGCCTTCAAATTAAACCCCCAGGCCCAAATTTTCCACCTCTAACCCGCAGCCCAGTCATCCCAACCCGGTCCAGTCCCCTGTAATAACCAAACGACCCCATTTTGCCTATAAAAAATCCCATCCGTCGAGGTTCCTTGATTGAACGACTGGGAAGCTGGGGTTATTTAATATATAACTGTCCTAATGACCCTACCCCCCCCCTTCAAGCCCGTCTCTCTCACCCCACCCCTCAGAGAACCCCAACCGTCTCTGCCGTGTGCCGCCTGCCAGAAATCGCCTCCGCCGGCGGCGTTGCTCCAATCAACCCCAAAATTACACCCTAGCTTCTTCTTTTTCCCCTCCTTCCAAATCTGCACCCCTTTTCCCTCAAATCCCAACCAAAATGCTCGAATCTTGAATTGAAGAGGAACGACCAAAACCCTAAATCGTCCAAACTGCCCCAAAATCACACCCCACAATCTCCTCATCCCCCTTATCCTAAATCCACATTCAATTCCCTTCAAATACCTCCAAAATTACTCGAATGTCAAATCTAGGGTTATAGAGTGTTGAACCCTAAATCGGTGCATAAGAGTTTGTCTCAGGCATGCAGTTGTTTTTAAGGTCTCTTCCCTCAATAATGCTACTTACTTGCTCTTACAAAGAACAAGTGGGTGACATTATTGAGGACGAAACCAACAGTTTGATGTCCATCTCAATTCTGTCCAAATAGGTAAGCATTCTTCACTTCTTTTAAGTTTTCTTTCAAGTTCGACTCATCTTCTTCTCGCCTCTGTCCTTTAATTTGAAGTTCATGTTCAAATTTTAGACTTGAATTAATTTTTGTGCCTGTTTTCTCCCGTTAAATCTCGACCCTTCCGTTCTGTTTTAATGGTTAATAAGCTAAGTGTTCTGTGTTGTTTAATTTAGTTTAAATCATTGTTTAGCTTAGTATTGATAAGTTTTATGACTGAGTGTTCTTGTTTAAATGTTGGTGTAAATGCTTGAAGATTTGATTCATGTTTTAATTTGTTTCCAGTAGATTTTCGGCATTTTCTTTAAGAACTGAATCACAGTTTGATCCGTTGGATGCCCTCTATGTTTAGTCAGTCCTGTTTGTCACTCTTTTTAAACCTAAGATGGGGTAAGTGAATAGTTAGGAACTACAGGGGGCTCAAGTGGAAGGGCAAGGTTAGTAATAATTGATTGGGCTAAGGGTAATTCAGGGATTCTAGGTCAGGAAGAAATCAATTCTGTTAAGAGGAAAGGCTCTAGAAGATAGGATAAACGTGAGTTTGTTAGGGGGCAAGAATTTTCAGATCCTTATAGGGGTAAGAGGGTAAAAACAATTGGATTTGAGAGGGTTAAAATGGGAAATAGCTAGCTAAAATTGGGCTGCATTAGATGAGCCTATATAAGGATATCTTTCTCCTCATTTGGGGTAGCGGAGACATTCTGAAAAATCTGAGAGACATAGAGAGCTGAAAATCAAGTGATTACACAGGCTGCATAATATTTTACCGTTTTCATAGATTTCTAAGAGCTGAAAAGAAGAAAAATTTCAGTTAAAAATCAGTAGAATCACTGTTCTATTGGTTTGTTCTGCTTCAAGTGGTGAGGTCTTCAATTGCTGAACAGTTTATGCTTCATTTGGGTTGAAATGACTTAAGGTCGAGTCTAGTTTGTGGTTTTCTAGTTCATTGCTTGGACTGAAACTGTTTTCTGGGCCATTTCACATCATTTTCTGGGTTGAATTAGTATACTTGGTGTTGAATCTGAGGTTTGGTTCTGTTGTTGTTGACTGAATCTTCTAACCCTCAATTTCTTTTTTGGTTAATTCATTCTTCTTCCAAGTACAAGTTCTAAACCCTTCATGATGTAAAGCCTGACTCAAAGATGAAATGGAAGCACCATTATATTTTAGCTCATTGTTTCTTTGCCTGATATTTACATTCCCTCATTTATTCATAGTATAGTCTCAGTTAAATTCCATTTCAGTAATCAAATTCTCATGTTGTAATTAATCGAGAACTATGGAGACCATGATGTATCTAGATCTTGTTGTTTGTTTAGCTTTAGTGTTATGGATCAATTTAGCAAGCCATGTTATCTGAATGAAGAAAGTGATTGGGGAATTGTTGAGTTCTATTACTGCCTAGTATGTGTAAGTTTGACGTTCATATAGTAGTTTGGTTGAGCTTTAATAATTGAGATCTGTTGTTCGTGAAGCATGGAAACCATCAGTAGCTTGATTTGTAATGGAACTGTCTCCTTTTAAGTGGCTTCAGGGTTCTACTATCATGTTCAAATGTTAGCTTAAATTCGAAATTTGAAATATCGTAAGAGCATGAGAATGATGATGGGATTAATATGTTTGTTGGCATAAGTATATATATTCTATGGATACTAGGTGTTTAACAAAGTTATTTTTGTGGTCATTTGATTCAAGTTAAGAAATCTGCAAATTTAAAATCAGTTGTCAATTCATCTTTCTTTAGATTAAATGTTTCCTCTATGTAATTGCTTGAACGTAATTCCCTGACCTCTTTCCCGTTCGATTTGAGCTTGCTCCATGGGCATTGGGCCTGCTTTGAGTCCAAGTCGATTCCGGCTTGCCATAGTCCTCTTCAGCGATTTTAGAGGCTTCATCTTGCACGCAACTCATGTGGACTGGGCTCCTTTTGAGACCAGAATTGAGATGGTAACTGATCCACCAAATAGTTAAAACATAATAGGCTTTCGACTCTTTTAAAAATAGACATTAAGATTTCCATAAGGTACCTTATATCAAGTTAGAATAAATGGAGGTGCGTCGAGCCAAATAAAATCACAAATTGCGTGGCCCTCTTTAATTATTTTCTTTAAAATATTTAGAACTCGAGGCGTGCCGTTTAACAAGCTTCCGCGGCCCTCGCAAAGTTAATAACGGGTTAGTTGCTTTAGGCACGCTATTTAATAATATTAACTTCTTAAACTCAGGTGCACATTTATGTGACCCAAATCCAAATCTCAACAATGTTGAAATATGTCAAAGACTGTGGGTGCATTTATGTGACGTGTTTTAACAGCGATGCAATATTCCTAAAAATGACTAAAAGCGGTTAAAGTTTTAAAAATGCACACAGGTTTAAAGCTTATTAAAATCAGATAATTAAGCCGAATATAACAGTTGAGCGACAGTGCTAGAACCACGGAACTCGGGAATGCCTAACACCTTCTCCCGGGTTAACAGAATTCCTTACCCGTATTTCTGGTTCGCGGACTATTAAACAGAGTCAAGATTTTCCTCGATTCGGGATTAAACCGGTGACTTGGGACACCATAAAATTATCCCAAGTGGCGACTCTGAATCTTTTACCAATAAATCCCATTTCGATTGTCTTTTAATTGGAAAAACTCCCTTATTCACTCCCTCTTGCCGGGGGGTTGTCGTAAAAAGGAGGTGTGACAACGTGAATGTAAGGTGCTTACAAAATGAGTAGAACCCTCTTTATATAGTAGAGGAATCCCACCTATGGTACAATTCTAATTGTTGAAGTAAATCACATGATTAGCCTATACAACTGCCCTTGATTTGATCTGTTCCGAGATTTCTGCCATGATCTTCGACTAGTCACGGATATCTCGCTTTTCTGTTATTGCGCTTAGCTTGAAGTCCGCCCTGTTTGGTCTCGATCACTACCGGCCTAGATCTCGATAGACACCTCAATTCTCGAACTCGGTACCTTGTCCTCGTGCATTGATCTGATCTACTATGAGGCCGACCCTCGATGCAACTCCCTGGTCACGATCAAATAGTAAAATCGAGTAGAACCCTATACAGATAGTCCCCTCATTTCTTGGAGTGTAATGACAAGAAATGAATTAAGCCTTCGATTTTGTACTTTGACATGTCATAACATCATCCTCATGATGTAAGCGGCGGAAGTGATTGAAACGTCCCGTTGGTACAATTCTCTAAGTCATTAATGAGCGTCAGTTGATGGTCGGCCACCAGTGCCTTTGAACCGTCATATTCATCCTATAAATGTTCTTTCCTTCTCTTAGCCCAAACTTTACTCTTGATCTCTACTCTAATCTTCAAATCTTTTTACATCCTTTAAGCTTTTCCATTTTGCATAATCTCTAGGTTTCGTTATCATCCTTCCCTCAAAACACCAAGCCTTATTCTCTCCTTCTTTTTTAAACTTATACAAAAATGGCAAAAACATCAAAAAATATTCCTCAAAAGGAAAAAAGATTCTTCATCGTTGCCGACCGATGATAGAATACCGGTGGCACCGCGCCTTAAGAAGTGCATTCCCGGGGGGTGTGTCCTTATATTCGACTTCAATGTTGAGAAAACTTTGTCGGTCCCTAGTCGATGCGAGCCAATGTCGAGATATATATGCTCGAAACTAAGAGCGACCTTAAGTAGGTAAAGGAAGACTGCTATTAGGAAGACAAGGATGTGGTGATTCCAGCCCCCGAAGAAGACATCGCTACCCATGTGGAAGGGTTTCTAAGTGTTTACACATACCCTTTCATGTTGGGCCCTCTCGATCCCGTCATCGTCAATTTTTTGCGTCAATATCAAATAACCCTAGGTCAAATCCATCCCTCTTTTTGGTAGATTCTTATTGTGCTCCAATTCTTTGCGAGCAAAGTCGAGGGGATGTATTTCACCCTCGACCATTTCATCAGGTTGTACATCCCCCGTCTTTATCGAGGCGGGTGAATAAGGCTTCAGCGTTGGGCTACCAAGGTGTTGTTCTCGAGCATAGATGAGGACAAGGATCGAGGATGGATGGGCCGATTCGTTCGAGTGAAGACTTCCGACCAAATCCCGGCCGAGAAGATACCATTTCCCGAGAAATGGAATATAAAGCGTAAGCACACTCCGTTCTATAGCTTCCATTGATTGTTTTGTCTCCTTTGCTTCTTCTCATCGACATTGCTTTCTATGATATAGTGATCTCTTGGATACCCGGTGCAATTCCTAAACTCGAGAGCTGGGTTCGGGACCTAGCTTCGACCTCTTAATATGCTGAGTGCTCATGGTGTGATTTGGCAATGAGCCTATGAGAGGCCAAAAATCATGGTAAGCCTTTTTTCACGTATTTGATGATTTTTCGCTAAAATGCTTCTTTTCTTACTTACTTGATTTCCTTTCATATAGGCCTTGGACAAGATGTTGTCATGAGGCCTCCATCTGAGGAGGAGGAGGAGGAGGAGATTTCGCACCCGACCCCAAAACCAGTGAAGGATAAAAAGATAAAAAGGGTCTTGACCTCCGAGGACCCGAAGCCCAAGAAAAGTAAGGCTTGTAATCCAAAGAATGGCATCGTCCCTCTACCTGCTGATGTAGCTCATCGATTAAGAAAGGAATAAGAAGTAGATGAAGATGATGGCTCCGAGATGGTTGCTTGAGTGAATAAAAACACCGAGGCCGCAAAGGCCGGTGAGTCAGTGAGGTTGAAGAGATTTAGCCTCGAACTGAGGAGATCTCAGAAGAGGGCCCGAGAAAAGTCCACTTAGCCGTCGGAGACTGAAGATGCCTCCCGCCGAAATGAGGAATCGGTGGGTATGCGGAAGGGGCTGGCTCCGAGGCTCTTCGAAATGAAGAGAACGCCCCAAGTGACTTGCTTGGGGCAATAGAAATTGGCAACTTTCCGGCCCTCCCTACATTTTCTGATGGGCCAATTCAGGAAGCCCAGGTCATGGGGACCCCCGATGTGGAAGGATCCCACGGAGGGGAGGACCTTTTCTGTGGTTGCTTTATAGGAGTTGAAGATGCTACTGACCTGAGTGAGGCATTGAGTCTCTTTGATGAGGCTCAATGACTCTTGAGTTGGGTAATTCTCAACTCCCCTCATCGATATCACACTTGTATTTTTTTCTTCTTGTCTAATTTCTTTTCTTCTTTATACATAGGCCTTGACACTCCATCATGATGTGTTTTCTAAATCCCAAGCAGAGCTGAGCCGATACGAGGACGATTTTCAAAGGCTCATAGAGGATAGAAATGCCCTCAAACTTCTCAGCAGACAAAAAGAAGTGGATATCAAGGACCTCCGAGCCGAATTGGCCACGGCTCATAAAGAGTAGACCGACCTGATTAAGCAGGTAATGAAAATCTTAGAAGCTCAATGTATCCGTTCGAGGATGATGACTAATACTTCGATCTTACAGGTTCAGCAGAAGGCCAAAAAGATTGAATAGCTCCGTGAATAGGTTAACATGATGAGGGAGGAGACCTTGGGGTGGAAACAAAACATGGACCGCCTTGCCTCGGATAAAAATGCTACTCGAGCCCAACTGTCATCGGCCCAAAGTCAGCTTCAAAGCATGAAGGAGGAAATCTCAGCCCAAGCCAAGCAAATCGAGGAGATTGAGGCTCGGCTGGCCTTCGAACTTGCAATGGCTAAATCCGAGGTAGAAAAAGTAAAGGCTGACGTAGAGGGGATTATGGCCGTCCACCGATCTAGCATTGAAGCTGCTTAAGTCCACACAAGATATGCTGCCGAGGTCGCTCAAAATCGAGCCTTTTGGATTGCCGAGCATGCCAAGTGCCAGTCTTAGAGAGCTCGAGGCTGACAGCTTCAACCTTGTTGTCAAGATCGAGAATGCGAAAGAGCTCGAGGCTGAAGCCAAAGCATTGCTCTCTTATGATGATAATGATTTAGCAAGCGTGACTAGATTCGAGAACGGAGGAGATCCCGATGGCAAAGATGTAGCTCCCGAGTGTAGGATCCTGATCGGTCCTTGTAAATATTTTCATATATATAAAAGATATCTTTTCTCTCTGACTTGCTTTGTTTCAATTTCTGCCCCATGCAAATTCTATTTTTGTCCACGTCTTGAAAACTTTCTTAAGTATGAGGTTTGGGAAATTTGATCGAAGTCTGACTAGTGTAGTCTTTATAATCGAGTGAGTACGTGCTCGAACTCGAAGTAGGATGATTCTTAGGTTTTAGTTGAGTGAGGATGACTTCTCGAACTCAAAAAATAAAATGACCCTTAGGTTCTTGAATTAGGCCGGTATGGCCTTGAAAGAATGGCCTTCTTTTTGGCTCAAAAAGTTAATCATATAAAATTTTGTTATGCCTTAGCATGAAATAAGGTTGTTCAAGAGTTCAAACAATCCGGTACCCCCTAGGGTTTTTGAGGGTTGATGTTATCGAAACCCTTTATCATTTTTCTGAGGGTAGCCCTTTTAACCAGTTTTGTAAGGATATTAGATGACCTATATCATTACAGAATTCGGACGTCTCTGAGCCGTGTTATTTTGGTCGTAGACTTTAACTTGGGATTTGCCTCTTGTGCTTGTTTCCCGATTACACTTCGAACTTGTTTGAAGTGTTAGTCCCCGAGTGGGGTGGCCGTGACCTATAAAAATGAGGGTTGCCTTTCTAAGGTCTTATGATCTCGAGAATTTAGTAGTTTGATTTCATCGATTTTTCGGACGGTAGTCCCCGAGTACGGGGTAAGTTGTTTGAACTTCAGTTGTGATCGGCCCATAAGCCTGTTTCCATAATAGATCAAAAGTATGAAATTGTAAAGTAAAAATTTCTTTAAGGCAAAAAATATTTGACAAGGAAAAATACTTCTCTCAATAGATTATACATGTGTACATGTTTGCCTTTAGGATCGAGTGATCTAAATGAGCACGATTTGTTTGACTGTTTGGCCCTTACAAAGTTTGACCTATCTGGACCCTATTGACATGAAGTACATTCCTTGTAACAAAGTTAACATCCGAGGGTGATGCCCCCTAATATTCGAGGTTGATAGTAAAGAAGCCTAGGATACTGTTGAGTTGCTCTAAGTTAACACGAACAATGGCTGCCTTATTAAAAACCTCATCAGAAAACCCCATTTGGGGTAAAAACTGGTCTAAGGGAAAAAGAGCGTAATGCGTGCTTTCAGACCTAAGGACTTTGTGATGAAGAATCCTTTGATGTCTTCGGTTGAACACCTGCAATTGGTTAGTATAAATTGTAAATGAAAATAGAGAAGGTCGTACCTTAGCAATAGTATCGTTTGAGAAGCCATACATTCCAATTATTTGGTAATTGATTGCCATCAATCGTGTCGAATTTGTAGAATCCCTTTTCGATGATATCTGGACCTAATACGGTCCCTCCCAGTTCGGGCCAAGTTTTCCTTCATTTGGATCTCGAGTATTGAGGGTGACCGTTCTCAGAACTAAGTTCCTGGTATTAAAGTATCGAAGATTGGCTCTTCGGTTGTAATACCTCTCAATCCATTATTTTTGCACGACCATTCGAACGGGAGCGGCTTCCCATATTTCATCTAGCAATTCGAGGATCATATTCATAGCCTCGTGATTTGACTCTTCCGTTGAATTTCGAAACCTAAAGCTAGGTTCCCCGACTTCGACAGTATCAGAGCTTCGACACCGTAGACTAAAGAGAACAGTGTTGCCCCGTACTGGATTTCGACATTGTTCGATATGCCCAAATGACCTCAGGCAATATGTCTCTCCATTTTCCTTTAGCTTCGTTCAATCTTTTCTTCAAATTCTGGATGACGGACTTGTTCGGTTATTCGGCCTGTCCTTTCCCACTTGGATGATACGGTGTTGACAGGATCCTTTTTATTTGGTGGTCATCGAAATACTTTGTCACTTTGTTGCCGATGAATTGCTTTCCATTGTCGTATACGATCTCAGAAGGCATTCCGAATCGGCATATAATATGGTCCCAAATGAAGTCTATGACTTCTTTTTCTCTGACTTTCTCGAAGGCAAGTGCTTCAACCCACTTAGAGAAATAGTTATCCATAAACAAAATGAATTTAGCTTTACCTGGGGCCGATGGTAGAGGGCCGATGATATCCATCCCCCATTTCATGAACGGTCACGAGGATAGGGCTGAGTGGAGTTGCTCTCCGGGCTGGTGGATCATCGGCGCATACCTTTGACATTTTCGCACTTTTGAACAAATTCTTTAGTGTCCTTTTCCATATTGGCCCAATAGTATCCTACTATGATGACTTTGTGAACCAATGATTCTGCACCAGAATGATTTTCACAAGTGCCCTCGTGAATTTCCCGAAGAACATAGTCAGTGTCTCCTAGTCCCAAACATTTCGCTAACGGTCCATTGAACATTCTTCTATACAGTGTTCCATCCTCGGTCAATGTGAACCATACGACCTTCATGCACAGAGTCTTCGATTCTTTAGGATCCAATGGAAGATTCCCGTTCTTTAGGTATTCAATGTACTTATTCCTCCAATCCCAAGTTAAACTTGTGGAGTTTATTTCTTCATGTCTTTCTTCAATTACTAACCCTGAAAGTTGTACGACAGTCCCCAAGCTAAGTTCATCGTCTTCGATCGACGGCCCCAAATTTCCAAGGGCATCGGCCTCGCTATTTTATTCTCAAGGTACGTACAGTAACGTCCATTCTTTAAATCGATATAGAGACACTTGTAATTTGTCTAAGTACCTCTGCATTCGATAATCTCGAACCTCGAAAGTTCTATTGACTTGATTTACCACAAGTTGGGAGTCACACTTGGCCTCAATGACCTCCACTCCCAAGCTCATAGCTAGCTCGAGACTTGCAATCTTGGCCTCATACTCGGTTTCATTGTTAGTCAATTTCGAAGTTTTGATAGACTATATAATTATATTACCTATGGGTGGCTTCAAAACGAATCCTAGCCCAGACCCCTTCACGTTTGAAGCGCCATTTGTGAAGAGGGTCCGCACCTCCGATGATGTACCCAATTTTAACAATAGTTCTTTTTCGACCTCGGGTACAAGGGCTGGCGTGAAGTTGGACATGAAGTCTACCAAGTTTTGAGACCTGATGGCCGTTCGAGATTGATACTCAATATCATACCTGCTGATCTCGACGTCCCATTTAACCAATTGCCCCGAGAGTTCGGGCCTGTGAAAAATGTTGTGAAGGGGGTAGTGGTTACAACACAAATTGGGTGCCATTAAAAATATGATTTTAATTTCCTAGAGGCTCTTATTAATGCAAGCGCTAATTTTTCTAAGTATGGGTAGCGGGTCTCAGCTTCACCTAGGTTCTGACTAACATAATAAACAGGAAATTATGTACCTTGCTCTTCTCGAGCTAAGACCCCGCTTACCGCTATCTCCGAGATCACTAGGTATAAGTAAAGTTGCTCATCCACTTTTGGGGTGTGAAGAAATGGTGGGATCGACAGGTATCGTTTGAGTTCCTCCAAGGCCTGCTGACATTCTGGGGTCCATGCAAAATTGCTCTTTTTTTTAAGCGGTGAGAAGCATTGTTGGCTCCTATTTGAGGACCTCAAAATAAATCAAACCAGGGAGGCTACGCGTCTAGTGAACCTTTGTACAGCTTTGATAGTGTCAACAACTGTAATGTCTTCGATTCCCTTGATTTTATCAGGATTGGTTTCGATTCCCTGATTTGATACCATAAAGCCGAGGAACTTGCCCGAACCGACCACGAATGCACACTTCTCCGGATTAAGGTCTCCTACAAATGTTTCAAATGGTCCTCTGCTTGAAGGGACTTAACTAGCATATCATCAATATGAATCTCCATTGATTTACCTATTTGTTCTTCCAACATCCGATTTACTAGGCATTGGTAAGTGGCACCAGCATTTTTTTAGTCCAAACAGCATTACATTATAGCAATAGGTGCCATATTTAGTGATGAACAAAGTCTTTTTCTGATCCTCCAGGTTCATCTGTATTTGATTGTACCCGGAGTATGCATTGAGAAAACTAAGGGTCTCGTAGCCCGCCATGGCATCGATCGTGCAATCAATATTCGGAAAAGGAAAGGAATCTTTTGTGCATGCCTTGTTTAGATCCTTATAGTCTACGCACATTCAAATCTTGTTTCCCTTTTTAAGGACAACAACTACGTTTGCTAAGCATTCAGGGTATTTTACCTCCCGAATGGATCCTATATTGAGAAGTTTTCTTACCTCGTCCTTAATGAATGCATGCTTTACCTCGGATTGGGGACTTCTCTTTTGTTTTACCGGGCAGAACTTCGGGTCCAAGCTCAGTCGATACGTAGTGATCTCTGGCGGGATCCCTGTCATATCTAGGTGGGACCAAGCAAAATAATCCATGTTATTTAAAAGGAAATGAACGAGTTTTTTCCTAAGCTTGGGAGTTAACCTCGTGCCCAGGTATACCTTTCGATCAGGAAAGTGCTCGATTAGTACGATCTATTCCAACTCTTTGACCATTGACTTCGTTGCATCAAAATCATCGGGGATTATGAAAGTTCTAGGCATCATATAATTGTCATCCTCGAAGAATTCTTGCTCTTCCGATAGGGTCGAGGTCGGTGACTGTGATTTCTATTTGAATTCTTGTTTGCCCTTCGACTCCGATCTATTTGTGGATGAAAGAACCGATATTGGTACTACATCATCGATTGCAAACATTTCTTTGGCGGCGGGTTGTTCACCCTACACTATTTTAATCTCTTCTTATGTTGGGAATTTCAAGACTAGATGAAGCATCAAGGGTACTGCTCTCATGTTATGAATCCAAGGCCTTCCGAGCAGCGCGTTGTACCTCATATCTACCTTAATCACATGGAACTTTGTTTCCTAGAAAGTCCCGTCCACATTCACTAGCAAAATGATTTCCCCTTTGGTGGTTTTACTTGCCATGTTGAAGTCGTTAAGTACTCTAGCTGCGGGCACGATTTTATCTTGGAGATCGAGTTATTCTACAACCCTCGATCGAATAATGTTTTCGGAGCTACCTGTATCAATCAACACACATTTAACTTGAATTTTATTCATAAGGATATATATTACCATTGGGTCATTGTAAGGTTGTTTGATCCCTTCTACATCTTCGTCGTTGAAAAACAAGGTTTCTTCTGGTAAGTAGCTCCGGGTTTGCTTTTCCCTTGTGATCGTCACCTTGGTGCGTGTGAATACCGGTCCTTGAGGAATATCAACCCCTCCAATGATCATATGAATCACATGTTGTGGCTCTTCCTGCTTGTTTTGCCAGTTCGAATCCCTGTTTTTGAAGTGATTCGTGGCCTAGTCAATTAAGAATTCTCGAAGGTGACCCTTGTTGAATAAACGAGCTACCTTCTCCCTCAGATGTCTGAAGACTTCGATTTTATGCCCATGGGTACAATGGTATTTGCATATTTTATTAGGGTTCCTTTGAGCTGGATCGGCCTGTAGGGGATTGGCCATCTAGTATCCTTGATCTGTCTAATTGTTAATACTATGCCTGATGCATCGATGCTGAAGTTGTATTCTAATAGTCGTGCTGCTTCTGTGGGCTTGACATGTTTATTGAAGCCACTTTTACTCATGAGCCCTTGGGAGCTCTGTCCTTGATCATTCCTTTGATAATTTTGAACAGGATTATGTCCTGGGCCGCTGTCTTTACGATCGGCATTGTATGGTTGGTATCGATCTCTGTTTGATCAGGGTTCTCTGTCCATGTCCCTTTGAATTCTGCCGACGGGCCTATTTGAGTAAACAAAACCAGAAGGGGTTCCCAATTGATCATCCTCGACCCTAATCTTCGACTGATATCGGTTATGTACATCGGCCCATGTCACAACTAGATATTTAATTAAACTCTACTTTAGTTGTCGTGGTGCTATCAAACTTTACTCGTCCAAACCTTGAACAGCCCAATCATCTCGGGGGTAGGTCCATGCATTCCATCTGGAACCGAGATACAAATTCCCTTAACATTTCATTGTCCTTTTGTCTCACTTTGAAGAGGTCCAATTTCCTACTCGCAACCTTTATTGCTCTGGTGTGTGCCTTTACGAATGAATCTGCAAGCATGGTGAAGGAATTGATGGAATTGGGTGGAAAATTGTGGTACCATATCATCACCCTTTCGATAAAGTCTCTCTAAACTTTTTCAATAGAACAGATTCAATCTCATCGTCTTCTAAGTCGCTCCCCTTTATTGCATATGTATAAGAGTAACGTGCTCATTAGGGTTGGTGGTCCCATTATATTGGGAATTTTTGGCATACAAAATTTCTTCGGGATGGTCTTCGGAACCGCACTTGGAGGGAAAGGCATCGGCACAAACATCTTCGAATCCAAACCCTTTAGAATCGGGGTGCCCCCGATATTTGGTCAACTCGTGAGTTGTACGTTTCTACCTTTTTGCCATTAGCCTCAATTTTCTTTTCTCCTGATTTGATCCGTTTAGTGAGCTCCTCGAGCATATTAATAATGGAGGGGTCAATCCCCGATCCATTGGCATTTGATTTCTCCGGTACACGTTCGACCCTATGAATAACTTCCTGTGATGTTTCGAGCTCAATTATGCTTGGTGCTTGATTCTGATTTTGGAGTTGCGCTATTGTAACTTGCTGAGTCTGCAACATTTCAAATATCAGTCAAAGGCTAATTCTGCCTTCTTCACCGCTCTGTGCGTTCTGATTGGCTGCCCGGGCATCTCTACGGATGCTACTTTCAGGGTCGATGCCCAAATTCCCATTAATGGCAATATGAGAACTGACATCGACTGGGTCTACGGCTGGTGGTCCATCGAGGTTGATGGAGGTACTCCGTTTCCCGGGGCGACTATGTTCTCGTTCTCGTCATGAAGACCAAGGTCATTGTCTTTGTAAGTGGGTGCTACTTAAAAGTTTGGCATGTTGATTCCTAAAATAAAAGACACTTACAAGAACAAGCGTAAAGCAGTGCGTGTTATGAGGATTAATAACATGCAATCATTATTATCCTTAGTCCTACGGGGGGCGCCAAACTGTTTACCCTAAAAATCGAATAACAATTAAACTTATAATGTAGGTTTAAGGATGTGTGATTTCACCTAATATCAATTGATGAATATGAAGATTAGTAATAGAAATTAACAATAAGATAAAGCAAACCAGTATTTGAACGGAATTCAGCTCTCGAGTTTGAATACCCTCGAACTGATCGATGCAAGAACAGTTGAAAATATATCAATCTGATGAAAAAGAATATAAGATAGAAAGTATTTTATTGCTTTGATATGCGTGAATGTAAGGTGCTTTCAAAGTAACTAGAACACTCTTTATAAAGTACATAATCCACATATGGTACAATACTAATTGTGGAAGTAAATCACATGATTAGCCTAAACAACCGCCCTTGATTTGATCTGTTCCTGAGATTTCCGTCATGATCTTCGACCAATCACGGATATCTCGCTTTTCTATTATTGCACTTTGCTCGAAGTCTGCCCTATTTGGTATCGATCGCTGCCAGTCTCGATCTCGACAGGCACCTTGATTCTCGAACTCAGTACCTTATCTTCGTGCTTTGATCTAATCCACTACGAGGCCAACCCTCGATGCAACTCCTAGATCTTGATCAAATAGTAAAATCGTGTAGGACCGATTTTAACCGTATACAATAACTTTGTGCAATTCATATAGATCCGACTTGCCACAAGAAAACGTACTAAAAATTGCGTATAGTAGCTTTTGTTGGATGGTTGCCTGTTGTACTTCACGCTTCTTCCATTTGATAATAGGTTTTCGATGCAGAAACCGATAGATTTAATGGAAAGAGGCGTACTATATTACATAGGAACATTTAATGCAACTGATTTTAATAGATTCTTCTACAATTGGGTATCATTAGGATTTGGTATGATGTTTGTATAAGTTGTGTGGGAAATGTAGACGGCTGATCAGCTGCCAGAGGCAGCCAGCCAGTGGCCGGAGAGGCCATGAAGGTGCCATATTCCTACGGTGTAGTCACTAGGGTTTTTGATGAGAGAGAAGATATCCATATCTCAATTCAATTACTTTTTTTACTCCTTAAATAACAACCGACTATTTCGCTCGGTTTCTTGGGGAAAAAATCTGTTAAAAGTACCGATCAAATATAATGGAAACTAAATTTCAAGGGTTTTGTCCTAATAAAAAATTGACCGATATCGGTCGGTTTTATTAGTTAAAATATATTTGCTTATTCTGCTTAAGCTGGTCATTTTTTCTTATCGATCAATTTCGGTTGGTTTTTAGCGTTTTTTCACTTTTTCGAATTACGTTTCCTGCCCAAGATGGGACTCAAATATTTTTTGTTAAGATCTGTATAAATTCATTTAGGCTTTGCCGAGGTTGCTGTATTAGGAAAGATTAAGTTCACATATGGAATTTATTATAAGATGACACGTCATGACATGTGGACCAGTCAAAGGAGGATAGGTGACAAAGAATGATCAAAGAGGCACGAGCTTCAATAGGCACGAGCAGATATTCAGAAAGATAGACGCTCAAACCTCTTTATGATTAAAGAGAATGAATCTAATAGAAAAAGAGGCATAGATACGTATTATTGGCATTAAATACGGAAAACGTTAAGGAATCTGTAGTGAATCAAATATGATTACCAATTGTAACGTTACAGTCCATTAAATGCCATTAATTGTCAATAATAACTCTATTATGGCAGAAACAAAACGTACTACCTAAAGATAGCTATAAAAGGAGAAGACTGATCATTTGTAAGGACACGAAATACTATTGGAATACATTGGTTTACTTTGCATCATATTAAGTTATTATTTTTTAATTATTCTTATTTCTATTTCATTATCAGTAACCCGAGTTCTTCTAAAATAAGCTTTGACCGAAATCCCAATTTTTGGTTAAACAAATTGGTTTTGCTACCGGGAATCTGATAATCGTTTGCTTTCTTAATGAATTCTTTCATAAAAAAAATTACCATGTCGAATAACAACGACAACAACCAATAAGATCCACAACAACAGGAGAATGATGCGGGTGACAGGACCCCACCTCCCTCACCGCGTGATTCACAACGTCAGTCACGAGAAGGAACTCCAGATGGCTCTGAAATAAATAACGGGATTGTGAACCATAACGGATTTGAGGCAAATAAAAATGCTGGAGTTGCGAACGAACAAGCACTCAATGATGCCCTAAAAAATCTAATTGCTCAACAAGTCCGTAATGCTCTCCGTGCTTTTACCAGCCAGTTGCCAATTGCACCACCAACATCAACTACGAATCAGAATACTTTGGAAAACCCACGTTCTAGGCTCGTTCATTCAAGCATTGGTGGAACTCCAAGTGAGTCTCGTGATGGCGAACCAAGTAACATAGTTAATTTTGATTTACAAAATTTAGTTCTAACCCTGCAGAAGCAGCTCAAGGAAGAAAGCAATTGCATCGAGCAAATACCTGGAGTACCACCTGTAATCAAAGGAATAGACATGGATAAATACTCACAACAACCATTGAAGCCTAGTGCTGCTCCGGTGCCAATCCCAAAGAAGTTCAAAATACCTGATATTCCAAAGTATGATGGCACAACTAATCCACGAGACCATGTGACTGCATTCACAACTGGTGTGAAAGGCAACTATTTAACCAAACAATAAATCGAATCAGTATTGGTCAAGAAATTTGGTGAAATGCTCACCAAGGGAGCATTGACATGGTATTCCCTCTTACCCGAAAATTCTATAAATTCTTTTGCTGACCTTGCAGATTCATTTATCAAAGCGCATTCGGGAGCTCAAAAAGTTGAAAAAAATAATAGAAGATATTTTCAAAATAAAGCAAGGAGATTCAGAGTTGCTTAGAAAGTTTGTGGATAGGTTCCAGCGTGAAAGAATGACGTTACCACACGTACCTGATAACTGGGCAGCTATGGCTTTTGCTAGTAATTTTTGAATGAGAAAAGCTCAGAAGCCACGAGACGATTCAAGGAAAGTCTGTGTAAATTTCCAGCAACAACCTGGAATGACGTTTACAATATATACAACACGAAGCTAATGATAGAAGAAGATACTATCTCCAGATCTCAAAAAGAGGAGAAGGTGAGTTCAAGACATGCAGAAACCGAAAAAAGGTCCATGTAAAAATAGATACGAACCATATATGGGCCCAGCAGGAAAAGACTCATGATCAAAGCAAGAAAATTCAAGGTATGATCTTAGATCGAGGAATAGAGAGTCGGGTTCATCATCGAGGTTTGGAAACGATCGAAACACGAGAGAGACACGAGATGATGATAGAAACTTGAAAGCAAGATTTGGCAGTTAAAATTTCAATATTAGCACTTTAGAGTTAGTAACTGTATTAAGAAGCATGGGTAATAAGGTGCGGTGGCCAAAAGAAATGAGATCAAATCCAAATAAACGTAATCCTGACCATTGGTGTGAATTTCACAACGATCATAGTCATAAAATAGCAGATTGTAGATTGCTACAAGGAGAAGTCGACCATCTATTGAAGCAAGGGTATCTCACCGAACTATTAAGTGAAAAAGGTAAACAAGCATACATGAAGAACATACATGAGCCTCCTAAACCACATTCTCCGAAAATGACCGTTAATGTTATAAGCGGGGGCGAAGAAATCAAAGGCGTAACATATACAACGACCAATAAAGTTTCTAAAGTTACAATTACCTACAGGAAGCGGGTCCGACATGTTTTGGAGGAAGAAAGTATTACATTTTATGATGCAAATGCGTACGGCGTATTAACCTCACACAACGATGCACTGGTAATCTCTCTACTTGTACATGATACTAATGTAAAACGAGTTTTGATTGATCTAGGTAGTTCTGTGAACATTATTTTGCTAAGAGTGCTAAACGAGATGCAAGTTGAAGATAAGCTAGTACCTAAGGCACATACCTTGTCTGGATTCGATAATTCAAGTGTTGTGACAAAAATGGAGGTAACACTTGCAACATTCGCAGAAGGGGTTGTCAAAGATATGAAATTTCAGGTTATAGAGATAGAAATGGCTTACAATAAGATTCTCGGGAGACCTTGGATCCACGAGATAGATGTTGTCCCGTCTACCTTACATCAAGTTATTAAATTTCCATCACCATGGGGAATATGTCAAATCCGTGGGGATCAACAGACATCTAGGAGCATCAATTCTGTATCAGATTCAACTACGAAAAACGAAGAAAAGTAGCAATTACAAAATCCAATTGAGGATACCATGACACAAGCCTCAACTGATCAAGGGCGAATAGATATAGACTCAAGGCTCGATTCCATTCAATAACTAGAAGAAAATGAAAATATCAAAACAACAATTGAAGAACTGGAGGCTGTAGAGTTATTTGCACAATGGCCTGAAAGGAAAGTCTACAATGGGGCCAACTTAAGCCACGACACGAAAGGTATGTTGATTGAATTTTTAAAAACTAATGTGGATTGTTTTGCCTGGTCCCATTCTGATATAACAGGAATACCCCTGGAAGTAATGACTCACAAGTTAAATGAAGATCCATCGTATCCGCCTGTCAAGCAAAAAAAGAGAAAGCCGGGGACTTTAAAAAATGAGGTAATTCAAGATAGGGTTCAAAAACTATTAAAAATCGAGTCTATCCGCGAGGTAAAGTATCCTAATTGGTTAGCCAATACTGTCGTAGTACCGAAAAAGAATGGCAAATGGCGAGATTGTGTAGATTACACCGACCTTAACAAAGCCTGTCCTAAAGATTCTTTTCCATTACCACATATAGATCAACTGATTGATGCTACTGCAAGACATGAATTGTTAAGCTTTTTAGATGAGTATTCACTGTACAATCAGATAAAAATGGATCCTCTAGATGAAGAAAAAACTTCATTTATAACAGACAGGGGGACTTACTGTTACAAAGTAATGCCTTTTGGTCTCAAAAACACTGGTGCCACATATCAAAGATTGGTGACCAGAATGTTCCAAGAACATTTAGGAAAAACTATGGAAGTCTACGTAGATGATATGCTTATCAAATCTCAACAATCAGGAGATCATATATCGCACTTGTCTGATACATTTCAGATCTTAAAAAATTTAATATGAAGCTAAATCTCGAGAAATGTGCATTCGGCGTTTCATCAGGTAAGTTTTTGGGTTTTCTTATTTCTAACTATAGTATTGAAGTAAATCCCGCGCAGATTAAAGCTATTGAAGATATTCCTAACGTGCTTACAAATAAAAAAGAGGTGCAGAGACTAACGGGAAGGATTGCAGCATTGGGAAGATTTATTTCCAAGTCATCAGAAAAATGCTTTAAATTCTTTTTGGCTCTTAAAAATCAAGACCAGTTCGAATGGTCCGAAGAGTGTCAACAAGCGCTCAAAAACCTGAAGGCATACCTGTTAAATCCACCGTTGCTTGCAAAACCGAAGGTCGGGGAAAGGTTACTTATTTATTTAGTTGTTTCAGAAGTAGCGGTGAGTGCTATTTTAGTTCATAAAGACCAAGGTAAACAGTCTCCAATTTATTATATTAGCAAATCATTATTAGATGCGGAGACGCAGTATCCTCAATTAGAAAAGCTTTCACTTGCACTAATCATGGCATCTAGAAAACTAAGGCCTTATTTTCAATGCCACCCTATTTCTGTAGTAAATGCTTATCCATTGCGTAATATATTACACAAACATTAGTTATCAGGTAGGTTAGCGAAGTGGGCCATAGAATTGAGTGAATACGACATCACATAACAACCTAGAACCGCAATAAAATCTCAGGTGTTAGCAGATTTTTTGGTTGATTTTAGACATGGGATACAATTAGAAGCTGAAAAGGAACTACAAGTGTTTAATGGGTCTAATCCGGGAATTTAGACCTTATTTACTGAAGGCTCATCTAATGTGAAGGGGGCAGGTTTAGGAATTGTTTTCGTACCACCTACGAGTAAAACCATTCGACAAGCCATAAAATATCATCCTATAACTAACAATGAGGCAGAGTATGAAGCTTTGATTGTAGGTTTAGAACTGGCACGTGAACTTGGCATTAATTAGATCGTAATCAAAAGCGATTCGAAGCTCGTAGTTAATCAAATGTTGGGGACTTATACAGCCAGGGAAGCACGAATGCATCAGTACTTAGAGAATGTACGAAATTTTATTAGGGAATTCCAAACCTGGAAAGTTACGTAGATACCAAGAGAGGAAAATGTTGAGGCAGACTCCATAGCCAATCTCGCATTTGCGGCGGACGTGACGAGCAACAAAAATGCTTCTGTAAATCATTTGTTTCATTCAGTAATCGATCCAGACAAAATGAGGTAAATTTCAATAATTTAACCTGGTATTAGAGGAACGAGATTGTCATTTCTTTGCAGTATGGAACCGTTCCTGAAGACAAGAAAAAGGCTCATGCACTTCGTAAAAAGGCTACTCGGTACTGTTTAAAGCAAGGCAATCAATGTTCGGTGGTTCCTTAGCAAGATGCCTCGGGCCTTCTGAAACGGAATATGTGATGAGAGAAATACACGAGGGGAATTGTGGAAATCATGCAGGAGGAAGATCACTGGTAAGAACCATGATTAGAGAAGGCTATTATTGGCCCAAAATGGAAGAAGAAGCGGATAATTTCGTGGCTAAATGTGATAAGTGTCAAAGATATGGTAACAACATGCATAGACCTGCGAAGTTGCTACATCCGGTCATTGCACCATGACCTTTTATGAAATGGGGGATGGAC
Source organism: Nicotiana sylvestris (assembly GCF_000393655.2). Lineage (NCBI taxonomy): Eukaryota > Viridiplantae > Streptophyta > Magnoliopsida > Solanales > Solanaceae > Nicotiana > Nicotiana sylvestris. The sequence continues at coordinate 41,261,115 of NC_091059.1, forward strand.
ATCGTGGGTCTACTACCACAAGCAAAAGGCAAGGTAAAATTCCTGCTTGTACTCACTGACTACTTTACTAAATGGGTAGAAGCAGGAGCATTTAAATAGGTATGAGAAAAAGAAGTTAGAGATTTCATTTGGCGAAATATCATATGTCGATTCGGTGTACCAAAGGAAATCATGTGTGATAATGACCTACAATTTATAGGCACACAAATCACAGAATGTTTTCAAAGTTGGGAGATTAAAATGATTACCTCAATGCCTTACCATCCGGTGGGTAATGGACAAGCTGAATCAACAAATAAAGTCATTATTAACAATTTGTAGAAACGATTGGAAGAATCCAAAGATAATTGGCCAAAATTGCTACTTGTTTTTTATGGGCATACCGCACCACAGCAAAAACAAGCACGGGTGAAACACCTTTCTTATTGGTGTACGGATCTAAAACCTTAATTCCAATTGAGATAGGGGAGCCAAGCACAAGGTACACGCAAGTGTCAGAGAATCCAATGAAGAAGAAATGCGTATAAACCTTGATTTACTTGAAGGGAAAAGGGAAGCTGCATTATTAAGAATGGCAGCACAAAAACAAGTCATGGAACGATACTATAATCGGAAAGCTCGTCTAAGATACTTCAAGATTGGGGACTTCGTACTCAAGAAAGTTTTTCAATCCACGAAAGCGGCTAATGAGGGAAAATTAAGTCCAACCTGGGAAGGACCTTACAAGATTCACTGTATCGCGGGGAAAAGAGCATACGAGTTGGAAACAATGGATGGCAAGATATTACCTTCACATTGGAATGTCGTTCACCTGAAGAGATACTATTTCTAAGGAGTACCCATGGTCAGGTATCCTCATTTTATAATTTTATTTTTGAATTGTTAAAATTTTACTAACAGTTTTAGATGATAGGCAAAAAGCTATCCTGCACTAAATGATGAATCACGACCTGCAAGGCACGTGGAAGAGAATAAATTCCCGGTCTAAGGTTACAACTATTCTGATAGAAATTAAGATAGGTTAAGCAGTCTTCATCTATAATCGTACCTCCGAGTCCCGTATATTTTATTCCTTTTCAGGAAAAGGACCAAATAAGAGAAGTAATCAAGTGCTCGGGACTTCATACATCAAAGCTCAAACACTTGGGGGACTATATAATATACATAGACATATGTATAAATAATTCAAAGAAGACTGGGAAATAATCAAAGTTCAAACCTGAAAAGTTTACTCATTGAATGAGTCAAGTGCAGAGCAAAGTTACGAGCCAAAGCCAAAGAAAACCTTATCACAGTTAGGTTAAAGGCAATGTACTGAAACGGGTTATAAATAAAAACCTTGTGTTTTATTTTCTTTTTTGAAATTTGTTGTAAAGAAAACAGTTACGAAAAAGTTATAGAAGTTATTTAAATACATGTAAGGTGTTATTTAAAACTTGACAAAGTTCAACTGAAAACTTATCAAAGTTATTTCAAGAAACATGTGTATTCCTATTTCTTTTGTCGTACATTTACACCATTATGAAGTTGAGACGTCTTTTTCATTAAGTGTCGAATATAAAAGGGCCCTCTTTTATAAAATTCATGATTGATTTAAACATCCATTAAGTTAAGAGAGCATTTTATAAAATAAAAGTGCAAATTATTCAATAAGTCATTAAATATAAAGGCAAGAATATGCAAAACAGAAGTTCAAAATAACTACGAAAACTTCTTAATATTAAAATGTTTAGACTAAGTATGAACTTAGTCATAAACTAAGAGTCACTTATACAAAACGCCCCGAAAAAAGGTCTGGGGACTTGATGTTTTCAACAAACCCTCAAATGGGACCAAGGGTTATAACCACATTCCACCAAAAAAAAAGAGTCACACATCCTAAACTTGTCACTGAGGAGTTGAAGAAGGAACCAAAGCAGGGTCATCAGCAGTAGTAGGCTCAAGTTGGCTTGAAGGAATTGGAACACCTACCGTACCTATATCATCTTTAATATTTTCAGAAGTTTCAGCCACGGTAGAGGGAAAGTCTTGGCTCTGTTGAGTTTTTTCAATAGTTTCTCTTATTTTAGCTAACTCAGCTTCCAAGTTAAAGTTCTTTTGGCTAACCTCCGCAAGGGTATCATGGCGAGTATTCAAAAACGCCCAACTCACTTCAATTGCGGTCTTGTCTTCAAGAATCTCGTAATATTTTTCCCATTCAGAAATGTCACTTTTAAGCTTTTTATTCTCAGCCAAGGCATAATCATAAGAAGTTTGAAGAGAAACATTTGAACTTTCTACGGAACGAACCTTATCAGAAGACTCCCAAGGGTCTTCTTGAGTCTGAGTCTGAGTTTGCACAAGTTTACCGGTATACACTTCTTTCTCATTTAAGATAGCCCTCAACTCTCTGATTTCTTTGCTAGCCTTGGAGAGTTGCTCGAAAAAAGAAGTTTCGTTAAGATTCTTGTCTTTACCAGCTTGATTTTAGGAAGCTCTTTCAACCGCCAATTCTAAAGTTAAAACCCTCAACTGCTGCTCTAAGGTGCACTCGCTCTCTTCTAACACTTCCATATCAATTTGAAGGCTTTCATATTGTTCTCTCTAGTTGTCTGCCTCAACATGATACTCATGCATTAATTTCTCCATTTGAGAAACCCTCTTCAACATTTCTGTACCAACGAGGTTGATCTAAAAAGGAAAGAGAAAAAGGTAAGAACCTTAATAAAAAGGGAATAAGTAAATCATTAAAAGGAATACCTTTAATGATGATTGTATTATGTCTTTCATCCAAGTTAAAGAGTTGTAGCTCTCAAGCATGGCTCTCTCGATTGGACCAATCAGGGGTTTTAACCACACATCAACCTAACCTGATTTTCTCAAAAGATTACCATCGGCAGGGACCTCAATGATAACCTATTTCATAGGTCCACTTCCAATTGAGGAACCTACCTTAGTGTGTTGAACAGTTGTAGGAGGAACTATGGAAGGAATCAAAACAGCCTGGGGCAGAGCAGCAACAGTCACGGTAGGTAGAGAAGATGTCATAGGGACAGACATGGAAAAAGAGGCAAGGGGCACTTCGTCAGAAACTGGACCCAAATTTTCATTATCGAACCCACGAGCAAAAAGTTGATCAACAGAATCATGAGCAACCGCGGGAGTATCATCATCGGAAATCACCAACGAGGCTTCAACAGGCTCAGTGGAAGGAATATAATGAGGGAAAGATGCTTCATCATCTGAAATAATGCATCTTCTAGCCCGTGGCCTTTTTATCAAAGAACCCCCGTCTTGTTCTTCCTCCTCTTCAGAGTATTGATCAACAATAGCTTTCCTTTTTGATGAAGAACCCAAAATTATCTCTTGGGCTCTTTCCAAAGAAATTTTGGAAGCTACGACGGCCTCAGCACTTATGCATCAAATAGGAAACCCTGACAACAAGAAGGGTCAAAGTAATTTCTAAAGAAAGAAGTAAACAGAAAAGCAAAGAATATGAGGGAAAGAAGCATTTACCGTGAGTTTTCACTCTCCAACCAAACCGATGAGAATAGTTTTTCCAGGACCTACCATCCATCGGAGCAACATTTAATAGCTTTTCTACCCAACCACGAAAGTTGGGAGTTTCATCGACAACCCCCATGGTTACTGAAAAGGAAGAGGAAATTAAAATGACGACCATCAAAATTGAGAAAAAGGAATGAGAAAGTTATTAAGAAGAAAACTCACGTGCAAAATTCCACTTCTTAGGGAAGGGAACATTCTCTTTACCCACTAAACCAATGGTGGGGGCAGCGACGAACCTGGCATACCACCCACGGTCTTTATCGTTTTCTGGTCTAACCAGAACTCTTTTGCTTCTTGCTACTAAAGTAAAGATTCCTTGGCGAAAGAGTTTGGGAGAATAGAGATGGATTAAATGAAAAAATATAAAAGTCATACCAGCCATGTTGGCCAAATGCCGCAAGCAAGCAACAGCCCTCCACACGATAGGGGCAATTTGTCTTAAGCAAACATTGAAAAAGTGACAGAATTCAAGGATAACAGGGTCAATAGCAAGTTTAAAACCCAACGTGAAAGGGTATGTATAAACAAAAGAAAACCCAGTTAAATAAGAGGTGATTCTTTGGTTCGCATTGGGGATTATAATGGAGAAGTCATTACTCCAATGGCAGTCTCTACAAACTACAGAAATCAGGCCTTCAGTAATTTGAGTTAGGTAGATGTCAACACGATCTAATGAAGACAGTTGGTTTCTGATGGATTCTCTATCATTGTAGAAAGATAGTTCTGCAGGAACAATTTCATCCACTAAAGGTTCACGAAGAGGTTCAGTGGGTTCTTTAGTCCTAGATGAAGATCTTTGAGAAAGTGAACCCCTGGTTCTAGAAGGTGGAGTAGAACTCGATGAAGGAATAGAGAGGTCTCGTGATGAAGAAGACCCTAGACTACGAAGCCTTCCCCTTCTTCTACTTCTAACAGGAGCAAGAGGAAGGTTGTCAACAATGGGGACTCTCCAAGGGTTAGGGTTTGAAGAAGACATAGTAGTACGAGGAAGAAGAAAATTAGAATTGAATACTCTAAACTTTTGTGAAAAAGACAAAGGTAAAAAATTATATTTATAAGCAACCGTCAAAGGAAAAGATGCAATGATGGAAATGTCATTATGAGAACTATGGTTTCGTAATTGGTGATCCGTTAAAAAACCTTAAAAGACGCTGAAAGATTGCAGAGCTAACCGGGAGACGCCACATGTCACGAACATTAAATGAAAGTGACAGATGAAATATCAGTTCCAGGGAAGAGTTAATGGCGGCAAATATTCTCGCTTTAATGAGATCCACTTCTCAAATATTCTATTGATGAATAAATGGCAAGTAAAGGGGGGGGGACTATCTGTATTGGGAAAAATTAAGTTCATATATGGAATTTATTATAAGATGATATGTCATGACACGTGGACCAGTCAAAGGAGGATAGGTGACAAAGAATGATCAAAGAGGCACGAGCTTCAATAGGCACAGACAAATATTCAGAAAGATAGACGCTCGAACCTCTTTATGATTAAAGAGAATGAATCTGATAGTAAAAGAGGTATAGATACGTATTATTGGCATTAAATACGAAAAACGTTAAGGAATCTGTAGTGAATCAAATATGATTACCAATTGTAACGTTACAGGCCATTAAATGCCATTAATTGTCAATAATGACTCTATTATGGCAGAAACAAAACGTATTACCTAAAGATAACTATAAAAGGAGAAGACTGATCATTTATAAGGACACGAAATACTATTGGAATACATTGGTTTACTTTGCATTATATTCAGTTATTATTTTTCAATTATTCTTATTTCTATTTGATTATCAGTAACCGAGTTCTTCTAAAATAAGCTTTGACCAAAATCCCAATTTTTGGTTAAACAGTTGACTCTAGCATGGCACTCAAACTTCATGCTCAGTTCTGCTAAATGGAAGCCACTAGTTGCATAGACATAGTAGCATCTATAGGTAAATATACAGCAGTAGTAACAGAAACAGCCCAACAGAAAGACAATACTTATTCATGGTATATATACAGCATATTTACTTGATTTTATCACTTACAAACCAATTTAAAATGACATCAACAACTATAGTTGTTAAAGTACATATGCTAACATTAAAACATATTAATAAATCGATTTAACATGAAGTCACAACAGCTGATCCAGCGTAAAGCAAAAGATAATTTATGATGTCGCCTTGGTTACTGACTTGAAAGTCACCTTGGAACCAAGCAGCAGCCTTCCAAATTCGATCTCAAAAGTATCATAACGCAGGAAAAACTCTACCAACATTAACCTTCCCAAGAGCACCACCAGATTCTTACCAGGACATTGTTTATCATCTACTGTTGAATCATCTGACTCTTTACCATTTGACCAGTACACATACTTTATCAATTCCTCTTTATCGCCCACAAATCTATCTGCAATAAACTCCTCAGGGTTATCAAATATCATAGGGTCCTTTGTGGCCAATGGCTGATACCCAAATATTATTTCATCTTTCTTGATCAAGAATGATGAATCATGGCTATGGATGATGACATCTTCTCTGGCCTTTGCAGTTTGAAACGGAACTGGGGGCTCTATTCTTAGTGTCTCATACACCACAGACTTTGTCAGACTCATCCTATTCAATGCTGAAAAGGTGACCCCACCTTCTTCTTTAACAGCGGTCCTGATTTCATCGGTGAGACGACGGTGTAAACTCTCTCCTGCTGCTCCAACCCACCTGATCAAAGCTGGGAAGAAAACTTTCATGCCACCATAAGAATTGAACCCTGCTAAAAAAATAAAGTTATGGCATGCTTCATCTCTTTTCAGTCCAAGCTTCTCAGCTTCATCTAGAATAGACCCCATGGACTTGTAAAAGACATCAAATATTTTTTTATAATCAGATTTTAAAGGGAAAAACGGTAGAGGGAAAGTGTGCAAAACCAAATCTTCTATGAAGTTGGGTACATGTTTAAGGCCTAGAGAAATCAATGGAGCTAACTGAAAGAACACCCATTTGTTTAGAAAGGTGGGCCCATCAGAGCCCAGACTTGTTTCAGAAGGACTTTTCTCACAAAACAAACGAAAGAGGAAGTCAAATGCCATGTCATCACTGAGGGTATTGAAGTATGCTTCTCCTTTATCTGACAATTCATGTTCAAGATGGGTAAATAGCTCAGACATTGAGCTAAGAAACAAGGGTATGAATCTGTTGTGCAGGTTTGCTAATGTG